>NC_134077.1:16356822-16673710 GCF_965140245.1 Athene noctua | reverse complement strand
TTCCCAGAGAAGCTGTGGCTGCCCCCTCCCTGGCAGTGTTCCAGGCCAGGCTGGACCACCAACCTGGGCTAGTGGAAGGTGTCCCTGCCCATGGCAGGGGGGGTGGAAATAGATGATCTTTAATGTGCCTTGCAATCCAAACCATTCTATGATATTCTGTGATAAGATTTTCCTCTTTATTTGATATTCACCTTCTATAGATCTTCTTCTATGCTAAAGAAGGCAGAAATAAGTAACGAATGAGAATGCTGTAAAAAGTATTCTTCATTCTGAGTTCTGGCCTACAGAGCACCAAAAGTGGTCTGTCACACAACATGGAAATTTGAATCAAAGACCTGAAAAATTTACACCCAGAAGCAAGAAGACAAAACAGACTAAATAAAGCATAAACATTCAAAGTTTTGCCTAGGATCTATCTGGTTATAGAAGAAAAGCACGGTAGGAACCCTTCACAACATGCTCTGTGGATGTTTGTGCAAAAAGAAGGCTGAAATACTGCATATATATATGATTTGCATATGAAAACAACATTCAGGTAGCAGGTGCCAGACCTGCTGAGATAGTACAATACATCCAGAAAGTTACTTTGTGTTGCTAGGATAAGTTGGAACATTTTGTTTTTGTGGAATTGTTAACCTCATCCCTCATTCTGTGTATACCAAGTTTGAATCAACATGAATTAATCATCCCTAGTTAATAGATTGAGCTCATCCATTTATTTGTATGAATGGTTATTATTTTTATTTCCTTGTCCTTGTCATCTAATCTAAAGAGTTGGGGTTTTTTTCCTGTCTTTCAACAAAGATAATGAGTTATTATTTCCAAATCAGAAGCTGATTTGCAAACCTCTAGTAATGATCCTGTCTTCACAAGGTGTAGTTACAGGGCAAGCAGAATACCAGAATTTTTAGCTTTTTTCTCTTGGATGGTGGAACAGATTTTACATCTTTGACCCTCTCTAGATTGCATCATACCATCCAAAAACACTTTAACCAAATTTCTGGGCTGGCCCTTCCATTTTTCAACAGTGTTATCCACCAAGCCCCAGGAAGTGCTGTGGTTCCAGGCACTTCTGTATCCTTTGACAATAGATGGTAAAGAAAAGAACAAGGATGCACATTTTTGTTTGTTTGTTTGTTTATTTTACAGGTATTAGAAAAATGCAATAACTGACTGTGCTGCTTCTTAGGCGTAAAGGCACTTTTTACCAAGAGCTTTGGAGCAAGAGCAGGTGGTGGAATTTTGCCAAGAACTCCAAGTTGTTATGGCTCCCATGCTCTGTACTCAAGAACAAAGCAATCTTCTTCAATCTGTCTTCTCTAACATTAGCACACAATGGTTTATTAGAAGTCCTTACAAACATTATATTGACAATATATTCAATATAATCTTTTCCCAGGAAAAGATAAAGAGAATGTAGCACGGGTGGGAGTAATTGTTTGTATTACTTATAAACCAGCAGAAGACCCTTCTATACAATTTGTGGTCAAAAAGGCATAAGAACAGCAAACAAAAGAAAACGGAGGGTGGGGGTGGGGGGTGGTGTTTTTAAGTTGGATAAATTGAACAATTTCTAAAACGTGTCAGAGCAGCAAAGCACAGAAGACGAGTCCAAAGGGCTGATGTGTTCCAAATTGAGCTGGGGCTGTCAGATGCCTCTGTGTTATACACAGCTGGAAATGTTGTTGCCCTTGCTTTGAGGTGGTCACTATGAAGCCATGGTTTCTGGAAGCTCTAATTCCTCAGGAACCACCAGCTCCCTGGCTACCCCTACAAAATGTACCAGATGAGTTTTCCTGGGAACCCAGATTGTACTTCAACAATTTCTTTCTGTGTTTTTACCATTCTTTAAACAATTTCCACAGTAATGGCAATATTCCTCCATGAAAACTATGATCAATCAACAGAACAATATGCTTTTCATACCACAGATAGAAGAGAGAAAATGTCAGGTGATGTACTGAGTCTGCTTCATTTTATTTTTCTTTAAAAATACTGGTATAGTCAGGGCTTTACCAAGGCAAAAATATTTAGAAATGCTTATACAGTTATCACTGGCTCACAGGACAGACATCTTAAAAGCAGTCATAGAACATTAGTCACACTTGGCAGTTAAATAATTTATTACTATATTTATCTGATGCATAACATAAGCACGAGGTTCTTTGCTCACTACCTAATTTAAAAATCACAGGTCAAAGAGAACATAACAATACAAATCACACAAACCTTCTCAGAAGTGTGAGACATCTGGAAAACATGAGGTTTGGGATCACATTTAGCATTTTGGTTTGTTTTTCAAATTTAAACTTCCCTGAAATATATTTTTTATCTGTCTCAAACAAATTAGTAACTCTACTAAAACTTGCAATATTATTCTTAGACATAACTGATGTGAATATTAGCAAAATTAATAGAGGAGATTCTAACCATTTGGAGGATGCTCCCTTTCCTCCTTCAAGCTTTTTGTTTTCAGTCCTGCTTATAATGAATTCTCCCCACCAAGGTCCAAATCAGCTATACCCTGGGGTCTTCTCACCAGTTCAACTCCTGTATACACCATGGTCTTCTACATCTCTTCAATCCATGAAACCTCCATTGATTTTGCTCCTGGACTATGTCTGACCTCCAGGTCTCTCCTGTTTCACCTGCAGCCTCTGGAGCCCTGCTCCTCACTGTCCTGTCCCTGGATGAGCACAAAGCAATGCAGCAGAAGGGTGGAGAGCAGTTTTCTTGATCACTAAGCTTCATATGAGCATTGCCATATAGATGCTATAGTTATATAGATGCTATCACAAGACCTGTAATATTAGATTTTATAAGATGAGAATTTTAGGATTTGCTGCTAAATTCTTAATCCTTAAAATAATGGAGGGAAGTTTAACAATCTGACCCACATGCACCAGAAAGAAACTGAAATAAATCCCAGATGTACTCAACTTCTAAAGATTTTCTGAGGTTCAACAGATGTGTTTTTAAGTGCTTAGTATTGGCAGTACTGGATGCATATGGCTGGTTGGAAATTATTTCTTTTTGGTGAAACATGTTTTCATTGGAAATGCTGATTCATCTAAACTAAAATATTTCATGGGAAAAGGTCATTTTCAAAAGCTTTTTGAACATTTTTAAACATTTTGTGTTAACATTTTCAAACTCAAGCATTTCATGTTCTGAACAAAAACACTCTGCTAGAAACTAGTAAACAGAGTGTTGATGTGTAGTCACACTGACATTCATTTAATATGGGGAACCATGACCAAGCTGTATCATACCAAAACTATACTTTCCAATAGCACTTCATTAGACAGGACATCTTTCCAGGTCTTCCTTAAGAAGTACAAATTCACTTGGGGGGGAAAGAAAAAAAAAACCTGTCAGTTTACTGGTGGTTTTATAATGTGCATATAATGCTGATGTGTGGGGAAAAATGAAACAAGCAGGCCCCTGAATTTCTAATACTACAGTCAGAAGATGATTTCCAGTATTTTCTAATAGTCAAGTGAAAACCTATGATTGTTCCTCCTCTTTGCCCCTGCTCTCCTTTATATAAAACATGCTTAAAGAAGTGGTGTGAGGAGCTAAAAGTAAAACATGAACAGGTGCAAGCTGGTGAGGTGACGAAGAAAGTTTCATGCCCTGCTATTACTTAGATTCGGAACACATCTTTTCAGTAATTGAATTTCTTATTCAATCACATATTTAACAGTCTATGTTATTTTTAAAAAACAAAATTCTGCAAACATGGGGACTATAAACTTCCCATTTGGAGTATAGTAATGAACCAGACCCTGCAGTTTGAATTGAGGAAGTAAAAAATTTGGAAGAAAATCAGAACAGTATAGATGATTTGCTATTTTCTGTTTAGTAGATAGTTTTCTACCTGAGAAATTTTATCTATTTAAAATACTCCCATATTCTAAACATAGGTTTCTTCTATCTGAAGCAAAAAGAGAAAAGTTTGAAATGCTTATATTTAAACTACAGATATTAAAGCCTTTTTTGTAGAGTGGGGGAGATAAGATTGTGGTGATATTGTGTGACTGCATATTTAAAACTCTAGAAATAATTTTTTTGAAACAAAGCAGAACTAAGTTCTTTGCTGTCATTTCTATTTCTTGCCACTTGACTGCTGTTTCTTTGACCTTATGAAAACTCTATTATTAGGTATAAATCCTGATGTTAATCTTAGTCGGATTATGCTAAAGCTCTAAGTGACCTCCAGATGAGAAATCTGTATGATCTAGTAAAATATCAGAATGTAGCACATCATTCTTTATAATGCACATGTCTGCTTGTTGCAACATATGGAGCTAAAACAAACTCAAATGCACAAATTAGCTGAGATCTATGTTGGCAAATACTGCTTACTTAAACATCTGGTGTTTTCCACAGCAAGAATTTGTTAACTCTGTCATTCTCATAAGTGTAGCAGTGAGTGAGAGCTAAGAATATGCGGAAATGAAGGGCAACTGGCCTTTTCCAAAAGTCTGGCCCTTGAATGTTAGGCAGAAGCAGTGGAACCAAATTTCCACTCCTGAATGTTCCTTTTTGCTAGGTAAAATGATGGAACTGGCAAGCCAACCGAAACAAACCATGAAAGAATTTGGCAAGACAGTTCAGATTTAGCTTTTGTGAACTGTGCTGTAAGTTTTTCTTTCTATTTGCAGACATACAGAGCAGCACATGGATAAAAAAGAAATCCTAGTGAAAGGAAGAAAGATGACATTTGAACCATTAGTGACAATGGTGTTTTTTCACAGGACAGTCTTCGGATCAGTGCAGTTTCACCCCCAGCTCCCATTCCTGGAAACATTTACACAGGATCATATTGGAATAATGAAAATTGCCTACAATTATTTTCCCTGTAACACAGATTGGGGTTAGTTGTTAGAAGTTGTATTTTTTTGAGATGGATTTCTCAGTAAAGGAACAAGCATACTGGAAGTGGAGCCTCAAAGAGCCTTTGGGATGAAAAAGGGCAATGATGCAGCACTGTCTCAAATGGATGCACAGGAACAGAGTGAGATGTGATGTTCCACTACCAGTTCATCTCAGCACTCGTAAGTTTTATCAAAATATCAAGTGAGGGAGTTGAGAAAGAGAAAAGAGGAATAACCTCACATTTGTGACTGAATGTACCCAGGCTAGTTGTGAATAAGGCATCTGCTACTCTAGCAGTGAAGCCATGGCAAGGTGAAGTTTAGCACAATCCATATCCAACTATTTGCTTGCATTTTTGGGCAAATGTTCAGTTATTACAGATTTCCAACTGTGCTGCCTCAGCTGCATTGCTGGCAGTGGCTCAGATGCGAATTTTAAAGGTAGTTCAAATATGCTTACACAAAAAAATAAGCAAATAAAACCAAAATACTACAAGGTCCTGTCAAAACTGAGGAAAAATTATCAGGATTTACTTGCCTATGCTATGGCTTATTCTACATCTTTATAACCAACTTTAGTCGCTGATTAGCTTTTTGAAATGTCTTGAAGGCCGTGTCTCAGATGATAGGGGTTGATATGTGAGGAGTAGGAAGCCCTACACTAGTGCCTTCATAATAAGATCTTGCTTTTATGGTCTGAACTTAAAGTCTCAAAGGTGATACTAGCTGATCCCCTTCTGCTCCCTCCCATCCAAACATTAATCTTCACACAGCACAACAATATCTGTCCAGATTTGTCTGTATTCTTCTTCTGTCTTCAGTCATAATCCTGTGAAAGTATTTAGAGGCAAATAGGACTTTCAGACTTTTTCTTGTGCTAGGTGTTTCCAAACTCTATATTTCAGACATGATTTTTTTTTTTTTTCAATAGTATGACCTTATGTTTTTTTCTACTTTAATGGTTTTGCCCTGGGGTATATACTAAATTTCAAAGGCTGGCTTTAATATACTAGGGCATCTTGTTAACTTGCATTGCTATCAGGGTCTTTCATCTCAAAAGCAGCTTGCTCCATCAAAGCCACTTATCAGCAAAATTTCAAAGACACTTAAATGAAATCAGGCGTGGCAACTTAGATTTCCTTCAGCTCCAGAGAAAGCATAATAATGGTGCTCTCCTTTATAATTTTATGTTCAAAACTTTTTGTACTACTTATCCAAACAGCTGAAGAGAAATAATCAGAAAGACATCTTTCCTATAGCAGAGCCAAAAAGTGTGTAATTAACTGTTCTTAGTTTGAAAACAGTTCTTACAGCCAGGGTGGACTTTAAGCACATGTAAGACAACACTTGTAAGGAAAGAGGTAAAAACAAATTTATGGGTCTAGATCAACATGAAGGTTGTTTACATGTTAAGCTGGGGCTGATATATCTACGTAAAGACTGGTAGCTGAAATCTGCGTTAAAGATTATCTCTTTAAAAGACCAGAGTTTCTGGAATAAAGACTACAACATATATCTCTCTAACAAGAAATCAGCAAATGCTTATATTGTATACAGTGAGAGCATAATAAATATAAAACACATCTTTGCAGTATTTGGGATGGAAGTAGGGATTAACTAGATTTTAGTGGCAAAGTCTTCCATCATCTTAAATGTTGCACTTTTATTTGTATAATACAAATTTTACTCCATGTGTCTTCTCCTCTGTTTAATATATTCTGGTTACCAAGGGTTTAATTAAAATATTCATAGAGACACAATAATTTGTTAGGTTTAGTGTATAGTTTCATGGCTTTAAAGAAGAGCAAATGAAACTAAGTTCTGATACCTTCATAGATTAAAAACTAAATATGACCCAGCAATGTGTTCTTGCAACCCAGAAAGCCAGCGGTACCCTGGGCTACATCAAGTGATTCTCCCCCTCTACTCCACTCTGGTGAGATCCCGCCTGCAGTGCCGCATCGAGCTCTGGAGCCCCCAGCATAAGAAGGACATGGACCTGCTTGAGCGCATCCAGAGGGGGCCACAGAGGTGATCAGGGGGCTGGAGCACCTCCCCTGTGAGGACAGGCTGAGAGAGTTGGGGTTGTTCAGCCCGGAGAAGAGAAGGCTCCAGGGAGACCTTATAGAGGCCTTCCAGTACTTAAAGGGGCTACAGGAAAGATGGGGAGGGACTCTTTATCAGGGCGTGTAGGAACAGCACGAGGGGTAATGGTTTTAAGCTGAAAGAGGGTAGATTTAGATTAGATGTAAGGAAGAAATTCTTTACTGTGAGGGTGGTGAGACACTGGCACAGGTTTCCCAGAGAAGCTGTGGCTGCCCCCTCCCTGGCAGTGTTCCAGGCCAGGCTGGACGGGGCTTTGGGCAACCTGGGCTAGTGGAAGGTGTCCCTGCCCGTGGCAGGGGGGTTGGAACTAGATGGTCTTTAAGGTCTCTCCCAACACAAAACATTCTATGATTCTATGTTAAATATCTGGAAAAATGAGATTAAAGTTTTGTTTGATACATTTTCTACGTGTGCAGATTGTATATGACTTATTTACACATTGTGTTGGAGGAGATGGGAAAATCTTAACATTAATTCATTGTGCCAGGAGACAAAATGGATATACTTACGTTAAGGTCCCAGGTTAGTTTCTTATGGTTTAAAGTCTATTTCTGTTATGACTTTATAGTACAATTTTTACCAGCTTCCCTGAAACTCTTGCCTCTAGCTTTAAGTTGTTTTATTTTTTCTGTAATTAATTTATAATTTAATTTAGAAATAAAATGGCAACTGATCTACAGTTTCAACTATACACTCATCTTTACAGTCTAAACCTAGAGGAGATTCAATGTTAACTTTTCATGTCAAACTTGAGGAGTGCAGTAATGCACTGCATCTTACTTTAGGAGGAAATAAAAGAGAAAATACATGCCATAATATGTCATGATTATGTTACAGTTTTACAAAAAGGCACTAAGAAATAATTTTAGGGAAATATCAGCTTAAGTTTGTGAAACAGAAGTTAAGAATAAATTTTAAAGGGTAACTCCATCTTTCTTTTGAGACTTCCTTACACTGCATCTACAGTAATCTTGAATTTGCTATGCACTTAAGACCTGCTTCTCAATTTGTTTAATTAATTTGTGTTCATTCAGAGGAGATGCTTCATCATGAAGGATCCTTCCTTGTCTGGAAGATACGTAGTTAAGATGTTACACATAAAGTTTCAACATACAGGCAAATTACCTGTGCTAAATTGCTTTACTGTCTCACAAAAAACATTAAGTACCTTGAACCTATTTATCCCTCAGTGAAAAAATTTGACAAGAAGCTGGAGAACACACCTGCATGTGCTTTGCAACAGATGTCACATGATAATTTATCACGCAGCTACATATTCATGAGTCATAACCCTGACACTTGGATAGGAGATGATGGGGTTTTGTATCTTTCAGACTCTGTCAGAAGAAACAGGGCTGGATGGGGTGGCGTAACAGTGTTCCAAAAACTTTCTACAGCTGTTGTCATACCACCATCCCTTTATCTGAATGCTGCTCAAATGAAACAAGCAACTAACAGTAACTATTTCTGCAAAAGCTGCCTCAGGTATAGAAGTCATGTTAAGTGCATTGTTGAAATAACTTTTTTGAAATTGAACTCCTTTCAGTACTACAGAAACAAGCTTAAGCTTTACAATATTTGCTGTAGCAAACAACTTGATATACAGTCATATATGGTGAGTGAGCTTTGCAAGTGAAAAAATGTATCTATTAAGTCCTACCTGAAACTACATAGATTTTTTTCTGTCTGTAGATCTTGTTTTCTCCTCAAACATTTATAGCTCTGTCTACAACTTAGACATTACCATTTATTAGTACAGTATGTTCCTCTGCTTCAACTACTGAGGCAGGGGTATATGGCATTGACTTGGTGCCTTAACAAACAGAAGAGTAAAAAAATAATCAGATAGTCGATAAAAAGATTGCCAGTTAGATTAGACTCTGACCTTTGTAATTCTTCACAAATACCTGTTCATTTAAGGTTACCTTGTTCATGCAAATTAAGAACTTCTTGTGATGAGACTCCAAATCCAGCCTATTCATTGACAGAATGGATCTCATTATCAATTTCACCTAATTGAAATTATGAAAAAAAATGTAATTTACAATAAAGTGCTATTTAATCTTAAGTTTCTTCACCAACTTATCCCTTGGCATTCAAAGGAGTATAAACCAAGAATGGACTAAAAGAATCACTTTTATCATGGCTACTGTTTCTTTACACAAAAGCTACTGTAGTAGCTTGTTCCTGTTAAAACAAATACGAAAATAAACACATGGAGAGATCTGGAGCTGCAGAGACATCCTTTTAATAGCACCTGATCTTTATGAGGTTCAGACATGATCCAAGTTAGCCCTAAAGAATGCCAAAGCCTGCTCTTGGTACAGAATTACTACTGGTCTGAGATAGCTTCACCTGAATCATGATGAGAGGACTTTGGGTCTCCTCCCTCGATCAATACCACTAGACTACAGACCTGAAAAAAGCAATTTGCTTGGTAAAATATCAACTTATTATAATCAAGGCTTGTGTGCTCCAGGTGGAGTCAGTCAAGAAACCTAAACTATCTTCCATGAAATGCTGAAAGAAATACTGATTTATCTGAACATAAGCAAAAAAGCAGTGATTAAAATATCCTTGGGAGGGTTCCTCAGTCTCACCAGTAGAGACAGAAAACATGTATTTTCAGACATCAGAAAAGCTCCAAAGGGTGCTTTAGACAATGACATGGGTAGCCAGACCAAGATCAAGAAGAGGACATATTCAAAGGCAAATATCTGGACAGATACGAGGCCTAGGAATGTATCCAACAGGATTATGAAGCAGAGAGATAGATAGTTTTCATCAAGCAGATGTCAGAAACAGAGCGAACAACCAAGTACCACAGCAGTGAGGGGACAGAGTCAGACACCAGGAATGAGGGAACCAAGGCAGCAGGGTGTCAGGACTGAAGTGACAGTAATCAAAGGAGCAACTGGGACAGAGGAGGAGAAATCAGTCACTCCAGAACATGAGACTTGCCTACAACAAAAGACACACTGAACAGGAAAAAGCAAGCTGTACAATCTCATCATATACCTTGTATTTACAATAAATCTTTGGTCAGCCTCCTGGGACAACCTGCAGCTGCAGAAATATTACACAACTGTTGCAATAAAAGGTTGCAGGCAAGTACAGGGCTCAAATCCTCAGCAAACCTAGGCAGAGACTTCCAGTAATCCAGTGACTGGTCACAAATCGCATCATGGTCTTACACACACAGGTTCAGTTTGTTCCTCTCCACTTCCCCAAGATGGGGAAGGAGACCCAGGGTCCTACACATGGCATGTAAAGCATGTGCTATGAAGAACCTGGGTGTCCAAAGATGGATTTAACCATGGGGGTCAGAAGGAGGGCTGAACAGTCAGAGCTACATAAAAGTACTGTTTTCTAATTTAAAAAAAAAATAAATCTGTAAGATAAGTCAAACTGGAAATAGAAAATATTATATATATTGTACCCAAAACTGCGCAGGGTTTGGGAAGGATGTCCAACTAATTTTATTAAATTCTCTATCATAAAAGTCACTTAGTATTGACATTTTAAAATATTAGTGGATTTTTCCTTTCACACTGCTGTTTCCATAATCCTTTATGGTTCATAGTTACAGAAATTTCTATGACAGAGAACTAAGGAAAACAGAAAATGTGAGGTACAACAGAAAAATTCTAGATTATGTCACTAGTGTTGTGAGATTCTGATGGAACTAATTAGGAATAGGGGGATGAAATGCTTCATTCTCTGAAGAAATACCTAGGCTTACTCATTTCCAGATACCAGCTAAAATCTTGGATGTCAGCCACTTATACTACCACTTAAAATGTAAAAAGGGATGGCAGAAAAAATGTCAGGCTGTTGTTCAACTTACTGAGCATTGTGCTAAAGCACATGTTAGAGGACATTAGTGTTTATGGAAATGTTTAGATTACCCAGCACCCAAACTGGTGCTTAATGTTGAATTGCAAGTGGGCCTATGTATAGACACAAATTTTTTACATGCAAATTCTATGCCTCATTAAATTTTGAAAATTTACCTAAAATATTTATACCAACTTGACACTTTAGTTATAGAGAAACTGCTTCTTAATGATCACTGTTTATTATTTAATAACTGAAGAGTTTAAAGTATTTCAGAAGTTCACATAATCCTGCATGTGTTCATCTGACTATCCAGACTGTTTCTGAAGTTTCTCAGCAAGTATTTCTCAGTACTTCTTTGTAAAACTGCCATCTGATCCCCTCAGAGACATGGCCTACATGTTTATTTCACATCTTCATCAGTTCATCACAGTTCATGTAGGAGACACTGTGACAACTGTTACTGACAGACGTAATAACATTTCAGAGTATGATAGCTGGGATTAAAAAACAAACACAAATAAAAATACTAATTGGTTTCCAAACTCTTATGCTTGTATTTTGGGAGTATAATACAGGAAAAATAGGCTCTATTAATAAATAGATTAGCATTTTAGTTCTAATTTCCCATGTATTCCTTTTTCTTTTCTTATCCATCAATTTTCTCTTCCAGTGGTGGGAGTTTCCCAGACGTCTTTCCATTTTGTCTGACAAATGATAGTTTTTATAAACACTTCATCCATCATTTATAAACCCTTCATCCATCATCACCAGTGACATAGACAGTAGGATGGAGTGCATCCTCAGCAAATTTGTAGGTGACACCACTATGAGTGGTGCGTTTGACATGTCCAAGGGACCAGATGCCATTCAACAGGACCTGGACAAGCTCAAGAAGTGGGCCCACGTGGAGCTCATGAGGTCTAACAAGACAAAGTGCAAGGTCCTGCACCAGGGTCAGGGGTCCCCTAGTATCAATACTGTCTGGGAGATGAAGGGATTGAGAGCAGTCCCGCAGAGAAGGACTTGGGGGTTCTGGTGGATAAAAAGCTGGACATTAGCCAGGAATGTGCACTCACAGACCAGAAAGACAGCCGTATCCTGGGCTGCTTCAAAAAAGTCGTGACCAGCAGGTCAATGGAGGAGATTCTCCTCCTCTACTCTACTCTCATGAGACCCCACCTGGAGTCCTGTGTCCAGCTCTGGGGTTCTGAGCACAGGAAAGACATGGACCTGCTTAAGCAGGTCCAGAGGGCCACAAAAATGATCAGGGGGCTGGAGCACCTCTCCTGTGAGGAGAGGCTGAGAGAGATGGAGTTGTTCAGCCTGAGAAGAGAAGGCTTCGGGGAGACCTTATCGCTGCATTTCAACACTTAAACAGGGCTTATGAGAAAGATGAGGACAGACTTTTCAATAGGGCCTGTAGTGATAAGGCAAGGGCTAACAGTTTTAAACTGAAAGAGGGCAGATTCAGACTAGATATAAGGAAGAAGTTTTCTACAACGAGGGTGGTGAAACACTGACACAGGTACGTGTTGCCCAGAGAGGTGGTAGATGTCCCATTCTTAGAAACATTCAAGGTCAGGTTAGATGGGGCTCTGAGCAACCCGATCTAGAGATGTCGTCCCTGGTCCCTGCAGGGATGTTAGACTAGATGATCTTTAAAGGTCCCTCCCAAACCAAAGCAGCCTATGATTATATCATTTCATTAACAGTTTTTATTGGAAAATAAAGCTTAAAACAAGGTCATTGCACAACGTCGAGGTACTTGAACTGGCTCTGAATGAATTTAAAACAGCATGAAAACATGAATAGAACTTTCTGCCTGAACATATTGCGTGCTGTACATAGCACTGCACTGTGAGATGAAGATGTACCTGAACATTTGAGTTAGTTTTAGATCCAGGCATTTTAGTTAACTCTGTGAGGAAATCCTGATTTTCTGCCGAAGATTTACCCCTGGAGGTATCAAATACTAAAATAAGCAAAGCTACAGAAACTTTTGTATATCAAGAAGAGATGCCAGGGAGAATGAACTCTAGCCTATGAAAAGTCAATGAAGCTTTGTTGCAGGACTAATAAAGTCAATTCCATCATTCATGTGGTGAGGAGCTGAACTGACCAGAAGTCAATAATCTGGTGTGTGTAATAGCTGAAACCTGACAAGTCCCTGTAGACAGTACTTGAACAACTGATAGAAAGCTAGGAAGGTCCACAATTTGTTAAGAGTTCCTGAAAAAAAATTACTCCATTTTGCATGTATTATATATCAATACAAACTTGTGGTCAGAGAACAAAATGCAAAAGTTTCGGGGAAATTAATGTAACATTAGGAAAATCTTGGAAAAGAAGACAATATAAAATGTGAACATCCCTTTTTTAAAGTGGCTTGACAGAATCTGTCAAATGAAATTTCCTGAATAGTTAGTGTTACTGAAGGATATTATTAACACAGGCTGTATATGCAAGTCCATGCATGTTTCAAAAAGTAAGTGAAAATTGCCAGCTACAAAATAGAACAGATTTTGTTCGTCCTGTTTGAAAGCATGGCCATCATCAAAACAGTATTTCAGATGTTTATGAGGCCAAGCCTGAAGACTTTTCTGTACGAAACAAACATAGTTGAAAATAAAAATCTTTTAATAACTTAAAGGTAGCAAAGCTCATGAAGCCAATGTAAAAATGGAAATAATCCTTCCCTCAGGACTTACATAGGTATAAAACTGCATTTTAAAAGATTAAGTCTAATGTGCCTCTCAGTTCCAAACTGTTGAGCTGGGCATACCCTGAAGACAACTAACCTTCAAAGAGCACTAAAACACACATTTAAAAATGCTCAGGAAGGCACACGCTTTCCATTTGAAGAACAGTGGCCTCAAAAATCAATTCTGTGTGTCTTGTCTCATCAACCCCATGGCACTGAGTCCTGTGCAGCTGAAGTGATAAACAAAATGATATACCAATAACAGAGAGCTAAAGAGGAAAAAAAGGAATCTTGAATCCCTTTGGAAAGAGAGCTCTATGATGTCCTGTTGGATTTGTACAGTGAAAGGGCTGCTCTGGGTGTTGGGTCTGCAACAGAAAAAAATCTCCTATTGACATCAAACTGAAAAGAAAAATTATCTAAAGTGCAAATCACTACACTTGTTACTGTGATGAAAATATATGACAGGACCTTTGTCAGTCCCTTTCTCAAGAACCTCAAATATTATGTTAATATATAGAATCTGTCTCCCTTTTAGAAGACACAGTGTCTTTTCAGAAAGATGGACTGTAGCATGGAGATTCTTCTTAAATTTCTCCTGAGTGACAGTAATTGATGAAACTGTGGTAGTTCATTGACCTTACATAAGGCAAGACCCATCACATTTACTCATTTGATGTACACATGATTAAATTTATGTACCAAGAACACCCTGATGAAATAAAATAATTTACTTCTCTTATGGAAGAGAAAGTGTGTGGAAGCATTCGCAGGACTGCAGACCAGCATGTGTAAAGTCTCACCCTGCAAGATTTGCTACATAGCTAACCTGGTAGATAGCTAACCTGGTGTCTGAGAATGACTAACTTGACAAGGCATGTTCACTTTGCTAGAATTAAAATTATTTCTTAAATAACTATTGATTTTTCTAGTTTTTTTTTTTTTTTTAAAAAAATTCATTAAAGCTACACTATAAAGTTAATATGTGGGTTTCCTCTCCACCTGTTCTGCAAGACACTACACATAACAAGTCTATTATATACTACTGAAATATTCAACCTCCAATTTTATTTTTTTCAAAACACTTCAGAGATCATACTCTCACAAAAATAAGGGAGATATGGAGATAATAGCAACACAATATATAAACAAATGTGGATACAGCTCTCTCTATTTTGTAGTGTTGATGTAGATGATGTAGTTGATGTAGTTATTCAGCTGATATAGTTATTAAAAATTACTAAAACAAGCTACTTCATCAGTTACTTTGTGGCAATGTTCCATCACAGCAACATAACTGCAAGAATGAACCAGAATTATAATTGGAAAGGATGAAATGAGAGTTGGAAAGATGAATTGCAGAAGCACAAACTGACCATTTTCCTTTTTCCCCCTGATGTACATCAGGATTGAAAGGACAAGATAATTCACTACAGAGTGCTGCAGAGTGCTGGCTTAAGCTAAGGCCCTGAGTATCTTCACTGAAAGGCTTTTGAAGAGCTGATGCAAGTGACAAATTACACCAATAATTTTTTTTTGCTTTAGAAAATGTAAATACCATTGGCAGCAGAAGCACCTTGGATTATAAATTTTAATTTCTAAATCTAATACCCCCATTATCATGTCATATCTCAACACAAATTTACAAAGCTTTCACATGCTGAAGAAGTTGAAGTTTTTTGTTCCCACTAACTCGAAGGATGTTGTAAAGACTTTCTCCATTCTAGCTAAAAACGTAATTTCTAGACTACATTTATCCTCTGCCTGCATAGTCTTTTGATGTACTTTGATATAGCCTTCTAATTTAAATGCTGTTTCTTTCTTCTTGTCTTACTAAGGTTTTTGATTTATTTGCATATAGTTTATGACAATATTTTAATCTCATAATTGCTATTTCTTTTGTTCTCTAATGGATAATCAAATATTTTGAGCAGATTGAGAGAGCAGACAACTCAAGAAAAATAACAATTTATTTCTAGAAATGTTAAACTGATCATTACCAAAACTTGCATATTGTTTAACATATCTCTTTATCTGCAAAGGAATAAGAAACACTTACAGCAGTCAGGGAACACAAGCTCCTACTGGCTTACACAGAGACAATTAAACAAGAGCACTATTTTCTCATTTATTCCCCAGCAAAAGCGACCTAACAGGTTCCTACCTGAACCAAAAGGTCTCCTACCTGTTTTGAAAAATATTCTTACCATCTTCTCACTCCTCTCACTAGGCTGCATGAAATAGTTAGATACTGTTGGTAGCTACTTCTTACTGTCCTTCTTTAAACTTTTCTTATTAGTCTGCAGCATTTGTTTTGAATTACACATGCCCTAAAACTGAGATTCTAAACATCAAGATATTCAAGTGTTTCCTCCACCACCAAAAATGTCAGTCACCAAAACTCAGCTTTGTCATGAAATGACCCCTTTATACAATGCACTACTTTACAGTCCTAACACTGAAGTCTAGGGAACTTGTTGACCTTTGAGAGCAAATATTTATCTGAAAAGTGAGTTCTCTCATGAGAGCAACAACTTAGCCAAAATTCTTGCAGCACCTATGCTTCTATCCACCAAATCCATAAATCTTCATAAAGTTCAAGATGTTTTAGTTTTTCCACAGCATGATCTGGATAAATTGCCCCAAACAACATATAACACAATGAAAAATCCTCTTTTTTCTTTCCACAGAGGAGTATTTTCAGTGATATCTCTAATCTCAGTTTACATCTCACATTTCATCAGTGATATCTTTGACTAAGTATCCCGCTAGCACTAAATATAATCCTTCCAGAATTGGTTTTGACTAAGGTTTGGAACACATTTTAGCCAAATTGATTTAATGAAAACTTCTTGATCTACTGTTGTACCAGAAATCTCCTGAGTAGCCATACCTTGAGCTTAACATATTGCTATGACCTCATCAGATATAAAATCAGCTATCCTCTTTCAATATTTGGAACAATAGAGTATAATGCAGTTATTCTATTTAACTGTTAAGCCTTACCTGCTAGTTCAGACTGTGAACAGAGTGGGCATCCACTGAGCTGAACTGGACTACATGGATAGTTATTGTACCAGTCTGAGAGTAAAGCACAGAACAACGAATTTCATCAGCTTGCCTTGCCCAACAGCATGAATGTTTGTATGCTTATCATCTGAAAAATTACTGATGAAATGCATAAAGTCATATTTTTCTTACGGAACAAACCTCCAGACTAAAAATGTGCCCTTTTAATAGTTTGCTAATAGACTATAGCTGTGTTGAGGGTTGCTGATACCCACATGAATTATACTTATGGTTTTCCCAATCATTAAGATGGGATTTATCTGTTGAGTAGCTATTTTGTGACAGAGAAAAACTGTCATCAATCTCACCATTGAACAGACAAAAGCATGTCCCAAATCTGTGTCCACTGCAAAGCAGTTACTGCCAGTTTTTACAGCCTGGTTTTGAAGCAAAACCTCTCTCAGTGTACTACTCTCCATTAGGAAACATGTTCAGCAGCAGAAGTCACATTGTGAAAAGTTAAGAGAAGAAGAGGAAAAGAAATAAGGTTTCTCTATCTTGAAACCTTGATATTCAGTAATTCTTAATCAAGGGAAGCTACTTTTTTATTCCTGATCAGTAAAAGAAAATCTCCACCTAGTCATAGTTAAAACCATGGTATTGACAATCAAATTATTATTTCCCTGTCTTTTAAAGTCTTATGCAGTGAAATCCTAGAAATAACAGAAACATGCTTCACAAAAATCTCCTGACTAAACTTCTTTGTCCTAGGAAACCAGCTAGAAACATATCAGGATCTTCTTTTCAAATAATGTCAAATTACACAAATTTGAAAAAAAACGACCAAAACCCAAAGATAATTCTAACAAACTTCTCATAAAACAGATCTGCATTAAGCAATCCAGATAGAGACTGTGGAAATTAAAAGTAACTGTTAGAATGATCTAATTATCTATAAGTAATGAAATAATTTTTACAAATGAACTAATGGAAAAAGGGCAGAGGAAGAAATGCATTATTTAAGTGCAGAGGAAGAGAAATCCAGAGGCTACATAATATGATCATCCTGAAGTCATAGTGTTAGTGATGTAATAAACCCCAGGAAGCTCCTTGAATACTGGTCAACATATATTGTAATATTAATACACATATCAAGCCAAATTTCTGAAAGGTCTGTTGCAGTACTAACTAGAGTAGGTCTATTGCAGTACTAACTCTATTCTCAGAGCTTAAAACTAGAGGATCACATAATATCCCTAGAGGCAAATAACTGACTTTATATCAATTCCCTGAATCTTTCTTGACTAAACAGAATGGCCATTTCTTCGTCAGCAGAGGCTTTTCATATGTAACTTATTCTCAGATAGAAGGAAGTATCTTATTCTAATAGAGGAAGAGTGATTCACTGGCTTTATCATGCTTTGGATCAGGCTAAATAAAACCAGTGAATTCCTGAAGGCAAATCTGTTTTATTTTCCTGGTCTTGAAAGAGCAATAGCTGGAAGCTCGATATCCTATATGTAGCATGGGATACTGGGGGAAAGTGCTGGGAATAAGATTTCCCTGTCAGATCTGGGCAAGAGAGAAATAACTTTAAAATTGGCATTCCACAAATGAAGGAGAAATCTTGTCCCCAGGAAAGTGGGGGAAATTTTTTCCATGGTATTCAAGAAGGCAGCAGCATTACATCTTCATCTTATTTCAATTTGTTGTCAGAAATCTATCTATCTATCTATCTATCTATCTATCTATCTATCTATCTATCATTATCTCTATGGTATGAATCACTTCTGCTGTTGCTCTGTTAATGGCACTGGCAGAAATCTCAATTAGCAGAGCCATGGCTGTATAAATTTCATCATATTACCACTTAGTCTCTTTTAATCAGCAACAGAGGGAATGAAAAGGGATTCTTAGAACAGAGAAAAGTGACCTTAAAAAGTACTGTATTACTTCCTTCCTATGTTCTCTCTTGTTTATTTCTGTATACCCACAGAAGAAAGTTTAGAAAAAAAACAGGTAGGCAGACCTAATATTGCAGTGCCAAGAAGCCCTTCCCCATTTTGATCTTTTGCACAGTCTGCTAGGACGTCACTCCCAGATGGGATGGTTTCAGTGTCTGTGTCTCAGCACACTTGAAAGCATCTCTGCGACTGTTTCCTGCATGAGCTCTGCCTGGGAACAGCACTCTTGATGTTGCTGATATCTCTGGTGAGCTCAAATGAGCAAACAAAATAGGCTTTCAGGATCTTTTAGTTTTTTCCTCATTAAGCCTGAGAATTTGGTTTGTTCCAGATACACACCCTATGGCAGAAAACCAAGCAAATAAGATTACAGCGGGAGAAAGCACGCTGCACGACTGTGACAATTTACAATTTAGTGTGCTAGGATTTGTTGCTAGTGTATGGCTTAATTAAATAAAACACAATTTTAAAAGGTTACTCTGTATGCAGTTGTTAATATAGAAGCACTCAGTACTGAATGTAGAGAAAAGCTCCAAGGCAATGTATTCATTTAAGCATCAAAAAATAAGTACCAAAAGGGAAAAATTGAATTAATCTTTTGATTTTTTTATTCCAGTTTTATTAATTGGAGGCAGCTCCTTAGGTGGCAGATTTAAATTCTCTAGGTAGGAAAGTTCACTGTGAAGTCTACAAACTCTTAGACCCATATTTGACAGCAAAAGGAAACAGAATAGCAGAGAAAGTATTTCTGCACAACAGGAAAAATCTGAGTCTGCCAAAGATGACTACAGTTGCTGCTATATTACTGCCAGCAGTGCATATGTTTCTTATGGGCAACTGAATGCTTTCCATTCAGTGTGTAAGAATCCTGTTCTCTTGACCTATATTAACTGGAAGTGCTCTAAAATTTTCTGAAACAGAGCCATACAGAACCTTTCAGACATAATTATTCCCTGCTCTGTAATGTCTGTAGGGTTTTTTTTACACAGGTATACATGGGCTATTGCTCTTAGTATCCCAGTGAAGAGATAGATGATTTCACTTAAAATTCAGAGAAAACAACCTAAACATCCTAAGTGGGCTTTTTGGCAAGCCCAGACAACCCAGATAAGGTATACCGTGGGAATATGCTAGATCTCCCCGTTGGCCTACGTGCCCAGATTTTCTCCTTAGAAACGGAGTGTATGTATGTGTGCATGTGTGGCTGGAAAACTGCAGAGACAGATTTTGTCCTATGCAGAGTCAACGTGCTCAGGGCAAGTGTCCAGGTCTGGAAACTGGGAAGGTTTCCCAGATCTCGAAGTACAGACATAGCCACAGAGAGCCAGGGTCTGGCTCCCCAGTTCTCCGGTTTTCATGCTCCAATTGTCCAAAAGGTTCTGAAAACAGGCCCAAAAGGCTTTACTGTCAGTTGTTTTTTTATAAAAGCTGTCTTGAAGGAAGAAAGGAGACTTATGAATACTGATGTGAAAAAGTTCAGATCCCAGCTTTCAGATACTCATGGATCAGTTTGATCAGAAATTAGAAATAAGGAACAAAGCAAGGTGCTGGATTAAGGCAGAAGATAAAATCTCCAGCAATAAAGCATAGCACATGAGAGCACACTTTTCTGAGGAAATTTTGTAGTACGGGTCTTTAACAACATCCTGTAAACAGAACAAAAAAACATAACCTCCCATCCATTCCTTCTGTAGGTTTAGGAAAGAGCATTCAAAAATGAAAATACATTAAAGAGAGAGAGCTACATCCAAACAGGTGACCAAGACTGTGGAAATTCCACATCTTTGCTGGAAGTCTATAGTCACCATGTACAATGTTTCCTCCTGTCCAAAGGATTTGTGAACTCCATAATCTATGAAAATATTTCTATCCCTGTAAATCACCATTTCTGAGTTTCATAGGATTTCCAAGAACTTCCCATTAACAAAGATTAAATCACACCAGAATTCAAATACAGCAGCTTTGCATCAAATACCTAACAGAGTGTAGAAGTAATATATAAACATAAAGACTATCACATCTCACTGAAACTCTAAAGAGAGTTTTTTCTTAGAGATTTTTCACACAAAACACTGACTAAACTTTATTTTGCTTACTCTGGATCAGACAACAAAACAAAAATTGAAACAATATACTAGTACAACACTGTATTCCACCATTTTCTTGACAGCATATGATTCAAATATTTTAAAAAAAATTAGGTCAGACTAACTATATTTGGAGTGATAGCAAGCTAATCCCTCCACTAAGGTTGCACTTTTCTCTCCATACTTCTGACAATCAAATGATGTTTAATGTGGCTGATAGAAATCTTATGTGTTGATCTCCTTCAGGCTACTAGTAACTTAATCTACTTCAATGTCAGTTGCCAAGGGAACCAACAAATTGAGCAAGCAATAAACAGGGTAATCAATTTTAGTTATTTTCCTCTGCTTCTCTGTACGAAGCCAAAATGTCCTTTTATCTCAGTAAACTGATCAGGCACAGGTTTGGTCTCTTCTACAATTAACACAGCTCATATGAAAAACAACACTGCTGCATCACATCAGTACAGCTTGACAGCTGGGTGAATTGAAAACTAGCCATATTCAGAAACGCCAAATCAAAGCTTGCAAAAAAGTACAGCTCTTAGTAACTGACTGTTAAGAAATACCTTGAAAGGCAAATGGGCAGTGTGGACATATCTGATGGGATTAATTTGATCTTCATTTTTCACCCACACCTAGCTAGCCCTGAACTGAGACACACAAAGAATCAAACCAGAAGGAAATAAATTGTGGACTCAGATTCAAGATACACATGAAATAAACCTAAGGTAAGTCTGAAAGAGTAGAATGACAATAAGATGTGAGTCTAGAAAAACATTTTGAAGTAAATTTTTTGTGCAAGATATCTTGCTATTATAGTCTTTGTGTAGACAGCAATGTGTTTACTATTTGGAGTCCCTAAAAGAAGAGAGATTATGACAGTCATGGCAAACACAGTCCAAAGACTAGATATTGCTTAGTTCGTGAGCAGTGAAATGTGGATCAGAAACATTCTTGAAGTCAGGCACCCAGACTGCAACCTGTCTTTCAACTAACATATCCCAGGCTAAAGCATGATGAAGTCACTGAGAGTTTTTACTATGAGAGCATTGCATTAGGTATCATCATTCAAATACGTGATAGAATACACTGACAATAAACATAGATAATGTATTTAAAAGTGGAAAAGAGTGGCAGTACAGTTACACATATGAAATCATAATACTTAATATACAGCCCTAAATCACTGATAACTACTTTTCAGAAGAATAAATGCATGCCTTAATTTAAATTAGATGAGAAAAGGGATGAAATAATAGAAGAAAAACACTGAAAAATTAAATTCCCAGTACTCAGAGAAGTTACTATCCATGTTTTTATTTAATGACACTGAGTTTCTGCCACCTCACTATCCCAACTGCAGTTTAATATACTTAGAAATTACAGGGAATTTATCTGTTCAATCACACTAGAATAGTTCTGAAGCAGCAACTACAAAGGAATTTGAAATCAAAGTAATCCTTACTGACTTCAAAGAGCAGTTTATATTATTTCTATTTATAGGAAAGAGATTCATTACACTATATTGAAGGGTTAAAGGGAGTGTTCTTTAGCAAAAGAATTCTTTTCTGAGAAGGTTTATAATAGGAGTTTGGCAGTCAAACTTTTGTGAGGTCCTAGGTTTTTCAAGTAAGGATGCTGCAAATGAGATGACAATTGATCTCTGCAGTGATGTGCTGCGGTCATGCTTGATATGCTTCATTACAGATGAACTATATTTATATTGAGATGCTAACTGGACCAGAAAATCTGCTCATCCATCTCCTGTCAAAGACTTCACTGTGACATGCTGGAGAGAGAGAGCATCTTCTTACCTTTGTTATCTTGGTGTGTGCTGAGATCACCTGGAGGCAAATAAAGGAATGGTAAAGTTAGAAGCTAGGAACAGCAAGGTTATATCTTCCAGATGTAATGAGAAAAAAGACAACACCTAGAAGAGCTGGTTCTTCCAGTTCCTCTGTGAGGAGCAATACTTCTCTTTGTGCCTCTCCTACTGATAGTACAAGCGCATGGTCAGGTACAAATTCTTGAATTTGAATTTGATCCCTGAAAGCAAGTGTTCAGCTCTGTCATTTTTGCAAGCTCTTCTGTTTCTTCTGAGGTAGAACTGTGTTCACTTGTTAGGCAGCCAGGCAAATTCTGTTTTCTCTTCCATTTAATAGTTGATAAGAAACTGCACCATTAGAAAACCAATTGTTTTAGAAGGCTGTTTTTTACTTATTTTCAAACAGGAAGCTAGATTCGACATTTTGCCTAATATATATTAATTTCATTGCTTTGTTAGAATACAGCTATACACTTAAATTTGCTCTTCAGCAAAGCATTTTAAAAATCAAGCTGATCTGAAACATTTTCTTTAAAAAATATATTAATTAATATAAAAATATATATGTGAATGCTAACATCATGTACTCATAAAGATTCTAACCTTTGCAGTACATATAATCCCATCATCTGAATTTCCTTGGATTCCCCACCCCCCCATCTCATGCTGATGCTGTCAGTCTGGAAGAACCATTCAGAAACTGTTGCCAAGGAGAAAGGTTGGTTCTGTTGTTTCATTCACAACAGCTATACTTAAAGGCAGCACTGAACAGGTAGCTATATCCCTTCCTTTGCTTCTACATGTTCCCACAATGTTTAGATTCAGTATCAGACTTTAATTATATTAAAGATTGCTTGGATTCCTTTTGAGAGGCACAATTAGTATTTAGAAACTATATTGACTAACTTAAGAAAGAATAAGAATCCTTCCAAAACTATCTAGTCAGACCTGTGTCTAAACACTTATGCTCATTAATTCTATTTTTATAAAGAAAATCATACGTTCACTGCATTTGTATTACATACACAAAAATATCCCAGATAAAAAGATAATAAACTTTTGTAAAGGTTGATTTAAAAGTTGTCCTGAGTGAATATGTAGTGGAAAGAATTAGAAGATCAAACCTACTAGTTCTGGCTTGTTAAACTCTCACTCTTGCTAAGATATTACTATAGGGAATGATTTTGAACAGTCCTCATACATCATCTCTCTGAGGTAGCTCTGCCAACCTTCATCAGACTGTGATATCATATCACTAAGACTACAGAGCTGGAAAGCATTTGGCAATTTGCTTAGAGCCTAAAGTGCTCAGTCATGTCCGAGGAGGAAAATGTCTTCACTGTTTAGAATCAAAATAATTTGGAGATTTGTTTTAAATTACTATTCTCATATTCAAACATCAAAACATCTCTTTAGATGTTTCATTATCAGACTGCCTTTTGTAACATTTCATCTGTCTCTTACCCAGGAAAACAAAATATTACCAGAAATCCTGCACCCTTCCTGCAGACTGCAATTCTACAACCTCTATAAATATTCTACCCAATAATAAAAAAATCTACTTGTTATTTTTCATAATAATATATTTTATTATATATAAATATAATTTATATTTATTATATAAAATATAATAATATTTTATTCTCTTTTGTGATGAGCCATGAAATATGGTATTACTGTCTATAAAAAATGTAGGACTTCTTTTCTCTGTTTATGCTAAGAATTTTGTGCAGCTTGTTTCTGATTTCTATTTTTTAAGAGAGAGGAAAATAATTTGTAGTTAGGCCTGCTTACAGGGCTATTATTAGAGCATCATAACCTTTATAAAGCATGCTTAGCATTTAACACTGCTCTCAGATGCTTTGTTAGTGGTTCTTAAATGGTAACACAACTAATAATACAAAGACATTAAGAAGCCACAGATATGGAAGTATAAACCATAGCTTTAGCACTCCATTTAATCATCTGCTGATGACAGAAAAGGAAGGTAATATACGTATGTAATTTCTCTCACCACAGCAGTAAAAATAAATAAATAAACAAATATATTTCCAGCACACATTAGCTACACAGTCAACATCTGTGCATCAGAACTTATTTTCTCGCACAGTGGTACATTTCAGTCATCAGCCTGTATTTAGCGGGTCTCGGGAATCATGGTCCCTTTAAATTTCCTTTGATTTAGCAATTCAGGTTGGACAGAAGAAGGAGGGATCTAAAGAACACAAAATTAAATTTAGTAGGTATGATGATTTGTGGGCTCAGATGACAGGTTCAGTAGCTGGCCCAGTCTTTTAGTACACAGCAAGTTTGATTAAAGCAGTAAGAGAAATATGCAAAATAAATTTAAATGTAAGATGAATGTGTTGTCGGTACCTTCAGATACTTTAGCCTTTTTCCTCCTGGATTTATTTTGTACTCTGCTAGCAATGACAGTACACTGACACTTTTTTCTCTTGCATGGCAAATTGTGTGAAACAGTAGTACTACAGAGCAGTCAGCTGTGATTCTAAACATTAAAGAGATGTTTTTTTCTAGGACGTGACCTCTGAGAAGGTTTAGCTGCTGGGAGCCCCGGCAATGCAGTTTGGAGTGACAGATATTCAAGTCTCTTCAGTGATTTCTAAACAGTATATTGTGCAAGGTGTTGATCACACATATCACATGGCCATCAGAAGTATTTTACTTGGGTTCAGGAGTGCACTTTTAATGGTCACCACTTACTGTGCCTTGACTCAAAATGTGGGGAGAACTGAGAGCATCCAAGCTTTTTTCCCTTCAGATGATGCCGATCTGGAAGAGTTATTCCAGCTGTTAATATGCGTTCTGGCCAGCTAGGAAGATTAGAGGTTTTCTGAAATGAAATTCCTGAAAAGTGTGTTGCAGACACTGTGCCCACCTCATCAGCAGTTCTACCATAGAGATTCTCTGCTATCCTCTCCTGTGCTGTTTCCTCTCACAGTCACTGCCTGTGGCGGCATCTCTCTGAAGCTTGTGCTTCCTCCCTAAGCAGAGCTGGTTACAGAATTGGTGACCTGCCCCCATAATGAAGGGAACTTCAGGTTCAGGACAAGACATACCTGTGTTTCTTGATCATAACCTCTTTTTGTAGGTGCTGCTTCAAAGATAAGAGGCAGTGGGAAGAGTGTGAAAAACAATCTGCTGAGCATACAGAAGAGCAAGACTTTCTGTAAAAGAGGTGACAGTGGCAAACAGGAATGGGAAGAACTGTGACTCTGAATCATGATTCTCTTCTGTTTCAGGCCACTGAAGTTTCATTTCACCTTTTTTTCTCGGCATAATCCTTCTCCTTCTCCCTCTGCACCTCTGTGATAATGTATTTAAGAAGGGAAACTTGGGGGGAGGAGGGGGAGTTGTGAGGACAGGTATAAGAATACCAAGGAGAGGGAGGAGGAGGATGGGGATGGAGGGCCAGAGCACAGATGCCCCTGCAGCCCGTGGTGAGAGGGCAGGCTGTGCTCTGCAGCCCACAGAGGTCACCGGTGGAGAAGATGCCCACCTGCAGCCCGTGGAGGACCCCACACCAAAGCAGGGGGCTGCTCCTGAAGAAGGCCGGGACTCTGAGGGGAGCCCACGCTATTGTATCTCAGTGCTGGGAGGACTGCAACATGTGGAAGGGACCCACACTGAAGCAACACAGGAAGAGTTTGCAGTCCATGGGAAGGACTCATGTCAGAGAAAGTCCACATGCTAGAGCAGGGGAAGTATGAGTTTTCCTGAGGAAGAAGGAGTGGCAGGACTGACCTCATCCCCATTCCCTGCCCCCCGCACCACTGCGGGTGAAAGGAGGTGGTGAAATTGGAGGGGGACTGAACCTAGGAAGAAGGGAGGGGTGGGGGAAGGTGTTTTTAAAATGTGATAGTACTTCTCACTGTCCTACTCTGTTAAGTGTTGTTAGTGTTTGAATTAAACTGATGTTCTTTTTCTTCCCTTAAAGGCTCTGTCTTTTGCCTGTGGCCATAATGGGTGAGTCACCCCTTCCTGTACTATCACAATTCCTGAGACTTTGGCTTTATATTCTCCTTCCCATTCCTAATGGGTAGAGGGTGAGTGAGAGGCTGCATGGTGTTCAGTTTTCCTGTGGTCTCAAACCAGGACAAGCAGAAATATCAAGTGTCAAAACACAAAACCCCAAACCACCACCACCATAACTTTATAAATAATCAAGCAAGGAACTGAGCATTTATTTCCTACCTGCTTCTAGAGTTCATAAAGTCCAGAGTCTGCCCTTCGCTAAACAAGTTGTGCTCCTTTTAAAGATACTTGCATAATTATAAATTAAACCATGATGTCATAAATTAACAATCAGTTCCAGAATAATTTTTAAACAGAAAACCTAAAGCATACCACCAGAAAATCAAGGCTGCAATATTTATTTTAAAGGACTACTGGCCCTTGAATTTACAGGTTGCAGACATGACTTTTCAGATGTGTTCTCTAGGCTCTAATTTTGCTTTGAGCTCCACATTTTCTTCTAATTTTTTTTTGGGGGGGGGGGGGCTGTTTGGGGGGGTGTGTGTTTGTTTTGATATATATGTTTTTAGGATGGAATTGGAAAATTACTTTGGATTAAAGAACATGTTTCTCTGAAGTGGATTAGTATTTGCACATGTGTGGCAAATGACAGCTACAGAATACCTAAGAAACAACATTTTTATATATCATCCCAGATCAAGAAAACTTAAAATATCAAGTACTTAAAAATCACACAAACTGTGATGACACAATTCACGTGCTGAAAGTTTGTGAGGATAAGGCCTGACAACAGTGTAAAGCTGTGAAGAAACACAAGTAATTCTCACAAGTCATCCATAACATCAAAAAGCTATTCATAAAATACTTATCATGTGCAAAGACTGTGGAATGTAGCTTCATCTAACCACTATTTCACTCAGATTTGAAAGCACTGAACACTGTTAAATACCCACTTATTCCTTCCGTCCAGTTTGTGCCAGTGTACACTATGAGACATTCTATTATGTGATGTGAATGCATACTTTGCTAGAGAAATTAATGACACGTTGCAACATTGAATGGGAGGGGAAAGGGGGAAGAGAAAATAAGAAGGTGATTGCTGGTTTTAGCTTGGACAGCCATTTAGTCTCAAATATTCACTGTAATGTGTTACAATAAAATAGTGAAGAAATTCTATCTCCCCTTCAGGATTAGTTGGTATGGTATACCCTGTTGTCAGCTGCCTGTTTTAGGATTCAAGTTAATCTTTTAAAATAACTCCTACAGGCAAATAGTTTTCACTGTCTGGTGAGGAACAGGGAGTTCATTTGCATGGCGAGGTTTAGCTGAGGCTTGTGACAGTTTTAGAGCACTGTGTCTGGCAGTTTGCAAAATAGAGCAGCCTCTACATCTTTCTGAGAATGATAATCACATAGCTTCATTTCATTTTATTAGGATGCACAGACACAATTATCTTTAAATAGTTGAAATTGCCTGACACTGGAAAGTAATTCCACTCTACCTGATTTGTAATTCATCTGGCCGGAATAATTCTGTATTGCATACCTCAGTGTCATCCTTTCCTGTAAGTAACTGATCTGAATGACACAAAATAATAATACAAAAGAGAAACAAACTTTAAATATTGAAGCTTCCACCACAGGAAAGATTGTTCTCCGTGTTCAGTATTGACAGACCTCACTCATTAAGTGACAATCAAAAATGGCAAACAGAAATTGCTGCTCATGGGTAACTGTCAAACCTCACAGTGTGAAAGCTGACAGCTTCCCTACAACTCAGTCAGAAATAAATCTTCCTGCTCTCTGCACAGTGATACCCAAATCTCATCTGAGAAGCACAGCCCAACCTACTCTGACAATGATTTTCACTAAGCAGACTTCCACTAGCAGCCACTTTAAGGCAAGTGTTGTCAAGTTATCCACTTTCATTTATTTTATTGTCAGTTAATGATGTGAACGATGCAGTGATGAATTTTGCCCTGGGTCCTTCTGAAAGACAAGGTTCAGTGCCAGCACTGCCTCACTGAGTAGCAAGTTGGAGAAACACAGAAGCCAAGGCAATTCAACTTGATCTTGGCTGATATTCCTACAAGAGCAACAGAAGCCAGAGCACCTGCTATTGGTAAAAAAAAAAACCAAAAACAAAAACAAACACAACCCAAATCCAAAACAACAACCAACAAACAAGAAAAAAACAAAGATTCAGAAATTACAAAATTCAGACTATTTGAGAATAACTAGGACTATTTGAGAATAACAAGGACCTCGGTGTGCGCTTGTTTCTCCTGGTCATTGTCAAAACCATGGAATAAAATCTACCCATCACCAGTTCTATGGAGCTCCACTGATGATTTGTTTACACCCTGAAAAGTGATAATTAAGCCCTACCCTTTACTTCCTACACCTTAATCAGTTTTCAGTCTTCAGAAGGACCTGTCTTGCAAACCTGTGGCAGTTTACAAAAGAAAAAATACTCAGAAATTCATCCCAACCCCAGTTATGATAAAGAAATGGACCCTTTCAAAATTTTTTCATGAGTTACATACATGCATGGTTTCAGATGAAGAATCAGATATGATATGCCAGGGGAAGGAGGGAGGAATGGAGAGAGGGAGGGAAACTCTGTGCCTTGTTCATTGCCCCTTTTCTTGACAGTGAGAATGCTACAGGAACTCTCTTGGTGATCAGGAATATTACACAGTGCAAGAACACTACAGGTGGTCTAGCACTTCAAGAACACATTCCAGTATTTTAGAGGCACTGTTAATAAACAACACCCTGAAGGGAGTTATATAAGTAGCCTAAGCGTAATTTGTTTGCAGCATTCCTGATCATAAATGAGGCCAGAAAGATAGCTGTGGTGAAAGAGCTTGCAAACAAAAACAGGTAAGATGCTACAGAAACTGTGATGTTAGAAAAATAAATGGCTAGGACAAATCAGTGGTATCTAGAAGACCTGAAAAAATTAAGACTGTAGCTTAATCCAGTTAAAGATATATATTTTCTCTAGCTGTAATAATAGAACAGGGAAGCTGTGGATAAATACAAGTGAGTAAGCCCTACTAAACTGCAAAAGATGACTGGCAAAACCCACACTTATATCAGAGGAAAAAGTCTTCTCAGGTAAGGTACCCCAGATGACAAGTGTAAATTTGTTTCCCCAAAGGTTCTTCCAAAACTGGTAGTGGTGATGACACTCATAAAGTATCTGCATAAATATAACATGAAAGCACACAGAAAAGATCCCTCAGAGAACAATCATTCCCCTCTGGTCAACCATATTTTTAAACATGCCCACAAATGGTAGATTAGGGAATTAGTTAATATGTTATTTGGCTTCAAAAAAAAAAAAAAGAAACAAAATGCTTGCAGAGTTGGAGGAAATGGCAACATATATTAGAGCCTAGCCAGCAGAGAAAACAAAAGCAAAGCCCTAATGAGGAGGAAAAAGGGACTATCAGACCAGGAATTCTTGTTGAAAAATGGCATTTGATGGAACATGGACATATAGGACATGATGAACTCTATGTTTCTTTGTCAGAAACATGACTTAAAAATTCTATTGTCACTTTGAAGGTATCTTTTGTGCCATCCTCGAATGCTGCATGTGTATTGCCTACACAAGTTTTTTTTCTTATTCAAGACTGACTGAGACTAAAGCAGAGTGGACCACTGTAATGAAAAGTATAAAATTACCATGCTTGGAGACTTTCATGATCTTTTAGTTGCATTCGTACTTACAACAGGATTCTTTGACAGAAATGTATTATAAGAGGACTTGAAAGATGATATTTTAAATAAAGCTCATTTGCTTTTAGCCATTTGAACTCCTATCATGTTCTATTCCTGTTTAAACTACCTAAAGCCTGCAGATCAAACACAATTCTTTCAATGAAACTTGTTTGAAAAGAAGTTAAGAATGCAATGTGTCACTGCAGAGATTAATTGAACTACTGTGTTCCAAGGTAGTTTGTAATGAAATTGCTAAAAACTGCCCTGGAGTTTTCATTAGCACTAATACATTTGTGCTTGAGACAGAAATGATGGTGGTTTTCTTCATGCAGTATAATTTGGTTAGGAAACAAATTTGATTATTCTTATAATCTTTCTGCATACTAATGATTTGAAAGCAGTACCCAATATATTCAACACTTTTATCTCACTGAGCAGTGTATCATGGTTGGCATGGCTGTGGTTAAGAGAAATAAGGGTATATTTTGAGTAGCAAGCTCTAAGGACTCATCCTTCCTTCTATCTCTGTATCTTAGCATGGAGACCACTGTGGACACTACTTGGTGACACTGTTTAAACTTGCCAGTATATATACTCCCCAGTTACCCCACTGCCCACAGAAATCGGTAGTGTAACAGTCATACCTGTGCAGGTCTGTTAGCTAGGTATGAATAGCTCTAATAATAGGTCTTTTCCTGGAAGACTGTATGCAGCTTTTGTTCCACAGTTGAAAAAGGGATGCTGATCTGGAAATTATTCAGAAAACAAGTCTAAGAATGATCCTGAGATCCATTCCTTAATCCCACCTGACAAGACGAAAGTGGTCTATATATATGAGGCAATTTCTAATATCAGAGTTCCTTCATTAAGCACAAAAGGCATAGCAGAATTCAACAATTAGAAACTGACACTAAAAGACATTATTATTTTCAAGTGCTCTAATGATCAGTGTGTGTATACAGTGGATTCTCTGTTTTTCAATTTTGTTTAAATTATTGCTTGGATATTTATTATCACGGTACAGGACTTATTGGTTTATAAATGTTTGCTTTGCATCAGGTCAGGCTGATGAATGATAAGATTTGGCCCCTGCTTTTGAAATCTATGACTAGGCTCTTTCTATGGCAGGGCATCATTTACTGCAAATGCTGCCTTCTGGCATTCCAGATGACTTTAAATATACTTTTTTTCCCCTGGTCATTCTTACTAAACAAGTTTGGCACTATAAGCAGATTCCCAGAGACAGTGATGTCAGAAAGTTAATAAATAAAATTAATGAGAAAAAATGAGTGAGGCAGTGTCTTGAAGAAGTTGCCTACCATTTGTATGGTGCTTTTGCCTCAAAGTACTTTGCGAAGATTTGTGACATCATCACCATCATTTGAAGGCAAGCACTTAAATAACTTGTCAGAAATTGTGCAGGAAATCTTTAAAAGGGAGACCAGATGTCTTTCCAGAGTCTCCTTTAAAAACATTACAGATGTGTTTGAACCATTAACCAAGATTGGATCTGGCAGAGGAATTGATAGATCATTTACTTAAAAGCATAACTGTGAACCTCATGAATGCCCAGTTGTAAGGTGATGTGCTAGTTTGAAAACAAACTAGTGGGAGACACCAAGTCAGAATAACAATTTAATAAGGAAAAAAAAATTATAAAGGCAGATAGCACGGGGTTAAACTAACAGAGTCAGGATACAACCTGACACCCTGTTAATCAGGGTGGTGGTAGCAGTCTGGTAGAATGGTGGCTGCAGTCCCCCCGAAGCAGTGATCCTGTAGAAAAAAAATAAAAGATCTGCTCTTCCTCAGAAAAGTCCAGTGGTGGCTAAGTAGCTCCTGTCCTCTGGAAATCCAGTGGAAAAGAGAGCGTCTCTGGTATTCAGAATCTCAGGTGATAGCCAGGATGGAATGCTGGTTTTCTCCCTCTGGGTGGAGTGTCTCACAATGGGATAACGAGTCATGCTGCATGGCATTGATGGGCCATTAGCAGAAAGATAGTCTGGAGGAGGGGGGAGGCAAGGAAACACTGCCCCACCTGATTTCGACAGCTCATGAGGATGGTAATAGAATACACAGCAACCCAGGACAGGTGATAAGCACAGGACTAACAAGGACTGGTATTAAATGGTGGTAGCACCCTCATACCAGAATTTTGCATACTGTTCATACTAGACAAACAATGAGATTACCAGTTTTGCTCCAAAACTTAATCACAGTAAGAGTAATTTAGCACAACTGAACTGCAGAACTTTGTGTTCAAATGAGTTCTCACTTTTTATGATCAAAATATGTCTATTTTAAGGCTAGAATGAATAAATGATACCCAGGCAATCTTGTAACACAACTAATTAACAGGTGATCAAGAGCTCTCTGAACCCTTCCTGTGGAAGGATGTGGCAGTTAGCACAATATTGCATTTTCAGCTATGTGGACAAAATTCCTGCTATTGACAGTTCCTGTAAATACATTAATCTAATTCTTCAGTAGCTGCTTCTCTTTTATAGTTTTTACCTGAGGTTTTTAGACTTCAACTTAAATATGAGGCACATTTATGTCCATTTTTGTACATGGTTAACTGAATGCTCTGAGAAAGTCAGACTTGACACTGGGCAAACTGTTCACATGAGATTTAGATTATTAAATGTAAGTGTTGAACTGTGATAAGAGAAGAATTTTCTTCATGATATCTTAAGGGAAATAACTGCATCACCATGGTTTAGCTCCAGCACTCAGCAATGGAAGTGCACCCTGAGACACTTGCGTCCACTCTTTCTTCCCTTCCAGAGAAGAAATAAAAAAATCACAAGGGAACAGAATGTAAATCAAATACAAAGGAATAAGCTCTCGTGTCTTTACCCAGAAAGGATTACAGTCATTCCCTTGGAGTGCAGAGCATTTTCACCCTTTGCTTCTGGTATGTTGCAGCATGGTATGTAGCATGTTGCAGAATTAGATACTGCAAGTTTCCCCTAATACCAACAGGAAACTTTCCATTCATCCTTCATCTGTGCTAAGACAAGGTCTTCAGCCATTTTGTCTAAAGTTTTACTTGCTATGGTACAAAACTACAAGCAGCATGGTTACTGCTTTTGAACTTAGCTCTATCATAATATTGACTGTTTATTACTGCTATCGGAGGAACTGATGGCAATCACCTCTGTCAAAAACCTGTTTCCCAAAAAGAGAAAATCAGCCCTCATCAGCATGGAGAAAAGCTCACAGATATTTTTAACTTAACTAGCATTTCAAGCACAACTCTTTCCTCTATTTTTCTCTTTTTTTCTTCAGAGCAAAGCCAGCAGCATCTCTATGTCTGGTGTCTCCTTAAACATTCTTTTATCTGTCTGCTTATTCCTCTAAAGAAAAATCACCTTTCTGTAAAGAATAGTAAATTCGGTCTGTTTTCAACAGTCATGTGATTCTATGTGATAAACAGTTCCTGGTTTGATTTGTTGATTATGTATAGGGTCTTAACAGATTCTTACAGTTATTGTAAACCAAAAGAAGTGTTTACATTCTTCAAAGATGTTAGATATGATTTACTGACGCTGAATTCCCAGTGAGTATTGTAGCTTTTTCAGAGAAGACACTCTACATGCCTAATAAGTAGCGCACAGTCTGAAGGCCCTAAATGCACAAAAGAACTTACTTTTATTAGGTGTGCAGGTATAGAGTAATTTTTACCCAGTATTAATCAGGCTCTACTACTTAACTGTGAAAGAACAGATTAGAATTTACTGAGTATTTATAAAATTCTTTTCAGTTATTGTTTGGTATCTTTCCACTAAGAACAGAAAAAATATTGTTGACTTTTCAGTTTGTCAAAGCTTGTTGGTGGAGATATATTAATACCTTCTTGAATGCAAGGAACAATAAAAGATCAATAAATGTTCTGAAAAATATGAACAGTATCAAATAAACTACTTTTCAAATTGTTTTCTAAGTGATTTTTGTGTTAAGGCTAAAAAGTAACTCACTAAGAAAGAAGTCTGATTCCGATTTAGAAAGATGCTGCCATCTACCCAGAACTGCATCAACTCAATACAGGATCTCACTCCTATGAACAGAGGTGCAGCATAAGGCCCATGGTTGCACACAATAACTTCTTGAATACCTATATTAGCCAAATACAAAACATCAGAAGATTTCACTCTTTGTAATGGAATGGAATACATTCACACTTAACCTGTGAAACAAAAATTTGACACAAAACCTAAACCAAGATCAAACTCCCTTTTTCATACATAATCTTCAGTTAACAATATGGAAACATTTCAGTTTACAGGCTGAAGGGAAAAATGCAGGGGAATTTGTTGTTCAAATTAAGTAACTCAAATTCCGGAATTTTTGTGCTTTCTGTCTGTCCAGACAGATTGTGCTCATCTTTTTGTATTGAAGAGGCTTATTTGTACTAGTTGAACATGACAAAGAAATTGTAGTTATGTGAAGCAAGTAATTTGAAAGTAAAGAGACAAAAGTGAAGATGATAGTTTAACAAAATAAGAAAGATTCTTATAGACTGTGAGATTCAAAAGGAAAATTCTCAATGACTTTTGATTAATTCCGTTCATTTCTTTCACCCTCACAACTCCTTGCACTTGAAAGGCAAGCACTTCTTGCCCACTTATCATTAGTTCAAGTCACTCCTAACAGAACAAAAAGCTGTTACCGTTAAGCATGAAGAATTGTGACCTAATAAACTGATGTGATTTCATGTATACTCTTATTTATACACCAATGGCATCACTGGTTCAGATTCAAATTTCAATTACACCAACAAATTCAAAGGGCTTTCAAATAGATAAACAGGTTTCTTATTATTTATGCATACATAAATGAGGAAAATAACAGGCCCAACAGAGAACTGTAGATAAGTGAAACATGCAGATAAACATTTAAAGACAAAACCAATATAAAACCTTAGAAAAAGGAAATAAAAGGACACTAAAACACCTCAAACACATTTCAGACCATGGTTAAGAATGTATCTTCTGACAACCTTTCAAACAAACATGAAGAACAGCAACATGGTATATCAACATTTGCCCACAGGCTGGCAATACAGGAATTGTCTCAGTTAACAAGAATGAAAAATAATTGAACAATAATTTGGAAAAACTGTTTCTCTACCTGGGGGAAGGGAGATCTGTAGAATATAACACAGCATTATGAACGCCACTGGGCAGGAAATCACTTTTTAAAATTCTTTTTTTATTTAGCTTAGATGCTGACAACATCTGCTCAGCATTTCTTTCACTTTTGGAAGATAACGGCCACCTGGTCCTTGATACCGACATGAGTAACTCTCTGCTAGCTGCCCCTGTGTAAAGAACTTACTGCTCAATGTTCCTCTCTGGCTTGCCACTGCATAGAGAGCTATTGTTTAGCAAATTCCTTAACTAGAGATAGGGAGTGAAGTTGAAACATTGAGTAGGAGGTCCATAGGCTCGTGCTTCTTGTGTGTGCTTCTCGCGTTGTACCAATGAAATATGAGTTATATTGTGTGGACAGTAGCTTAGAACCAATCACAGCTTGTTTAGCTGTATGCGATCACGCCTTAATAGTATATAAGATGCTCTGTACTTAATAAAATTGGATCAAGCTGGCAAACCATATTGGTTTTATTCTTGATACCCGGGCTTTATCCGTCGACAGTTCACAGTGGAAAAGAATCTATCTTTCATTCATAAACACCCCTTGTTACTGAACTATTCTAGGTAATGATAAAAAGGACATAAACATCACAACACCCACAGGAAGAGTTAAACTTCACAACAGAAGGAAAAAGAATATCTATTCCAGTTGTTTTTCTGTGTTCTTTTCCACAGTTCTGAAAAAAAAAAAAAAAAAAGGAAAAAAAAAAACCACCCCAGACTGAAAGAAGCATCTTCCTGCCTGATGTAAATGCAAATTTCTTCAGCAATCTTGACTTTGGCAACAACAGGTTGTTCTTCAGATGGGGTTTTCTAGAGAACAGATACTAGCAATAACATCTGCTGCCTGCCTGTGCTAGCTGGAAATTCAATCCATACGCCCGATTCTATTCCCAATAGATTTTTTTTTAAATGGCACATTCATATAAGTGTTTGAAAAAGCTAAATCTCATATGACTCATACCTCTTCCTGTCAAAATAGATTAATAGTCCTGTTTATCCACACAGCACATGCAGCACGATAAGTAGGAAACAGCTTTCCCACACAGCTCGGACAGTGAACAGTGACACCAGGACCTAAATCCAGAACATCAGACTGCCACCAGCCTTCTTAATTTATTCTTTCTGGAGAAAAAAACACAGGAGATGCCCACTACTTCAGTAGTTGAGTAGCCTTCAAGTAGTCTACACTGTGCTCATCTCAGAAACAGATGATAACACCAGATGATTTAGATGAAGAGTTAGCAGCCCTCTAAAAGATGAGTAGCAAAATTTGATTTATGCAACAGATCCCAGACATCTGTAGGGATAAGACAAAAAAGCCTTTAAATTCCTGTAGCTTGTTTTGGTCTTTGGGAAAAGAGATTTGAATCTGGACATTTCTCCAGAAGCCTTTAGAGGGTCTAATCCTTCAGTAGAGGGGAAAACAACACTCTCAGCACTTGAAAAGAGCCATCTCTGTCCCACTGCATTTTGGGTTTGTGCACGTGGCAGGGCTTCAGTATCAGGGAAAGTGCTACAGAGGTGGCTTCTGTGAGAATCTGCTAGAAGCTCCTCTGGCTTCGAGTCGGACCTGTCTCTGGCCAAGGCCAAGGCAATTAGTGGTGTTGGTTGCACCTCTGTGATGGCATATTTAAGAAGGGGAACCTGTGAGGAAGGGTTGGAGTCGTGAGGAAAAAACCTATGCAAACACCAAGGTCAGCTGAAGAAAGAAGGGGGGAGGTGGGCTGGAGCTGAGATGTCCCCCTGCAGCCCGTGGTGAGAGGGCAGGCTGTGCCCTGCAGCCCACGGAGGCCACCGGTGGAGCAGATGCCCACCTGCAGCCCGTGGAGGACCCCGTGCCGGAGCAGGTGGCTGCACCTGAAGAAGGCCGGGACTCTGAGGGGAGCCCACGCTGGAGCAGTCTGTTGCTGGGAGGACTGCAACACGCAGGAGGGACCCACGCTGGAGCAGTTCATGAAGAGCTGCAGCCCATGGTAAGGACTCACATCAGAGAAGTTCATGGAGGACTGTCTCCCATGGGAGGGACCCCACGCTGGAGCAAGGGAAGGGTGTGTCCTTCCCTGAGGAAGAAGGAGCCACAGGAACAACGGGTGATGAACTGACTGTAACCCCCATCGCCTCCCCCCTGTACCACTGAAGGAAAGGACATAGAGAAATTGGGAGCAAAGCTGAGCTTGGGAAGAAGGGTGGGTTGAGGGGGAGGTGTTTTTAAGATGTGGTTGTATTTCTCACTGTCTTACTCTGATTTGATTGGTAAATTGGTAGTGGTGTTCAAATTAAATTGTTCTTTCTTCCCAAGTCAAGTCTGGTTTTTGCCCATAACCATAATTGGCAAGTCATCCCTCCCTGTCCTTGTATCCATCCCTGAGCCTTTTGTTGTATGTTCTCCTCCCCATCCCACTGGGATGGAGGGGAAGGACAGAGTGAGTGGTCGTGTGGTGCCCAGTTGCCCTCTGGGCTTAAACCATGGCACTCTGGGAGAAGAAGGGTTTTAAACTTCTACTTTCAGGAGAAGATTCTGAATTCCTCATCCTAAATGGAGATGGAAAAGTGATACCTGTCTAACTATAGCATATGAAAAAGGCTGAACAGAGATGTATGCAGAAAGTTGAATGGATCTCCATTATACTGGACTTCTGGATCAAGTTAACTGAAGGAAAGCCAAGTATTGCAACAGTTACTCTTCTTTTTTGGATCTAGCCCCAGATATATACATATAATCGTTCCTAATCTGTTTTATTGTGTTTGCAAAATAAACCGCCCACAGGAATTTGTTCAACACATTTTAGATGTAGTGGATAGTCCTCTTGGGACAGAAGTGGCCAGCAGCTAAAGCAGTATTTGTCATTGTCCTTATTAAACACAAAGACTCTGCATTTAAACAGACACACAACATTAAAATATTGCATAACTGTGATGTAGCTGTGAGCAGAGTCTGGTGTTTGCAATAGTTTCTGTTCCCAGCAACATGGAACCCTAGCTCCCAAGGTGGAAAGAACCCACAGTCCTCCTTTGAGGGCAGAACCCACCTTCTCCTTTAATAGGACCTGATGCACTGGCATAGTGTATACATTAGAAATTAGATGAACAACAGCAACATAACACAGGTTGAGGGTGGGACAAAAATGTCCCAACTCCCAGTTATTAAAAGTTATGGGAACCTACACATTAATTTATCCCATGTCACACATGGCAATCCAAACCCCAGGGCTGTCATGACTGAAACCTGGAGGATCTTCATTACAGGCTCAGTGGTGCTGAGTGTGCACACATCCCCCCAGTTCTGCAGAAAATACCCTTATTTTATGTAAAATGTGGACACAGTTTAACAAGATAATGGGGATCCCTGTTTGCTAAATATGATGTAGTCACTACCCTGGAAAGAGGCTGCTAAAGAGACTCAGGCAACGACATAGGAAGAAATGGAATTTAACACAAGGAACAACAAAATTTGTTGGTTATCCTCACTATATTATCTTTGACATGTGATGCAATTGGTTTTGATTTGATTTTGGAGTTTATAGTAATTGTGCTTACCAAAGTGGTACAGTTCATAGCTACAGTCCACTCACTGCCTTCACAGAAAGATCTCTGGATATGTGAATGCTCAAGATTTTTCTGTTATTAAAAACCCAGCAGCAGGTCCCACCTTACTGAGTGCATAGATTTTATAGCTAAGGTTCGAATATTCTTTGTATCTATACTAGTCTAACAATTCCCTATATTTTACCTTTTTTCCTTTCCTGCATGGTACAATTTGGCCTACATTCACATCTTTAACCATACCATTTTATTATGCTCAGCATTTTCTTTATTCATCCCATATTTCTGAATGCATGCAAGTTAATAGGAAACATGTATTGGACTTGCAGAAAAATTCTAGGGAATGGGCTTACTTCCTTTCTCTGCCTATGCAACATATAAAATCAGTCTGCAGACACATGCAAAAAATCAAAAAAGAAAACAAATTCACCCACATAAAAATAAATAAAAATAGAGAGGTCACCATTAGCCACAAACCAGATTATTTTTAGGCAAGTTTTCCAATACCACAATGCCACAAAAGACAACAAAGGAAAAAGAACTTAATGTTCTCAATGAACTTTTTTCAACGTATTTGTGAAATGGAGACTTTTACAGCAGTGGGTGCAAGAAAATTGACCAAGTGAACACATCAGCTGAGAGCCACCCAACTGAGAAAAGCGGAAGGAAGGACGAACTAGAGAGACTGGTGAATAGTCTGTGCTGTAGCCATACAAAGGGGACAGGATTTGTGTAGACTCTTGAAGACATTAGGACCACCAGGCCTAGGACTGGCAGAATGCAGGAGTACAGGACACAGCAGACTTTAAGCAGTCAGTTGTCCTGGGAAATGCCTGAAACAGAGAAACAGAGTGGGTAGTGAATATATGGATGGAAAGTATCAAGATTTTGCTTTGAAAATTAACAACTATTCTAAAAATGGAAAGGAAATTAATAGCTAAAACATTTGCAATCACTTGTATAATAGCTACAGATGTGCATTATCCCTTTGCAACAGCATAGTCAGTGGTAAAGGATATTAAATGATTGTCATGTGAGAACATGAATAAGAGCTGAGCTCCATAATGAGCAGATTTATTAAGATGTTAACTCAAACCTTAATCACCTGGTGGTTAACAAGACATCAGAGGGACATGTCTATGCCACTTGCTTCTCTCACAAAAGCTTTGAAAATCTTTACTTTAATAAGGACACAACAGAGATCAGTTAAAATAATTTGTGTGAATGGGGAATGATCATCGAATATTTCTTAAAATAGAAGGAATAATAAAATTTTCTCTAAAGTTATCGGGGTGTTTGAGATAGGCTACACAGAAATATATTTTAATTACCCTGAATCTGTTGATGGAACTCATGATGCCAGCCTATTGAGGAGGTCAAAGGCATTGGACCAATTCAAGGAATATAGACCATCTACTCCTACTCACAGAGCCTCCAGCTTCGTGAGTCTCTAACCCACTGACTGCAGAAAGCTAGGAGACATGGTAGAGGAACAACCAGCCTATGTTCAAGCTTTTCTTATGCAATCCAGTAATTTATCACTGGTGAAGACCAGGATACTATTGTTCGATTCAGCACAGCTGTTCTTGAACTGGATCAAAAGGAGATTGTAATAGACATGAAAACTTTAAATGGGACAATACACAAAATCCAGAAACCCAGTGCAGAGCAAACTAACCGACTGCTAGCTCTTCTTCCCTTCAGCAGAATAAATTTCTTGAGGCTTTTCTTTCAAAGTTTGTTGTCATTTCCCAATCCATAGATTTGAACTGACAATATAAAATGAGCACAAGTCTTTCTACAAACTAAAACTGCATATTTGCCTTCAGTGGCCAAGATTTAGAACTGTAAAGCAGGAACAGACCCACTACACATTAAAATGAAAATACTTTAAGTTCATTAAATACTACAAATGTAGTCAATGGAAGAAATCTGCTACCTTCACTTTGTTTGATGCTTTGAGGGTCTCCACTTGAGACTGAGCCGAGGTCCAGCAGAATTTTGCAGTAACCACAGCTTGACTGAAGAACATGTTCCAACCCAAATATACAAAGATGGTATTTTTATTTTTGCAATTTAACTACAAGAAGAGATTCTGTGAGTTCACTGTGCAGTGGCTTCCACATTTTTAACCACATAGAGTTCATGGTGGTTACAACAGTAAGAATCAAGTGGGACTTGATACGATCTGATTATCTCTCTCTAAAACTGTAGTAGGACAAAAAAAGTGTGTCTACTGATAAGTTCTTTATAAAATTTAATGTCAAAAGGTATTGTTTAATAATTTCTGGAAGGGAAGCTGATCCAAATAGTCTTGCATTGAGATATTTTTATTTTATGTAACTCTGCTAGAGAAACATTTTGGAAGTTTCCCCCCAAAGTTAAAAGCCAGAAAAATACTTCATGTGTTTTCAAAAAAGACAATAGACTAACAGTTCTGCAAAGAGTATAGTAGAGAGTTGTCAAGCAACTGGTAAGATCTGGGTAACATGGGTAACAAACAGGAGGAGCTTGAAGCCATGATGAAACAGGAAAATTATGATGTAGTGGCTATTACAGAAACATGGTGGGATGTCTCCCATGGCTGGAGTGGGCCAATTGATGGCTACAAGCTCTACAGAAGGGATAGACAAGGAAGGAGAGGTGGTGGGGTGATGCTGTATGTTAGGGACTATTATGATTGCTTTGAGTAAAAATGTAGTAAAGACAGGGTGGAGTGTCTTTGCATTAGAACCAGGGCAAAGGACAACAGGGCAGATGTTGTAGTAGGACTCTACTATAGGCCACCGAACCAGGACAGAGCAATGGATAAAATATTCTATAGGCACTTAGGAGAAATCTCAGGATCATTTGCCCTTATTCTTGTGAGACTTTAACTTCCCAGACATCTGCTGGAAATACAACACAGCAGAGTGGGACCAGTCCCGGAGATCCCTGGAATGTGTGGGAGACAACTTCCCAATGCAGCTGTGGAGTGAACCGACCAGAGAAGGTGCCCTGCTGGATCTCCTCTTTGTGAACAGAGAAGGACTGGTGGATGATGTGGTGGCTGGAGGCTGACTAGGGCACAGTGATCATGAAATGATAGAGTTCTCTATTCTTAAAGAGGCCAGGAGTGGGGGCAGCAGAACTGACATCCTGGACTTCCAAAGAGCTGACTTTGTCTTGTTTAGGCACCTGCTTGACAGGATCCCTTGGGAGATGGTGCTGATGGGTATAGGGGCCCAGGAAGGCTGGGCACTCTTTAAGAAGAAAGTCTTAATGGCTCAGGAGCAGGCTGTCCCCAGGTGATCTAAGAGAAGCTGGCAGCAGAGAAGACCACCCTGGCTGAACAGGGAGCTTTGGCTGCAACTCAGGGAGAAAAGGAGAGTTTACAGCCTTTGGAAGAAGGGGCTAGCCACACACAGTGATTACAAAGACACTGTGAGGCTATGCAGCGTGGAAATCAGGAGGGCTAAAGCCCAGCTGGAAATTAATCTGGCTTCAGCAGTCAAGGATAACAAGAAAAGCTTCTGTAAGTATGTGAACAGCAAAAGAAAGACCAGGGAGAGCCTCCACCCCTGCTAGACACAGGGGGAAACATGGTAACAAGTGACGAGGAGAAGGCTGAGGTGCTTAATGCCTTCTTTGCCTCGGTCTTTAATAACAAGACCAGTTGTACTGAGGGAATCCAGCCTCCTCAGCCAAAAGACAGAGACTGGGAGAACGACCCCCCCACAATCCAAGAGTAGATAATCAGTGACCTACTATATCACACAGACACACACAAGTCCACGGTACTGGATGGGATACACCCAAGGATGCTGAAGGAGCTGGCTGGGGTGATCACCAAGCCGATTTCCATCCTTTACCAGCAGTCCTGGCTGACCAGGGAGGTCCCGACAGATTGGAAATTGGCCAGTGTGATACCCATATATAAGAAGGGTCAGAAGGATGATCCAGGAAATTACAGGCCTGTCAGCTTGATGTCACTGCCCAGGAAACTGATGGAGCAGCTCATCCTGAGTACCGTTATACAACACATGTGGGACAACCAGATGCTCAGGCCCAGTCAGTGGGTTTATGAAAGGCAGGTCCTGCTTGACAAACCTGATCTCCTTCTAGGACATGAAACCTGCTTATTGGATGAGGGAAAGGCTGTGGATGTTGTCTAGCCTGACTTTAGTAAGGCCTTTGACACCGTTTCCCACAGCATTCTCCTGGAGAAACTGGCTGCTCGTGGCTTGGACAGTCACATGCTTTTCTGGGTAAAAAACTGTCAGGGTGGCCAGGCCCAAAGAATTGTGGTGGACGGAGTTAAATCCAGCTGGTGGCCGGTCACGAGTGGTGTCCCCCAGGGCTTGGTTTTGGGGCCATTCCTGTTTAACATCTTTATTGATGATCTAGACGAGGGGATCGAGTGCACCCTCAGTCAGTTTGCAGATGACACCAGGTTGGGTGGGAGTGTTGATCTGCTCGAGGGTAGGGAGGCTCTGCAGAGAGACCTGGACAGGCTGGAGCCATGGGCTGAGCCCAACTGCAAGAGCTTCACTGAGGGCAAATGCCGGGGGCTGCCCTTGGGCCACAACAACCCCCAGCAGCGCTACAGGCTTGGGGAGGAGTGGCTGGAGAGCTGCCAGTCAGAGAGGGACCTGAGGGTTGATTGATTGACAGCTGGCTGAACAGGACCCAGCAGTGTGCCCAGGGGGCCAAGAAGGCCAATGGCATCCTGGCTTGTGTCAGCAATAGCGTGGCCAGCAGGGACAGGGAAGGGATCTGACCCCTGTACTCGGCACTGGTGAGGCCGCCCCTCGATTCCTGTGTTCAGTTTTGGGCCCCTCACTACAAAAAGGACATTGAATGAGTCGAGCGTGTCCAGAGAAGGGCAACGGAGCTGGTGCAGGGTCTGGAGGACAGGTCCTATGAGGAGCGGCTGAGGGACTTGGGGGTGTTTAGTCTGGAGAAGAGGAGGCTGAGGGGAGACCTCATCGCCCTCTACAGCTCCCTGAAAGGAGGGTGCAGAGAGCTGGGGATGAGGCTCTTTAACCAAGTAACAAGTGATAGGACAAGAGGGAATGGCCTCAGGTTGCACCAGGGAAGGTTTAGGCTGGATATTAGGAAGCATTTCTTTCCAGAAGGGGTTGTTAGGTGTTGGAATGGGCTGCCCAGGGCAGTGGTGGAGTCCCCATCCCTGGAGGTGTTTAAGAGTCAGGCTGACACAGCACTGGGGGATATGGTGTAGTTGGGAACTGTTAATGTTGGGTTGATGGGTGGACTGGGTGATCTTCAAGGTCCTTTCCAACCTAGAGGATTCTTTGATTGTGATTCTGTGATTTTCTGCTACTCCTTAAGTAAGGTGTTCACAATATTGAATACCATGCTTATTTTCAAGCTGCACATTACACTGCAAACAAAACATCATGTCTCTTGCCCTCAGCTTCTTGTTCATTAAAAAGACAGAGCAACAAGATAATCCAAACTGCAGATAATATGAAAGGGCTTCTACTACGATGCCCTTGCCTTTGTCTCAATGAGCTTGTTTAAGACTCCCCGGTCTGATGAGAAACATCAGACGTTTAAGATTTAAACTGTGAAGAGATTTTAAACAATGAATATAGCTTTCATATTGCAACTCCTGGTTTTGTATTTGCTCTTCATGCCTTACTCATGTGTTTAAGACTGCTCATTAAAAAAAAAAAAAAAAAAAAAAAGAATAATTTAATTCAAGGTTTATTTAGTGTTACAAACAGAAGGTTTTGGGAAAGCTCAATCATTTGTGTTACACACTTTCCATACTTTATATGCAGAATTACTGTTATGTCTGAAAAAAATATTACTAGAAGTGTCTAAAAAGGTGATGCAAAGCATCTGAGGCTAGGTGGGGAAGCCCACAGAAGTCCATGCATAACTCTAACACAGTTATGAGCTTTACTCTTTTCCACACTGAGTTCCAAAAGTCTGGTCAGAAATTTTATTAACAAAGTATGAAATATGTTTGCTCAGTATGTCTTAAACACAATTATAAAAGCCATAATAATTCAGCATAAATAAATATTCATGATGTGATGCAAACCTTATTTAATTGAATCTGAGTGTGCTTCCAACAGAAAGGGAAGTTTCTGCATTCCCTTGGGCTGGCAGCAATGTTCAGGTGGACTTACAGTCACTTCTAAAAAAGTTTCAGCTTAATCTAATTCTGAAATTATACCCTTAAAAACATTTAATCAAGATCATATTCAAATTCCTGGCCTTTTTCATCAATAAAAATTGGCAAAATTTTATTTTAAAAGTGCAAATATTGGTTTACAATATTTGGTTACAAGCAAAAAAATGATTCCTGGTTCACATAATGCAGATTCCTGGAAACAGCACCTATCGTTAATGATCCATGTGACTACCTTAGGAATGTACCTTTGAAGAACTTTACTTGAGAAGTATCTATTCCTCTCCATGATTATAAAGGTAACAGAGTACGAGCTCCAATGTGTGCTGTATACCTCTAGAGTTATGTGAGTTTGCATAATCCTAGTAATGTCTTGTGCAGTTTCTACCTTTCCAAAAAACCTTGAAAATCCCTCCTTAGCTCTTTCAATTTGATGAAGGTAGCCTGTGACTGAATTTCGGCGTATCATTCAGGCTCAAACCATTTCCATCTTGCCTGCTCTTTTCCTTATAAAGAGATGGGAAACAGCTCTTTGATGGGCAGACACTGCACAAACACCTGAACACACCTTCTTCCTCCACTACCTTGCAATGGTGGCACATCCTAGAAAGTTGGGCTGTTGCTGCTCTTGAATCAGGAGGTGAGAGGCAGGGGTTACCACTGATGAGAAAGTCCCTTACTCATCATTACTGTATCCTCCTCCCAGATTCCGCTCCTCTTTTGGCCATTCTTAATAGTTCCTGCCCCTTGTTGTGAAAAGCAGAAGCTCAATTCTGAATCCAGTAACAACAGTCTTGATGTCAGTTTCTCTCTAGGACTCTCTGAGGGAGTTATTCACACAAGGAAGAATGTGGAGTAGCTATTGTGTGTGGAGGAGAGCTTGTTTTAGGCTGCTGCTAGAGGGATGATGAAGGAGGTAGAGTCAAGAGTATTCTTGAGACACAGACTGAAAATCTAACCCTTAACCACCCTGAGCTTTCTTCCATTTCCACTGTGTTGATTCTGATGTCCATACCTTGCTTCTTTATGTGCTATGGCATAAATGTACGATTTTTTCATGCATAATTTACAACTTTAAACTTTATCTACAGGTGATAGCAAAACAAAAATTTTGTTTCAGCAGAAAAGTCTCAATGTCATTAAAAAGCCACTCTCCGTTACCTTTGAAAAGCCCTAGAAATTGGAATAGAGGGTTCACAGTGACTGGAAAAGGGCAAAAATTACATCCATCTTTAAAAAAAAAATTCCAGAAAGGGCACTAGATTTGTCACCCTTACCAAGGCCCTGAGAAAACTATGGAGTAAATCTTCATGGAAGCCATTTACATGTAGGACAAGAAAGAAATTAGAAACAGCCTGCATAGATTTACCATGGCCAAATTGTAAATTCCTACACTTTTACCAAGACAACACTGAACAGCAGAGCTGCCACTCAGATGGATCTTGGCAGGTTGGAGGAGTGGGCTAGCAGAAACCTCATGAAGTTCAATAAAGGCAAATGGAAAGTTCTGGACCTGGCACAGAATAACCCTGTGCAGGCTAGGGACTCACCAAGCGGGAACCTTCTCTGTGGGAAAAGAAATGGCAGTCTCAGTGCACCAGATGCACGTGGCTCATCAAGGCTACCTTGAGGCAATGACAGGCTGATAAAGTACTGAGCTGCATTAGCAAGCGTATCCAGCAGATTGAAGGAAGCAATTATCCTCCCTTCTTATAAGACTAAATGGAGTTGCATGCAATTTTCATAGACTCATAGAATCATTTAGTTTGGAAAAGACCTTTAAGATCATGGAGTCCAACCTTAAATCTAACACTGACAAGTCCACCACTAAACCATGTCCCTAGGTATCACATTTATACATCTTTTAAATACCTCCGGGGTGGTGACTCCACCAATTCCCTGTTCCAATGCTTGACAACCCTTTCAGTGAATAAATTGTTCCTAATATCCAGTCTAAACCTTCCCTGGTGCAACCTGAGGCCATTTCCTCTCGTCCTATCACTTGTTACTTGGGAGAAGAGGCTGACACCCATCTCATTACAACCTCCTTTCAGGTAGTTGTAGAGAGCAGTAAGATCTCTGCTGAGCCTCCTTCTCTCCAGGCTAAACAACCCCAGTTCCTTCGGCCACTTCTCATAAGACTTGTGCTCTAGACCCTTCACCAGCTTTGAGCATGCTCCAGCAGCTCAATGTCTTTCTTGTAGTGAGGTGCCCAAAACAGAACACAGACTTTGAGGTGTGGCTTCACCAGTGTCAAGTAAAGAGGGATGATCACTTTCCTAATCCTGCTGGCCACGCTACAAGCCAGGATGCTATTGGTCTTCTTGGCCACCTGGGCACACTGCTGGCTCATATTCAGTTGACTGTTGAACAACACCCCAGGGTCCTTTTCCACCAGGCACCTTTCCAGTCACTCTTCTCCATGTCTGTAGATTCACATGAGGTTGTTGTGACCCAAGTGCAGGATTCAGCACTGAGCCTTGTTGAACCTCATATGATTGGCCTTGGCCCATCGATCCAATCTGTCCAGATCCCTCTGTGGAGCTTTCCCACCCTTAAGGAGATCAACACTCCCACCCAACTTGGGGTCATCTGCAAACTGACTGAGGGTGCACTCAATCCCCTCATCTAGGTCATCAATAAAGATGTTAAACAGGAGTGGCCCCAAAACCGAGCACTGGGGACACCACTCGTGACCAGCCGCCAGCTAGATTTAACCCCATCCACCATTACTCTTTAGGCCCAGCCACCCAACCAGTCTTTTACCCAGTACACCTGTCCAAGCCATGAACAGTCAGTTTCTCCAGAAGAATGCTGGGAGAAACAGTGTCAAAAGTTTACTAAATCCCAGGTAAACAACAATCACAACCTTTCCCTCATCCAGTAAGCAGGTTGCCCTGTTGTAGAAGGAGATCAGGTTAGGCAAGCAGGACCTTCCTTTCATAAACCCATGCTGACTGGGCCTGATCACCTGGTTCTCCTGTACATGTGATGACACTCAAGATGGTCTGCTCCATAACCTTGCCTCACACTGAGGTCAGACTGACAGGCCTGTAGTTCGCTGGGATCCTTCTTCCAGCCCTTCTTGTAGATGGATGTCACATTTGCTAAACTCCAGTCAACTGGGACCTCCACAGTCTGTCAGGACTGCTGATAAATGATAGAAAGTGGCTTGGTGAGCACCTCCACCTGCTCCCTCATTACCCTTGGGTGGATCCCATCCATCGCCATAGACCTATGTGTGTCTCAGTGGTGTAGCATGCTGCTGACCATTTCCCTTTGGATTATGGGGGCTTCATTCTGCTCCCCATCCCTGTCTTTCAGCTCAAGGGGTTTCGTACGCTGAGAACAACTGGTCTTACTATTAAAGACTGAGGCAAAGAAGGCATTGAGTACCTCAGACTTCTCCTCATCCTTCATCGTGATGTTTCCTCCTTCATCCACTAAAGGATGGAGGTTCTCCTTAGCCCTCCTTCTGTTGTTAATGTATTTATAGAAAGATTTTTTATTGCCTTTTATTAAGTTCTAGTTAGGCTTCGACCCTTCTCATTCTCTCCCTGTATAACTTTACAACATCCTTGTAGACCTCCTGAGCTCCCTGCCCCTTCTTAGAACGGTCATAAACTCTCTTTTTTCTCCTGTGCTCCAGTCAAAGCTCTCTGTTCAGGCAGGCTGGTCTTCCCCACTGGCTCATCTTTCAGCACATGGGGATGGCCTGCTCCTGTGCCTTTAAGATTTCCTTCTTGAAGAATATCCAGCCTTTCTGGACTCCCTTGCCCTTCAGAACTTCCTCCTGAGGGACTTTGTCAACCAGGCTCCTATATAGGCCAAATTTTGCCCTCCAGAAGTCCAAGGTAGCAGTTCTGCTAGCCTCATCTCCTTCTCCGAGAATTGAAAGCTATCATTTCATGATCACTGTGCCCAAGGCAGTCTCCAACCATCACATCACCCACAAGTAACTCCTCTGTTCACAAACAACAGATTCAGTGGGGTGCCTTCCATCACTGGCTCCCTCACCAACTGTGTCAGGAGATTGTCTTCCACATACTCCAGGAACCTCCAAGACTGTTCTCTCTTGTATAGACCAGCAGACATCTGGTAAGGTGAAGTCCCCCACAAAAACAAGGCTAGAGATTGTGAGACTCCTGCCAGCCGCTTATAGAATATTTCATCTCCCTCTTAATCCTGATTGGGCGGTCAATAATAGACTCTCAGCAGGATATCTGCCTTATTGTTTTTTCCCCTGATTCTTACCCATAAACACTCAACCCTTTCATCACCATCATCAAGCTCTGGACAATCAAAACACTCCCTAACACACAGAGCTCTCCTACCTCTTCTCCTTCCTTGCCTATCCCGTCTGAAGAGTTTACAGCCATCCGTTTCAGCACTCCAGTTGTGTGACCCCACCATGTTTCCGTGATTGCAATTACATTAATAGTTTTTCAGCTGCACAGTGGCCTCCAGCCCCTCCAGTTTGTTGCCCATGCTGTGTGTGCCAGTGTAGACGCACTTCAGTTGGGCTATTGATACCACCACTTTTTTGAGGAAGAAGCTCCAATTCCTACATGATCATTCCCAGGTGCTTCCATGGTTTCTAACACATCAATAACCCTTGCATCTTCGCTGCTACATGGAGCTCCAACTCCTATTTCCACTGAGATGGCAGACTGCAGGACCTCCCTAGCACATGGTCCCACAAACTTTGGCATGCCACTCACAGGCTTATATACAGTGACTCTGGTTTTATCCTTTCCCTCTTCAAATCTAGTTTAAAGCTCTTTCAGTAAACCTTGCTAACTCTTGCACAAAGATCCTTTTCCACCTTTGAGACTGGTGTACCCCATCTGCCGCTGGCAAGCTTGGTGTTATGTAGACAAACCCATGATCAAAAGACACAAAATTGTGCCAGTGACACCAGGCTGAGAGCCATGTTTTGGTCCCCCAGTACAAGATAGACATTGACAAATTAGAATGAATGCATTAAAAAAACACAAAGATGGTTAAAAGTATAAATCGTGTGATGTATGAAGACAGGCTGCAGGACCTGAGCTTGTTCACGTTGGATAAAACAAGGCTTCAGAGGATCTAATTTCTGTCCCTGGCTTGTCATAAGTTTTAGTGAAGACCAAGCTGGACTCCTTTCAGAGGTACACAGCAGTAGGGCAAGAGGCAATGGGTAGAAATTGCTGCAAAGAAAATTCTGATTAGTTATCAGGAAAAAAACCCACAACCTTTTGCATTAAGGGTGGTTAAACACTGAACAGGTTCCCAAGAGACTCTTCAATCTCCATCATTCCAGATTTCTACAATATTCCTGGGACAAGGCCCTGATCAACTTGATCCAATTCTGCCCAGGTGGCCAAGAAGGCCAATGGCATCCTGGCTTGTGTCAGCAATAGCGTGGCCAGCAGGGACAGGGAAGGGATCTGACCCCTGTACTCGGCACTGGTGAGGCCGCCCCTCGATTCCTGTGTTCAGTTTTGGGCCCCTCACTACAAAAAGGACATTGAATGAGTCGAGCGTGTCCAGAGAAGGGCAACGGAGCTGGTGCAGGGTCTGGAGCACAGGTCGTAGAGGGAGCGGCTGAGGGAGCTGGGGGGGTTTAGTCTGGAGAAGAGGAGGCTGAGGGGAGACCTCATCACCCTCTACAGCTCCCTGAAAGGAGGGTGCAGAGAGCTGGGGATGAGTCTCTTTAACCAAGTAACAAGTGATAGGACAAGAGGGAATGGCCTCAGGTTGCACCAGGGAAGGAGGGGTTGTCAGGCATTGGAATGGGCTGCCCAGGTCAGTGGTGGAGTCCCCATCCCTGGAGGTGTTTAAGAGTCAGGTTGACACAGCACTGGGGGATATGGTGTAGTTGGGAACTGTTAATGTTTGGTTGATGGTTGGACTGGGTGATCTTCAAGGTCTTTTCCAACCTAGATGATTCTGTGATTCTATGAATTTCAACATGGGCAGGTGGCTAAATTAGATGATTCCTTCAAACCTGAATTTTCCCTTAATCCTGTGGTTTTAACTGACAGGGTCATGTTTTTTCTAAGCTCTTTTTCACAGACCAACTGCTCGTTAGCCATGTTTTCATAACAGCACCGATTTGACTTCGGCAGCTCCTGCAAGTAAGAACTGTGTTAACCTGGATTTATACAGTTGAACTTGAAAATTTTTGTTAGCTACAGGGTGCTTACAGGAGTTGCTTTGTTTTCTCAAGATTTCGAAATTGTTGCTCATCTCTAATTCATATAACACTTAGTAAGATATTAATGCTCTGCAACATGAAGAGATTACTATATCTGGCATGGCAGTCTTCCAGAAACAAAACAGTTAACACATTGTTCCTTGCAGAACTAAATTCCAAAGAGTTTTAATAGATCAAATAACTAGTAAAATTACTATTAAAATGCAATAGAATTTGACTCATAGCAATCCTGCAATGATATTCCCTTGGGAACAATATTTTTGTTGCCATATAAAATCATTTGCAGTTTACAGTCTGCTGGGAAGCTTTGCAGAGCAAAAGAAAAACACACTATTCTTCAGTACTCTTCTTCAGTACTCACTACTATTCTTCAGTATTCTTCATTCTAGCAAAAACATTGGTGGGTACATCACCTGGCAGGAAATTTAAAACATTATCAGGTGAATGGAAATAAATGTTTTTGATCAATAAGAAAGTACATACCTTAGGAAGTGCCTCAGGTTTCAACAGGGATGTGCTAATTGCCTGAACACAAAACTAGATCCAATAAAAGGATTATATGCCTGTGTGATGCATTACCATTTCCCCTCTAGTTCAGTGACTCAGTGCACTCCCACACTCAAATGATAAATGAAAATGGATATTCAGACCGGCCCTTCCTTCTAATCTTTGTGTTATCACTGCAGATACTTCACTCACTTTCTAGCTTGCCCTTCAGCTCCACATATTGTTTACTATCTTCTGCCATATTTCATGGGAATAATCATACTGTAACCTACGTATGTGCAAAGGACTTGTATCACCTGAGTCTCATTTTCATCAGCATGTTAGATAAGTCTCATCAGTGCAAAGCTTCTGCCTACAGTTGCCTAAGGACACAAATAAATACTTCTAAAATATTTATAGCTTTAGAAATTAAATATCCATGAAAATCTGGCCCTCTGGCACTTTTGAAAAATTTAACTAACACACGGAATCTCTTAAAAAGGTCGTGTACCCTACATTTATTAAATTTGTAAATGCATTACAGCTAGGCACGTGGATAGTGTTCTGCTTTATGAACCCACATTGCTCATCCTTCTTGCTAAAGTAGACTGGTATTGTGCACTTTATAAATACAATAGTAACAAAATGGTTGCAGAATTTTTGTTTCTTTCCAGGTATCTTATTTCATCCTTCACAGTTGTTCTCCAGTTGCTAGAGTATGCAAACATTTAAAGAATCTTTAATTAAAAAGTAGAGACTGAACTTACATGAAGCACTAAAAATGTTGAAACAAAATAAAAAAATATTTTTATCAGTTTGTACTGGGTTTTATGCTAGCCTTGAAATGTCTTACAGTGCAGATTTGCTAATTTTTTTTCCTCCCTCTCAGATTAATCTTTTTTTGAGTTTTCCATAGGAATGCAAATAATTTTGGCAATTTGGACTTGTAGGTAAGAAGTTCTAAAACTATACAGTCACATGCGCACACAACACAAAGGGATACATGGAGAACAAGGACCCAGAAGGCCAAGCCTAGAAAGAAAGAGGAATGCTATAGTGAAGTCCTGTGAAAGATGCCTGTATAACTTTAAATTGTCCAGCAGATGAAATATTAACCATTCCTCATACATAAAATATTCTATACCACCTGAATTCTCGGAACCATCATCATCACCATCATATGTGCCTTTAGTTTTAGGGACCCATATGGCAATGAGAGAACATATGGCATAGGCAGGGCAAGCCTTAAAAAGTGGGAGACTCTTAGGTTGACAGAAGGATTAAATTCCAAATGATAAGTGACAGACTACAGTGGACAAGCACAGACACATGCCTAACTGCTTTCTTACAAAACTATGACAATAACTATTATAAAAATGAGACGTACATAGACTCTTTCCAATAAATGTCTGTTATCATTTTTGAGTTCTAGGTAAAGAAATTAATTTCAGCCTTAGCAAACATGCTTGCAAATATGTTCTTCACTGTTTGCCACCTGAAAACAATAGCTGGAAGCTAAATCCTCTTAAATTTAAATTTTTAAACAAAGGTTTTCCAGACTGATTTATACAAGTGCATCTCTCTTTTGGCGATACGTAGGAGACAAAGGTTACTAAGGTCAGGTGCTACAAACTGCATTGAAATCAGATACTTAAATAATCCAGTGTGAATAATCTTAATACTCCAGTATTTTTATTTACTTACTTCTGTGTATTGAACACTCTGGACTATTACAACGTTCAGCTGGGGCCTAGGCAAGGGGAGTCATTCTTAGTCAACAGCAGTGACTCCAGCAGAGCAGTACAACTACCTATTGCAAAAGTGACCTCTTGGCACTCTGCTGCACAAATGCATGTGTCAGAGAAGTCAGTAACTGCCAAACTCAAAAAAAATCAGACTGTATATTGTCAGGATATGACCAAAAGGGACCATATTCTGACCATGTGTGTGATAGGAGGCACATACCAGTCCATATGGTTCTTTGAATCCATATGTGGTATCCTGAGATATCGTTGCTATTATTTTCAGTTCAAAGTGCCTGAAGAAAAGAGGGTTGTTCTGCAACTTGTTAGAGTGGTGTTTTCATAACAGGAAGCTGGAGTCCAGGGGATATGATGAATGCCCAAGAGAATGGCACGAGACCACACGAGTATCTGAAGATGCAGGGACAGTGTTTGAGGACAATGCATTGCATCTGTTTCCATACTGCCTACTGAGCACGGTCTCAGTGCATGCTACCCCTTTAGCTGTGCCTAGACTAGTTGGCATAGGTCAGTGAACAGACACAATAGTCAAAAACTGTTTGGCATAGCCATAACTGTACTGGGTTTTTTGCTATCAACTAAGTAATGGGGACCCATCAGTGGTCCAGTGCTCAGTTTCGCTCCCTGACAGTTTTATTTAGCATTATAAATACTGTCAGTATGGTCAATAGCCATGTCAAAGCATCAAATCTAGAAGAAAACTCTATTTATCTGGTAAGGAAATAATTATTACTGTTATTATTTCTGTAGTTATTATTTACTGCCATAGAGGCATGTTGCTTCTGTAAAAAGGCCAATATTCCAGTAATTCTCTTGTCAGACTGCAACTCCAAAGCTGGGAAACAGCAATAACCATGTTCAAAGTTCAGTATCTCATCTTCTTTAAACCTTTGACTCACACATTGGCAATTGCACAAAGTTACACCTCTCACTACATATCAGAGGACCAATATCACTGCTTGTAATCTCTAAACATCAAAAATACAACAGAGGGCTATGCAGTGTTAGTAACACGCCAGACTGCACACGTGCACACTAAACAGATTTATCTGTAGGGCAGTTTTATCATTTATGAGACCTATGGATTGAAATTTGATTACTCACCTCAGGTTACCTTGGTTGGATCATCTGTGTACCTAGCAGCTTTTACTCTTTTGGAATGTATTTCTTTAATTATATGCTCATATTATGTGAACTGGCTCATGTTGTATGACTCATCTAAAATAAAACAGGTACCTTTTGAATTCTCTTCTGTACAGACAATGCTAGTTAATTTTCATTCTATGTTTGATTTCACTTTTAAAAATGTGTGTTATTTCTGTGTTCATTTTCAACTTAGTACTATCCAAAGACACTGAAAATGTATTTTCTGTGCTGGGTGAAGAACTGTAAAAGACGACATAATGCATGAATAGTGCTGATTCATCTCAGAGAGTTCTACTGTTAATAATAAATCATCAAGGCATTAAATAGTGCATAATATGAAGTGCACATGTAAAATGACATATAAAAAATTACGTATACTGACAAGCTGATAGCTTAAAGGGTCTGAGTGGGTTATTCACAATATAAGGCGTACATATTCCTTCCCACCAATCTGTATTTCAGAAATATTTCAGTATATTTTTCAATACAACACATCAAAGAAATGTACCTGGTTTAATTCTAACTGAACATTTAGTCAAGGATTCCTGAAAGTTCTGAGAAAGCTTCTCTAGAAACTTTGAAGTGTTTACATACCTCTTAAAAGATGGTTCCAATTCACGGAATTCATGTTTTGCTGACAAAACTGGCAGTAGTATTAAAATCACCAAACCATCAGCTGTGAAGTTTTCTTTGTGATTTTTTTTCCAGGGAGCACGGAGGTGGGTAGAGGAGAGTGGTGTGGAGGAGAAACATGGGACAGGACTACCCAAGAATCGTTTACTGCAAAATCACAAACATTTTTTTTTAAATCCACCTTTGGAAATAAAGATATAATAATTCTTACCCTTCCAGTGTTAATTTGTTAGTATTTGGGAAGAAGAAAACAAAACCAAAACTTTAATTCCCATCTTCATTGTCAAGTGTAAAGGTTAAATTTAACGATTTCAGAAAGACCACAGGATATACTCTGCTGTCAAGATAACATTGGCTGAATAACTTGAATTTTTGTCACTCTCAAATTTTTTCAGCACTTGCTTTTCCAATCTTACCACTCCTATAAAAATATATTATTGCAACTGTTAAAATAATATTTTTAACCCTTTTAAATAAGTTATTTCATGTTATATGTTATTATTTTAGGAAGTTGAAGTGAGGCATATCTGAAATTAGCAACCTCATTCCACTGCAAAATGCAAAGGGAATTAAATTTTGCAGGAATCTGTAAAGGATGCAACAAGCCTAGAGCCCCTATAAGGGAAAATCATTGGCAAATGGTAATATTGCAAAGGTTTCTCAAAGTGATGACTCACAGGAGTTTTCCCATGAATGTTTATAAAATAATCCTGAAATAAACTCTGTTAGACTACAAATATATTTCAGCAGCAGCTATCACACTCCTTTTATCTGAAGGGAACTGATTTGTACTACCAGTTGTTAGTACATCACAGATGTGATCAATAGGATACAATTTCTTTTGATGCAAAAGACATGTAAATCATAGCAAAGTGCGCCCATCATACTGATATTTCCACAGGAATAGAAAGATGCCCCCAAAATTTGATACATAAGAGACGACTGACATCTCAAGGTGCTGCCAAACATTCTCCAGCAGCCTAGAAAAGGGTGTCTGAGGGTGGCTGGTCAGAGCACACCTGTAGAGATAGTGTAGGTGGAAGGTACCAGGGCCATGTGTCAACACAGCCTGGATGAACTAATTGTTCCTTCCTGACTACAATGTTATTTATAAACACTAATGGCTAAAGACTACCCTTTAATGTTCAGTGCTTTCTTCTTAATCATATTTTTTTCTTTTCATGCTGTCTTTCTTTGCTTCCTAAAATGTATTTCCTTCACGTTCTCCTCATGTTGTTTGCCAGGTAGAACACTCCCTTCAGTTTAGCTGTATTGTCAATTAAGTCATTAACTGATGCCCAGCATGGCTGTGTCTGAATACTAAATTCCCTAGGCATTGTACGAAACAGTGGCAACTGGAGTATTCAATCAGATTTAAACCCAGTTGCTAACAGCATGACAAAAAGTAGACAAAGTTATTTCTGTTTATATGTAGACAATAGAATGAAAATTAGATTTTATGGTTTTATAATCAGAATTCTTTATATTACAAGATAAAATGCAAGTACATTCATCACTTATTAATATATATTACAATGAATTGAAGACTGATGAGTTGGAAAGACAGAGCAAAGGTTTATTTGCTTCATCTAAGTGAAACATTAAACTGAAGCAGACAAAACAAACAGTCTGGCAAAATGTTGACAGTAGGTCTAGAATTAACTACAACTGCAAATGCAGGCGATCTTAGTTTGTTGTGAATCGCTAATAAAAATAACATGCAGTTAATGATAAAAGGAAGATTGGTTTTGAGATCAGTGAAAATTGATCTGATGTGAAAAATTGAACTGTTGTGCAAAATTTCGGCTAAATAGAACCTCCCATCTCTCTCTCTAAAAACTGTTGAGGCAGCATTAAACTTCTGGCAAAAAAAGACACAACAATAACTTGTCAATAAAATTCCCTGGAGTCTTAACAAAGACATATGAATACAACCAGATTAAAGTAAATTAAGAAATTACATTCCTGAGTGCAGGGTATAGTGAGGGATGTAATACAATCCTTTCCAGTATCAGCTTCTGAATCCAGAAGATTTTTTAAAATTCTGCCCAGTCATCCAGAAGACTACATTTTCCAGAAAAATTACAAAATAAATCAGATGAAATGCCAGAAATTGTGTCCAGAGGCTGAGTTTCTCAGTTGATGGCAGAAGGAACCCTTGTTAGAAGGAAGGACAGTAAGATACGTTTAGAAGTAAGGACAGTAAGATACGTTAACCTGATAAATGGTGGGGGGAAGAGGGGAATGATAAGGGGATTAATAAAAAGAGATATGAAAAGAAATCAGTGAACTAGTTTGTTAATTGAGGAGAGGACATTTGGTGCCCAAAGCACCAACAGTATGCCAGCCACAAGTCATGGGAGAATCAGAATAGGTGCAGGCAGAAAAACACATCTGTAGTCTGGTAAATCAGTTTTGAAAGGGCTTCCCCAAAAGCTATTTATAACCTGGCAGATTATAGATGACTTACTGTAACAGAAGTGCTCATGAAGTTCAAGACTACCTCAGATCCTTTAACTGATCAAATTTAATTGATGTATGATGATCAGCCAGTAAACTACTCCAAAGTGCCATTCCTCAGGGGTTACTAAGGCACATAAGACTTCACAGAGGGGAAAACCCTGTAACTCAGTAGTTATCTAAAATATACAGCAACCATTTTATAGATCCTGCTCAAGCCTTCAGCATTCAGAGAAGTACTGGTCTCTCAGTATTTTAATATCTTCTGTGGATTAGGTCTCACATATTTGTCCTTCTAGAGGAAGATCCCTAAGCAGCAGTCACAGAGATTTTCCAAATGGCTCTAGCTGCCAAAAACTTCCAGTTACTGGCTCTTCCTGGCTGCCTGAGCCTGCTTTTCCCTTCTAACCAGGCTGACCTTCATGCTGTGAATGAGGGAAAATTGCTAAGTGAATTTAAATCGGATTTCTTTATGCTTAAGTATTTCACTGATCCAATTTAAAAAAAGACCCAACACTGCAGTAATTTATGTTCTCTATGAAGTTGTCCAAGTAGCAGATGAACCACAGCAGAACAAGCAAGAGAGTAGCAAAATTAGAAACAGATTCACACTCTTCCCAGACAATTTTTCAGAATACCCCTCACATACTCTGGTTAACAATTGTGTCCCAGGCTGTTACTTTATAAACAGCTCTTACACTGAATTATCCAGAAGAAAGTAATTATATATTTTCGTGCATTTTTTCCATGAAGATGAACATGGGACAGTTTTTATCTAATGATCACTTCCGAAGACAATATCCTGGGGTAAATGTTCACTAATAATGCAGCAAGAACAGTTTAAGATCATGAGGGATACATACAACTAGGGCTGAGAGCTCTGCAGTATGCTTATTTGCTGAAGGACAATGGGAGCTTCAGCTCTGCCAGATGGTTTCTAGCCCTCAGCTGGTTTGGAGCTCTCCTCTCTTGCCCTCTCCTCCCACATTTTCAGTTCAGGTCTAACTACATCTAAGGTGGGGTCTGTTCAATGAAAAGAACCCACAAAACCAAATAAAAACTGGAAAAAAAAGGTTGGGCCTTACAAGGACGTGGTTCCTATTCTGTCATGGAAAACAAAGTGTATCTAGCAGTGCCCTACCAAGTGCCTGACCAAACAGCTGACAAAATATTTGAGGAAAAAGTATCCGCAGACATTTTTGAACTACTTAGAACTCTTCACTGTCACAAGTGCATAAAACATTAAATGATGTAAAATCCAGCCCTACACTGTATATGTCATTAGCTTTCCAGAAGATCTTGACGTAAGTTGGCCTATATTCTTGCATTTTCCCAGTCCAGACCTTCACTTGGATTACCATACAGGAAAAACTTCAGAAAAATCTGAGGAGTGTCTTTCCAAAGCCAAGGAAGAGCTGTGAAATGCAGCAGATGAGCAAAGGTATCACTGCTGCATGTACATAACACAGCAGTGTGTCATCTTCCAGAATGTACCACCAGAGAAACACAGAGGAGCACAGTGAGGTCCATGGAGGATGCATTATCCATGACTGGTTTTTCACACCAACAATTTATATAAAAACAGCTGTCAAGAGCAGCAACAACAAAACTAAAACCTAACCTCAGCAGTAAGTTCTGAGATCTAAGAGCCATCTATGATGCACGCAGACAAACTGTCAAAAACATCTAGAAAACAGATAACTGATGAAGAGCTGGCCTTCTATAGAAGCTGCAGATGAAACATTCCTTAGTATCTGAGTTCAGCCATTCTCTGACCTACATGTTACCTCAAATGTAGGCACAGTCACACTATCTGAATACTGCAGCAAACAGCATCATTAGCTGAATGCAACTAAACCAGTCTCATATATAGTTTACTGTGGTGCTTCTACTGCCCACACACTACACACACCACTGACCAGCAGTGACTAAACTAAGAGTTGCTGCTCTTTGTGACACTAGATCCAACCTGTCTTTACCTGTTCACAAGAGGTTAAAAAGCTGACAGAATGAAAATTTGTAATAGCCTCCACAGTGAGCTACCACATATCAGTGACACTTTGGTAAGCTCTTATTCTTAAAATATCCTGTAAAATATTATACATCCTTCAATGTTTTTAATAGGCTGTGGTTGTGCAGTAGCATACAACTGTGATAGTGTGTGAGCATCACTGCTACTTACAGGATTGTTAACATAACCATTATGGCCTCTAATCCACCTCGAAGATTAGTTTCAAAATGTTGGAGAATACCCTTTTTAATCATGATCTTCCATCTGACATGGACGTCTGCACCCAAATACAGTTAATTATGATTGATACAGCCTCCCTGATCCACAACAGTTACAGTCATGTTCTTAAGACAAATGACCTTTTATCAGTGATAGCAAACTGAATCCTCACCGTTGATCCTATCACTTGCTTTTCTAATTTTTTTTTTTTTTTTTATGTTGCACCATTACAGCCTGTTCAGTGAGGTCACAGAATTGGCTGCATGGTGAACATAGCCAGTGTCTCCAGATGTAATGAGGCTATAGACAAGTCCAGGTGACAGTGCAACCTGTAGAGCAGTGCCGTCTAGTTTGATTTGATGTCAAATGATGTTTACATTCAACATTTACACTCTCTCCTGTTGATATTGTTGTGTAAAAAATTAAACACTTGTTGGCACATGATGCATAACCTGGATGAACCATGTCCTTTGTGTGAATTTTCTAACAAACAGCTTAATTTTATTCCAAAATTTGGAGCAACAAATATTTAAGAATTTTATTAAAAACATGTCAGCTTCACCAGGATATACAGAGACCCATATTTAATAACCTGATGGTTTAAACATATAACCAAAAAATAAAGGAACACAGCCAGGAGCTCTTATTACACAGATGACTTCATATTATTTTTATGCAATTGCTTAGGGGTTATAATACCATTAGCATTAACATTAATGCCAGGAAAAAATGTTTCCAGCTGAAACAGTTTGGCAAAAAAACCCATGAAGCATTTTAAGTAAATTCTGGCAAATAACATTGACATAATATTTTGTCAAAATCTACAATACATTTGACCCATAAAGAGGGATGAACACATCAGTATGAAGATTCTCCCAAAGTCACTACATTTCAAAACACAATTATGTCCCAATGTTGTGTGAATTTGTTTTTCTGACTGGCTTCCCTCAGGGTCCTGGGGGCAGCAGCAGGCCTTACATCCAGGATCCTCCAGGGCCTTCCCCCTCTCTGACCATAGCCCAAGAGCCCATCTCACCTAGCCCAGAGCCACTACTCCATGCTCCTGCCTGGCTGTGGGTCTCGCTGAATGGACCCCTACCTGCAGGCCAACGTCCTGGCCCATCCTCAGCCCTTCCCTGTACCCAAAGTGCCCGATGCCCTGGACTGGGACTGCCCGGCTCCCTGGCTGGCTGCTGGGATGAAGCGTGGCTGCCACCACCCTGCCCTGCCATCCTAGGGAGCCTTTGCACCCCTGTAGAGTTGCCAACCTGTGCGGTGACATGACAATTCAAATGCAAAAACATAATCTACTTTTTGGACAAAGAATTTCTCTGAATTCAATAGCACACAAGGAAAACTGAAAAAAAAAGTAGAGCTTAATTTTGGTTTCACACTACTGTAAGAACCATACACTTATTAGCTCTAGTTTATAAACACATGACTAAAGAGACACCGGAAATACAGATTAAAATAATGAATGGTGAAATATCACAGTCCCAGAATAAAACTGATATATGGAACAGAATTATATGGCACAGCCTTTACCCTCTTCCTTCTAATAGTATCCTCTAACATGTGAGAATTTACCTCATGTTTTTCTGGTCAGGGTCAAATTCTTATCTGATGGGTAATTCACACTAAGCACTTCAGGCTTTCTCAGTGTTATCTGTCCATTCACCATTGTTCGGACAGAAAACAATGCTATAAAGATTAAGGCCAAGTGGCATTAAATACATGAAAGCTGGCATTCAAAGTATCATAACACTTATGCATGTGTGAAAAAAACAGCAATTTTGACTAGCTCAGATGTGACACAATTAGGTGGTAACCAATAGATATCTTGGAAAACATATACATTATCTGAAGAGAGGATAAGTGCCTATATGGTCAGCTGCGTAAAGCTAATAGTATGATTTTGAGGTAACAAATGAATCAGGCTGCAGAGCCTTGCTGAATCACAGCAGGACACCTTTGGTCTGACTTATATCAGCTGTGAAAATGGCATTGCTCAACAAAGGTGGAGACCAGAAAAGATCTTAATGTAACATTTACCAGACTGGATGAATGACACTAATGGCCATGCATGCTTAGCATGTGAGCAGAGTTATTAACTAACTAGGTGATATATTATACAGATGCAAGAGAAAGGGTTGATAAACAAACCTTAGTGATTAGGAAACAATAAACTCAGAGTTACAATTCCTTCTCAGTGGTCACTGAACTAAGGCTGCTACAGAGAGGGCTGCACAGGGTGCACCGCCAGACTTCTGCTTGTTCCTTGCCACATTAGATCATAAAACAGTATGATGCATCTGAAGTCAAGTATTACATCTGGGCAGAGTAGGATAAGTGGTTTCTGGAAGAGATGCAAATGGAAGCAGCCAGCTATAAGCTGTAGGAAGAAAGACTTAACATCGCTATAATGGGTCAGGTTGTCAAGTTCAATACTCAGTCTTGAACAGGAGCCCTAACAGTGAATACAAAAGTGGTGTAAGCAGATAGTGATACTTTCAAAATGTTCCAGTCACCCAGCCTCCTACAACTTGCAGCTCAGGGACCCTCAGGGCAAAGATATTTAGGAATTCTCAGAAGATTCTGTCCCATGAACATATGTTGTCGGCCCTAAACCTTCTGGTACTCACAACAACCCCCTGAAGCAGGGAATCCTCAGGTCACCAGTATGGTGTATGAGTAGCCTCATTATCATATCTCTTGAACCTGGCTTCTATGAACTTAATTTGAGGACTTACACTCTTGTATACAAAAAGATCGATCAATTATTATGCATCATCTCCAAGATACTTTTGTCTAACACACCCTTATTGTATCTTCTGTCAGCACTTTCTGTTGTGAGGTCTTTGGTTTAATGAGTAATTACTGCAATGTAAGCCATTTCATATTCTTATCAACTTTGTCACATCCTTCATTGTATTTTTTCTAGTTCTACTAGACTGTTTTTTTTAGATGGGGGATACAGTAACTTCTAAAACTGCTGCTGATTATTCTCATATAGCTTCTTTCTTGTCTCTTTATCCCTGAAAATAACTTTGTTTTTCTTCAGTGGCAGGTTTTTTAGGACCCTGTGGTAAGGGAGATCAAAGAACATCTCTTCAAGGTGCAGGTAGGTTAGACTGAGCAGATCTTGCTCCCTGTGGCTCAAGTTTCCTAATGCCTCCAGGCAATGACTCCTCTCCACACATTTATCCATGTATCCAGGAATTATTCTTTATTACAGTTTTCTACTAATTTGCCTGTTACAGATACCAGGATTAGTAGGTCTTACTTCCCTAAATATGACATACAGCCTTTTCTAAAATTACTGTCACATCTGAGACCTCTGAGTCCTGAAGTACAAGGGATTTTTAAACATGTAGCTACCCACTCCAGTTAACTAGTTTGGAGATTTCATCTTTGAGCTGAACTTTTCCTCATAAATACTGTCTGCTTCTGGCAATCTGCTGTAGTTCAGTTTCTGTTTGTTCCACAATTTCTCCCAGTAACACTTCACTTTGAGTGAAATACTGATGCAGTCCTCCTCAAAAGAATTCCAGCATACCAACCTCTTGAAGCTCATGTGCACTGGACAAAAACCTCATTTAGTTTTTCAGATAGATGTTTACCTTCTCTGAGTGTTCTCTTCACATGGTGGTACTTATTGGCCCAGCATACTGTCTAGAAGGATACCTCCTCCTGATGCATTGACTAAACTTCCAATGTTGTTTGAGCTTTCTGGAAGATAACTTTATGCTTTTGATAACACTTTTCCCCTTATGTTGACATTTAGTTATGCCAGCATACTTTTGCCTTTTCTCAGGGGTTTATATTTATTTATTGGGTAAGTGGTATGCATTTGGTTTGTACCTCTACTATGGTTCCTTAAATATCAGCCAGAAACATTCACTGTTACACAGGTGGCCATCCAAGAGATAGAAAACTGATTGTGCATTGTCACTCTGCTCATTTGCTCAGCTTAGTGAAGACAGAAAAATTTCAAATGTAATTTTAATTTCCTCCTAAATATTTAAAAATTTTCTCTAAACTGCAATTTCAAAACTCTTGTACCTTGAAGATATTTCTTTCCTTTCACTGCCCAGGTCTCAGATCCCTATACAAGCTTGAATATCTTCAAATTCATCACCATTGTAGTAAGGATGGCTCAATAGTGGGATAGAAAGGCTGTGCCCTGCCATCTTACATTAGGGAGGGAAAGAGGGTATTTATCAAACACGTATAAATATATGTTTCTTTTCCAGGTTAAGCAAAGGTGGCCCATCCACCTATGTCAAAATCAGTTGGTTTTGACTCTGTAAATGTTTAGGCCAATTAAGAGGATCGAATTTCAATTGGCAGACGTGGCTTAATGTAAGGAATTGTGTCTACTCATCCTTCATCTCCCAACTGTGTAAAGCAAAGACAATAGATTTGATTCTTCTGTTATAGAGGAGTGTGTAAGATGACAAGACTTATATGACATAGTACAGACATTGAACTTTTTTAATTTGGAAACCTAACTATTCAGGAACAAGGCACTGGACTGGAATTTGTGTCTTTGCTCTTCTACAGAGCAATACCCCGTATTCAGACTGCCAAATGTTGTTTATCTACTGGACACTAGCAATCCCACAGTTTTTTTTCTTTAAAGTGCAGTCTCTATTATATTCTGTCCTTAACTTTGCCTTATCTCATCTTGAGTTACACTGACAGCTAGACAGTTTCTCAAAAAAATGCTAGAGAGAAATGGAGAAAAACCACAGCAATTTTCTTATTTCTATTATCAGAAGGTAAGATTGAACAAAAAGAGTCAGTGAAATTGTTAGGTTTCATTGAGATCACCATAATTTTCTCCAAATTCTCATTTTTGCCATGGAATGATATGGTTTTGGTTTGCAAATAATACCAGCCAGAATCTGATCTCATTTATATCAAATTCAACCAAGGACTGCCGCACTGGTGTAGTGAAACCAAAATCAGAACCTGATCTCTTTGCAGTCCTTGGGTCTGTTCTTTCTAAAAAGTCCCCAAGGCCTTGGCAAACACAAACAGTATGTGTCGTGTTCTCTTTCTAGTACTACAGCAATTACAGTCCCTGACACACAGGAATTCAGTGACTGCTCCCTAATGTCCATATTTTAGAGCACCTTGCACTGCACTACCATAGGGTCTTAAAAATAGGGCATTCCCTAAAAGGTAGGATGTAACACAGGACATGTACCGAAGACCTGTAACCAGGCACAGTCCTCAGTCTCTGGCCTACCCGACATTCTGCATCTGTATGTGTAACATCTGTGAGTACATAATAAATGCCCCAACAGCAATCTAGAATATATCCCATAAATGATGATCATGTTCATTTAATAACAAAACCAAGACAGATGAGTGGGAAAGGTGCAGGACGGAGAAGCAGAAACACAGTCACTACATTTAGATGAGCGTAGTTTTGCAGTGCAGCTGATAGGGTGGAGGGAAGGGATGTGCCATCCAGAGGGACTGGACAGGCTGGAGATGTGGGCCCATGCAAATCTCATGGAGTTCAACAAGGCCAAGTGCAATGTCCTGCACATGGGTCGGGGCAATCCCTGGCACAAACACAGGCTGGGCAATGAGTGGATTGAGAGCAGCCCTGAAAGAGGAACTTGAGGGTATTTGTGGATAGAAAACTGGATATGAACCATCAACGTGCTCTTGCAGCCCAGAAAGCCAACTGTATCCTGGGCTGCCTCAAGAGAAGCATGGCCAGCAGATTAAGGGAGTTGATTCTCCCCCTTTACTCCTCTCTTGTGAGACCCCACCTGGTGTGCTGTGTCCAGCTCTGGAGCCCTGGAACCCTGCCTTCTCCCTGGAAGTGTTCAAGGTCGGGTTGGACGGGGCTTTGAGCAACCTGATTTTGTGGAAGCTGTCCCTGGAAGGGACTTTGAACTAGAAGGTTTTTAAGATCCCTTCCAGCCCAAACCATTCTATGATTCAGTCTCAAAGCTTTCTGCACATGTGACCATTTTTCTCACTCTAAAATTAAATTTTTCTATGGGTACTGATTTCCAGCACATCTACAATAATTCTTTCTTTTGTCTTGCTTTCTTAATAATGGCAGTAAAATTAAATACTTTTTTTTTTTTTGTAAATAAATTGTACAAAATAATATTAGATAATAAAGTTCTGCTGTTTTCCCCAAGCTAATGTAACAAACATTTGGATAAGATTTCAGATTGCAAACTGTAAGAGAAACATGACACCTTTCACCTAACAAACCACAAAAGAAAAATTTTCAGAGGAAATCTGAAACCCAACACTAATATTTCACAATAAACCAAGACTTGTGAAGTATGTTATGATAAAATGACTTACGCCTAGATTTATATGCCACAATTTAATTAGTTTTTACTAAACTGCATATTGTAACAATCAAACAAATAACATACATTCTATGTGATTCTGCTCAAACAGCGTATAACCCACTATTAATGACTCCCAGTAAAACATACAATTAGTACATATTATCACATTTCCATACACAATCCTTGAGGCATTATTGCAGCTTCAACTACAACACCATATATTAACATCTTTTCCCTTTTTGTTATATTTACTAATGAGATTGAAATGATAACTCCAATCCCTTAATACCTAGATAAATAGATTGATTTTATTCTTTTATTCTGGGGGTGGGGGTTGGTGGGTGGGTGTTGTGTTACAATATTCTAAAATTAAAAAAAACCCTACATGCAATATCAGTTAATCTTCATCTGCTCACAATGAAATGTAGTTCCTTTTATGACTTATGTCCTCAGAAATTTCTTCAAAATTGCCAAAGTCTATGCAGCCAAAGACATAGGTCTGGTTACAATAGGAAACCTTTGCTTCAATATTCTGAAGGCTCAGGCTCCTGAGTAAAACCAAAATAAAACTAAGCATGAGAAGTTTATACAATATTTTAGAATTGCTTTCTGTGTCTGAAAATAACTCTGCAATTCCTTTGATTTACATGGATATTGTATCACTCTGGATCTTCAGTCTTGCATCAGGAAAAATGCATGATTTCAATTCTGAAAGCAGACACATATTTTCCCCCCCTGCTTCCCCAAATGATGTTGAAAGCATCCCACTGAGAAGTACTTACACATCAATACAGCAAAAATTTGAGGTACAAGCAGATATAGACATGGGAGAATAGAAGCGTGCTGTAGCAAGCATCTTAGGATTCATAACTTTTTTCTTAGCAGTCCAAAATGAAGTGACTATTTTGTATTGTTTTCTGAGAAAAGGAAGCACAGCTAGAAGATACTACAATCAATTGTAAACTGATTGTGTTTTCATAGAAGCATTCTACCCTTCTAAATGAAACTACCATTCCCTTCGTAAATTATTTGAGGAAGAGAAACATGTCACAGAGTATAGTCTGTTATGGTATTACTATTGAATTGTGCATCTCTTTGTAATATTTGCTGTAATACCACATCTCTACAAATCTAAATTCTTCAGAACAGGTTAACTGCAACACATTTAATGGAGTATTTGCTACTGAAGCCAAAGTATTTCTAGATTCTAACACAACAGGATGTTATACCCACTGAAAATTTTAGTTGGTAAAAATGATAACTTGTCCTGAGATTAGGACACACATATATGTCTTAGCATTTGCATACTAGTAAAAGTTCCTCCTCACTGTTTGGCTCTCTCTTGAGGGACTCTCCAGTTGTTATTCCGCAGGTTCCCTCCTGCTGACAAAAACATGGAAGAACCAGGCTTTCAAACTCCAGAGAACAGTTTAAGGGACTTTTTTCTATGCTGAACTCTTAATGTGGTTCCAGGAGTAAAGAGTAGTTTTGCTTTTGTTGCAACTTAACAGAAATACTGAAGTTAAAAATTGGGTTAGTTGTCATATTTGTGGCATGCCTAAGCTTTTCAGTGTAGATGCAGGGAAGTCCTGACGTTTTGTAGGAATTTAGTGAAGAGTAGCAAATGGCATCAGTCAGCTGGTAGGAAATTAGATGCAAAAAACAGTTTAAAAGAGGGCTGGTTTGGAGTATTCTTTATCCTAAGGTCCAGCACTACAAACCAAGTCTCTATGCTTATTAAGTGGCAGTACCTAGTGCTATATCTTTTGAACCATTTAACTCACAGAGCCTGTGCCCCAGTTTCAGCCAGGATAGACATAACTTTCCTTGGGCTGAGAGGGAGCACAGCTAGAGGGCCAGGTCCGGATCGATCATTGGGGTATTCCATATCATGTGACATCATGCTCAGTGTATAGGTGGACACGTGCTCCCTGTCACACGCTGTTTTCGGTTTCAGGGTTGGTGTGGTGGGATTTTCTGGTGCAGTCGGATTTCTGCTGTGGGGGAGTGGGCTGTGTATCTGTCGCTGCGCTCGGCAAGCCATTGCTGCATTTTACCTGTTTTGGATTTACTATTGTTACTGTTATTTTTTGCTACTATTAGTGAATTTGTTTTTATTCAACCTACGAATTTCTTCTTTTGTCCCTCCCCTATTTCACCAAGGAGGGGGGGAGGTGAATGGTTGGCCATGTGGCGATTGGCTGCTGGTTGAGTTCAAACCACAACAGCCTGCTAAGAGATAAATAACATTTGGTTTGGTTAGTTTTCTATTCCCACGGATTTTCTGTTCTCCTAGGGAGGAACTCTACTTCCATAATACCAAAAATCCTATTGATCTGCAGCCAAAACATATGTAACCTTTAGGTTATTTTAAGACTGTTCTAAAATTTAGAGATAATACTACCAAATTTGGTCAAGAAGAGAAATCAGAACACTAAGGCTTAGTGGCTTGCCTGACAATTTTGCAGTTATTCAGTGGCAGAACAGTGATTAAGATGTTTTAGTTCCCTTTCTAAATCCATACAAACATGCTGTTCCCATGTGAGAAATTTGAGATTTAAAGATCCCAATTTTCACCTGCCACTTTGAAAATGTATTTGCTTCGCTTGCTGGCACAAGGGAGGCAATACTTTAGGTATAACAGATACAACTGCAGTCTGAGAAAGCCTTTTTGCATACAGTTTTCTGCTGGATTTCTCCATGAACCACCTCAGAGAAATCCAGATAAAAACAGGAATTCTGAATTCCAATGTTTTCCCATTTTTAAAGTATTATTGTCCTATTTTTTCATATTTTCCTTATAATGCTATATTCAAACAACAGTAACAAAGAGACAGAGAAAGGAAGTTGGTTGTAAAGGTGGAAATCTTAGGGTGAACAGGCAGCTAAACTTATCAGTCATGGCAAGAAGGATCCTATAGGGAAAAAACACTATCATTTTTCTTCTGAAGTTCTCTTGTACCCAAATGACAATACAAAAACTGAAGGGAAAGCAAGAGCAGAATGTTTTAGCCAAAAAGCTTTGCATTTTTTCTTATGTTTCTTTCTAGAAGAAATCCCTATGAGATCTTTGTTCAGCTGTGCCCAGGTTTTCTATGGTCTTTATTTAAAAGCGATGCAGAGAACAACTTTGACTCACATCAAGTATGACATGTAGCTTCCATGCTGGAATCATCATATTCAAACTGATGCTTAAGGTCCTTTTCCTGTCAAATTTACAGCTGTGAATGGAACCGTTTCTTCTGCTTCTCCTACAACCATTTTTTGTTATTTCCTGTAACACACAGTGTTTACTGTTGGCCATGAGGACATTTAAATTCTTCTAGAAGAACCATGTCCCCTATGACATCTGCAAAGAATGACCAAGGAGATACTTAGAGTTTATGCAATTTAGCTACTCAGTAGTATCAATGGAAAGATCAAATGATAAAAAAGAGAAACCCAACATGCAGTTCATATTTTCCTCCAAAAACCCCAACCTTAAAATTCAGAAAAATTCTACCTTTCAAAATATGTTGTCTCTTCTGAGGATGTACTCTACTCAACCTCTGTCCCAAGCTGGTTTTGTTGTTTCATTTAAATACCACTCAGGTCATTGTGTGTTCTGATGTTGCTAACATTCATTATCGAAACTAAGTGTTTTCTACTGAAAAACACGCTTCCTGTCCCTATAGGCTTTCTCCCTAGTAAGGAGAAGAGGCTTAATGAGTTTTTCTTGTAAGCTAATTCCAGTAATAAATGCATGAACTGGGAACAAGAAAAAAAATTATGAGAGACTGCTGATTCCCTGTTTACAGGCTCTTCCTTTCAAAACAACATGTTCTCTTTAGTCCTCTAATGCTAAGGCTCCATCAAAGGCCATGGACTTCAGAAACAGGCTTAACAAACTCTCAAACAGATAACGTCTATTTTTGGTTCTAGTTCTGTAGGCAGTAATAGAACCATGTTATTTTAGGTTATGGGTAAGATACAGTAGAAACAAGAAGGAATAAGTGAAAGTGAGACACTGGCACAGACCACTCTTTGTTCTGAGACTTAGACTGAAAAATGAAATGAGGTGTTCAACTGTTGCTTGTGATAAAGTGTGAAGGAAACAAGCAACAGTCATTTGCTTACTGTGTGGATGAAAAAGGAAAGAGAAGTTCTGCAGAAGAAAACAAACACCATGAGAGAAAAATATCTGTTCTCCCAAACAAGCCAGGTGCTTACCTGTGTGAGTTGACATGTATGAATATAGTTAGTCTGCTTCAATGTGTATTTGCAAATGGAAGTGGATTTACTATGTACATGAAACACAATGATACCTCCCACCTCACCACCTTATGAAACACAGAAAAGTATAAAACAGTATCAGACAAAGCCAGTCCAGACAACCTATTATGTTCTGTGACAAATTTTAACCCCACAGAACATGCAACTGCTTCTGTATTGTTTGCATTGTACATGATTAAAATGACCTTCCAATCCCAACCTTTCTGCAATTACGTGAGAATTAATAGAAAATAGGATCTTCCCTGCATCTTTCTTTCTGTGATTCCTTATTTTAACATGTCACAGCATTATCAGGCAGTAAACAAAGTGCTGGTATTTCCAGGGGAAAAGGGACTCAATTTTGTAATGTCAGAGCTATTTAAATATGGAGGACAGGAAAGTTACATTGACTAAAAAGTTCTGAGGTACATATTGTACCTGGGTGATACTTTGATTTATTTTAATGAAAACTAAGGTATCTGACAGGGTAAAAATTTGCTCTCTTCCAGAGGAAGTGTAAGGAAGATCTTGCATATTTCATTCAGCAAGTCACAACCACAGGGACAATCCAAAATATCCCAAGATGAATTCCAAAGGACTGGGGACAAAAGAGGGAAGAGCTAAACCAGTCTAAGAAATAAGACACATATGATCAGTGAGTATAAGGGATGAGCAGATACTGGAGATCTGAAGCCAAATATATATTCTGTGTACTGCTTCAAATCCTACAAGATCTGTTCTTCCCTGTTACTTCAATACTGATCTACTATTAAAAAAGAACAAGTGAAAAAGTTAATTTTTTAATAAGCCATCTAGGGGTAGGTCAATAGCAGTAACTAAAAACTGAGACACAAGCAACAATTCAAATAGGTGGACAGCTGGTTTAAGGAGGAGGTCCTTCTTCGTTTTAACGTCTATGTTTTTTCCAAGATGGAAGATAAAAAAGGTACAAGTAAGGGGAGATGTAACCAGATGCCAGAGATGTAACTCTGACATATCTTCATCTTTGACATCAACAGAGTTCATACTGCTGTCATAGGTGAGCACGTTGCAAGTTTTAATGCCTTTGGCTCTTTATCCCTGAAATGAACTGCTTTATTTTCAACTTAGGTCAAAATGATTTCTACTGATTTGGGAAAATCACCTAAAATAAGAGGGGTTTAGGGCTATAGATAAACTGTAAAGAAACAGAAATTAATTTCAGATTCCTGGCTGCTGGAATATGGGTTTTCTCAAGAAGTGGTTTCACCAAACCATGGAACATTAGAATTACTGTAACACCTCTGATTTTTCATATTATCACTAATACCACAAAAATATTACATTTTCCAGCATGACTGAAAGTCAAAAACACAGAGGTTTACCTCAAGTTAACTAAACATTTACATACACTTTCCTCATGCTACTTTAAAATTACACTCTAGAAAAAGGACTTTAACTGCTTAGATGAGCATGAATCCTGTGCATGGTCACCTTACACCCTGATTACTGCTATATACTCTTTTCTGACCATGACAGACAATTCTTGTCCTGCTAATATCCACCCACAGTGCTCCTAGTAAAGCAAAAAATCAAGAGGATAAGAAAAGAAAATGGCGTTAGAACACACAGAAAATGATATGAACTTCTAATACAGATTTACCACAACAAGCAAGACAAGCTTCTTATCTTCTGTCTTCATTTCAAGACCTTCCAGTCCTTGTCCTGACACTACCATGCCTTACTGATTATGGAAAGTTTGACACCCCCCCGAACACCCTGGAGCGGAAACCAGTATTGCTTCACACTTATTCCCAAACAATACTTGTGCTTTTTCAGACACCACATTTTGAGTAAAATATTTGCGCACATCCATGCAACTAACATAGTTCTAAACCATCCCTAGCTCAGCTCAAAATGCAAATATCGATCCTTTTCACACAAAAAAAAGGCATAAGTTTCTCCCTTACAAAAACATACTCAGTATTATGAATAAAATACCCAGTCCTCACCAGCATTGTGGAAGTGTTACCTCTCCTATCTGGTCCTCATCTGGTTAGGCCTTCTAAGACATCACAAAAAACACCCTTTTCCTTCAGATTGTCTCTCATAAACAAATGATACAGGCCACTCTAACCCACTAAACAGATTCTCCCTGGAAGTCCCACTACTCTGCTTCAGGCAGTCTTACCTCAGTACATGTTAGACTGAGGGCACAGTACTGCCCTTTTCCTTTCCTCTTCTGCAGATTTTCCTGGACTCCTACCGTTGGGGGCCAGGAAGTTGCTCAAGGTCTTCACTCAAGCCCTGTGGTCTGCAGATGTGCTAAATGGTTCTAGGACTACAACACTGTCAAAAAGTGAATCTGCCTAAAAGCTAACATTTCTCTAGGTGTTTACCAACAAAGAACTAAAGCTTTCAAATGCCCTTTTCAGATTAGACATGCAGGGTCTCCTCATCAAAAGTCAAGTTATTTCTTTTCCTTGAATAAACAAACCACTTCATATATTGTTTTCTGGTTAAATTAAATACATGTTTGCACAGGGCTATATATAAATTCAGGAACATTTTGTTCCTTCTGACAATGCAATATTGCCACAACATTCAAAACAGGAGCAACAACATAAATCAGTACATTATTTCCCCAATTAAGGTAATTTTGTTATACAAGTTGATTCTGCTGGCACCATACTAGATTTTGAAAGTCTTATGTATCCTTTCTTTTTTCTCCTTAATAGCAAAATGATTAAATAATTTCAGTGAAGGTACAATTTCTGTATTTATTCTCTGATAAAATGGGAGTAGGAACAGCATTGATTTACAATCTCAGCCTTATCCAGTCTCTGTACTTCCAATTGGAGCTCTGGGTCCCAGGACAATCATAAGGACATACAGTCCTGTTAGCAATTCAGTAATTTTAAATCCCAAATTCTTTTAGAACTGGGAAAAATTATTTAAGGCCTTCTACTTATAGCTCATTTTGTCCTTATGTCCATTGCCTTTTCTCCAGCACTTCAGTTTGAGACAGATTCTCTGAGGTGAGTCCATCTAGAGAAGGATTCTGTTGTAAATTTCCCTACTACTTCTAACACAGTCAATACAGAAAGGAAAAAATATTGGGGTTTTGGTGGGTTTTTTTGGTTTTGTTTTGTTTTGTTTTTTTTGGGGGGGGGGTGTTGAAGGTTTTCTTGACTACAGTATTACCTTCTCTGAGTGTTCGATTATTCTGAACAAACAGTAACAGAAGCTTTAATTTACAATCACATTAGGAGGGTCATGATTATGCACATAACTAAATACCTGTACAACAGTTCATATGGCACCTTGCTACTTGCTAAAGGCAAAAGAGCTTGAAGAATAGGTAGGATATATTCAGTATTTCACGTGTGAGGAAAAGAGCAGATATACAGTATTCTTGTTAAGGTACTAATGAACTTGGGCAAATAATTTTAATCTCACACTGAAATTTGTCAATGTTTTGTTTTTGTTCATGTGCAACACAATTTAATGAATCAGCAATCAGGAAAATACACTGTGAGAAGCTTGACAGGTTTTTATGATTAGGAAGCACTTGGAGATTACTGGGGTTAATACTTTAATTTTCTTACTCTTTGAAAGCTATTCTGATGGTAAATCATTCGTGATAGAAAATCCACAACAGCCACTTCAACTGAACTTGTAGCTTCATCCAGGACCTTTGCATTATGTAAGTAAAGACAGTACAAATAGAATTAAAATGAAAACTCTCTCAGATACTCACTTTATTGCTTTTATTTTGCACAACTCATAGTTATGCAACTATAATTTTTAATTTAACATAAGGAAAGAGCTTGGAATATCTAACTACATATACCTGCAAATATTCACAATAAGAAATAAAGGTTCCACTTTACAATATTATCTTTTTTAGTAAGATGACCTTATAATTAATTTGTATGTAAGAATAACAGTTGTGACATTCTGCATCCTAACAATTATCTTCCAAAAGTTTAACTTCCTGCAAATTTTTCTGCAGTTTCTACACTGATTAAAAAAAGCAACCATGCCCAGTCCTGAAACACTAAGTGAAGCAATTTCATAATAGTGACTGGAACTGTCTGGATGCAGAACCAAAATTAGCGAACTCGTCTGAAAGCAAAATATGACATTGTCTCTAGGAAAAGCAGTGGCAAAATTCTCTAACGTGAGTAAGGTCAGCATTTCACCCACACTGACTATATGACTAGTAGCATTCATTGATACTTAAAACCAGCAAAAGCATTTGGAGAAGCCTGCTATGACTATTTACAAAACAAGCATTGGCTGATTTCTAAATTAAGTTCCTGTTTTAGCCACCAAAAAAATTAAGCATCTCGGTAGTTTGTTGCAGAGCTATAAAGTGCCTGAACTACTAAGTACTAGTTGGAAAACTTCCTGTTCTAAAGAGAACACAAGAGATTGCTAAATGCTCTTTTGTTAAATTAGATTATACAAGTAAGGATGTTCATTCAATGAATACGGCTGTGGAAGGAAAAGGAGCCATCACAGTCTACACTGCACATACGAAGAGAGGTTTATTTTTCACTATATACATTATTTTATCTCTACAGTTAATGAGTTTAATTTACTTTTTACTACCCAGTCATTATTACAAGTCCTTTCTCCAAGCCTTCACATTTATTTTGTTTTGAATAACCTAATATTAACAACAATCTAACCTCAATACTTTTCAAAATAAATTACTTACTGCTGTATCTCTGTGACATTTAACTACCAAGAATACAGTGTATCTGGAGATACACAGACACATATGATTTTATCACATCAGATTAAATACAGGTTTGTGTATTTATTTATACGTAAATAAGGATCCATGCCTAAAAAAACCAGCCAAAATCTCTGAAGAGCGCAACAGGCTTCTTTTCTGTAAGAACAGCTGATACTTAATGGAAGTCATGAATCCAAACTCTTTCACACCCAGACCATGACTGTTTATTGTTCCCAATTCACTGTAGGGACTATTGTCATCGGGGTTCTCAAAATCTCCACCTTAAAATACAAGTCATGGGAGAGGGTGCCTGGGAATAATTATCACATACCTGACCACTTCTGACCAAAAGTGGACTATGCATCACCTCACAAGCACCAGGATATTTTTTGTTCTGGTAAGGAATAAGTCACATTTACAATATTTACCAGATATCCCCACTGAGTTCCACTGTTTTGATTAGATTAGATATAGATGATATGGATGTTGCTGAAAGTAGTACCAGGGTCAGTTTTGGTCTTTTTCTCCAGTGCTCAGCTGGGAAATTTAACTAGTATTGGTAACCTCCATATGAAGAGAACTTTAGGATACTCAATGCCTTTGAAACACTCTTCTTCCAAGGACACACTGATCACTGGAAGGAGAGTATAAGACTGAGAAATTATCTGAAAGCACATGTGAAAATGAATGAGAGGACTTCCTCCAGCTTTACCAGCTTAGCAATAGAAAAGAAGTCATTGACAACAATAAGGGGGAAACTATTGACACTGCACTGTTAAAAAGAGGCAGGTTGGGGTTACAGCTGCTCTGTCTTTCATGACCTTGGGTAGAGAAGTACTGACAATGTACATCACAAGCTGTCCTAACAGCTAAAAGGATTCTGTGATTGGTAGGAGGAGGGAAAGAGGTACGAAAGTATTCTAACTCATAGGTCTCAGAGATAACCTGATAATTTTAATGTGTAGTCTCCAGGGAAAACTGACATTGAAGTGAATATCATTAATATTATTAAGATGTGTGTATGGTGATATGTTTAATACAGGTTTGTAATAATGCAAAAATAATAGCACTCAAATCATTATTAATTAATTTAGGAACTCAATAGGAACATAAATTCTGAAAGTTGTGTGGTAAGGTTAACCTCAGATAGGAACTCTGAGAATCTCTCATCAAGGAAGGGGACACATAGTATGTAGGAGTTTCTATAAAATTAGAAACACACCATAAAAACCCTGGCTCATAAACACATGAGCTGCTCTGCAAACTTCCACTGAGACATCTGGACTCTTCTACGGGGCAGAAATGAAAGCACACGTTACGTGAATCTTTCTTCCTTGTTATGACATGTTATCTTATTAAAAAGCTTTCTACACGAGGATCTCTATGACCTAGGATGGAAGGATTCAAGGCTTTAAGAAAGAAACTTGAGCTATCCTGAAAGGCATTTCAGGTTATCTCTCTTGATAGTCAGAGTTGAGTTATTCTTCAAATGGAAAGTATATTAAGCAAAAAGCCAAATAAATAAACAATAGCCTTGCTTCATATTCAGCCAGCAGTGTGCCCCGGTGGCCAAGGCGGCCAACAGCATTCTTTCCTTTATCAGAAACAGTGTGGCCAGCAGGACTAGGAAAGTGATCATCCCTCTGTACTCAACACTGGTGAAGTTACATCTCGAAGTCTGTGTTCTGTTTTGGGCACCTCACTACAAGAAAGACATTGAGCTGCTGGAGCATGCTCAAAGAAGGGCAACAAAGCTGGTGAAGGGTCTAGAGCACAAGTCTTATGAGAAGTGGCCGAAGGAACTGGGGTTGTTTAGCCTGGAAAGAAGGAGGCTCAGCAGAGATCTTACTGCTCTCTACAACTACCTGAAAGGAGGTTGTAATGAGATGGGTGTCAGCCTCTTCTCCCAAGTAACAAGTGATAGGACGAGAGGAAATGGCCTCAGGTTGCACCAGGGAAGGTTTAGACTGGATATTAGGAACAATTTATTCACTGAAAGGGTTGTCAAGCATTGGAACAGGGAATTGGTGGAGTCACCACCCCGGAGGTATTTAAAAGATGTATAGATGATACCTAGGGACATGGTTTAGTGGTGGACTTGTCAGTGTTAGGTTTAAGGTTGGACTCCATGATCTTAAAGGTCCTTTCCAAACTAAATGATTCTATGATTCCCAAAAATGTAGATTTTTCTTGTAAAATTGTGCAAATAACCTGCAAGCATCTGCCTAGGCAAAACTATACCTGTAACTTTGAAGCTTAGAGAAGTTTCAAGGTAAAGACAGTGAAGGAAAGTCATGGAAATGTTTTGTGAAGTCACCACTGTAGATGGAACTAATGTGAGCATCTTGGCTTAAAGAGCCATAGTGTTGCATAAAAGGATGAAAAAGGAACTGCAGGGCAGCTCCTACGGCTCTACTCAAGAGTCTACTAACTATGACATCTCTTTATTAGCTTGACAATATTAGCACCTGGAGAGCAAACTCGTTTTAGTAGTGTCACCTGCTAGTCCTTCACACTGTTTGTTTTTTGTCAAATAATCCATATTAAAAAGAAATGTAACCAAATGAAACCTCTGGCAAGCTTTTCCATAAGACCAAGTACAGACAAATATGTATAAAACCACTGTGACTTCCTATTTATGAAATAAAAATGCCACATCAAAATAGCCTATTTTATGTGACAGCCTACAAACCTGCATTCAGGTAACAGGAATGAAAAAATCCCTCTGAGATGATGTGCAAACTGAACAGTATTTTTCTACAGGGGCCTGCTTCTTACTGTGGCTGGGTTAGGTAAGTGCTTTCTGTAGTTGAAGAAAATCTGAAAACCACAAATAAAACAAAAGTTCTGTTCCCAGTTAGGCAGTGAGCTGCATAGCATCATGATACCAGGCATGAATGAAGGCTTGGTCTCCTTTCCACCATATTCAGAGCACTGCAAGCTAACCTACCATTTGAAAACATGATTAAAGTTTTAGCTACCAGAGAGGTTGTCTTCAACAGAGTCCTGTTGAAGATGAAGCATTCAACCTCAAGCATTCTGCAAAATTAGGCAAGAGCACAGGATTGCTGTGCATATTGCTGAACTGAGGCAGTTTTAAGAGGTGAAGCCCTAAGCCACAGCAGATGAGAGATTAGGAGAAGATAGAGACAAAAAGCATTTAATGTGATTTTCTAAAATAGATCACCCAAAAATCTCAGACTCATCAGACATGTTGTTCTGCATGTTGTCAGGCTGGGTGAACAGGTTGTTTCTCCTGTCCAGTAGTGACTGCAGCCATCCTGCCAGAAGTTATTACTCAATTCAGTCTGCCATTTTTGCTATATGTGTAGAACATTGTGCAGTGTTCCTTGGTGTAGGGTTAGGAAACCTAATACTACTGCAAATGCATTACTCAGCTGGATTGTTTCAATAGAACAGTATGAGGAACCAAAACCCCCAGGTGCTGAAAATCAACACAAAACCTTCTGTATTTGTAATACGCAAAGACCAAACTGCAATGCCATTGAAATGAAAAAATAGATAATATGTCATTTCAATTGAATTATAGCATCTGATCTGCAGTTGAAATGCTTTGAATTAATCAAAGAGATTTAAAACAGAAAGTAAGTACCTAGCCTTTTAACATGACAGCAGGATACTCTTTCTGTTCCATTAAGTGCACCTAATTGCAGTCCAAGACTGCACAGACTTCATCAATCTATACTTTGTTTTTCAAAGCATTGTGAAGAGACAGAGAATGAGTCAGAGAAGAGTAAAAGGAATGCTGATTGATCATCAAATCAGTACTTTCTAATGTTCACTGAGAAGAGGGGAGTTTGAAGGCAGATACTTATAGTAAAAGCTTTCTTCCTTGTTTCTTTTTCTAGAGAATTACCTGATCAGACTCAGAACAGTGCAAATAAAATAAAGGGGTTCCTGTAAGCTGAAATAAAAAAGGAGCTATTTAAGGTGTTTTCTACACTGTTTGGAAACTTTCAGTTTCAAAAATGAACAAAAGAACCTTTCATCTCAAGAGGAACAGAAAACAGGGCGATTCCAGACTCCAACCAGAAGGAGACAAATAAAAATAATAAGAAGGAAGGGTAAAAAAAAGTTAATGACAGTAATCACCGTATTAACCTTTCCTTTAATGACAACAAATCAGAGCATAAGCCATCCAAATTTGTTCTCACCTTCAAGTATGTCCTTTATTGGAGATTTTGCTGCTTCAACTGTTTTATTAGAAATGGTTTGAGGGAAACTTCCCTTAAAGCTATTTGCTCATTTTTTATCATGCTGGTTATGAATCTGGGTCCAGGTACCAGAGTATGTCTATATTGCAGTTAAAGTAGTGGCCATGGAATAGTGGAGAAATTCCTGACCTTACCCTAAGTTAGCTATCTTGGATACTGATCTTACCATAAATACATAGAACTTTAAAGGGCTGATTTAGACAAAATTGTGTTCAGATAAATCTACACTAAACTTCAAGATAATTTCCCGCTGTCTTAAAGGAAGAAAGATGGTTTTGCATTTTGAATTTTCCATTCAGGAACTGATCCAAACATCTAGTTTATTTTCCTGCCTATATCAACAGATAACAGGTAATGTGCCGAAAGACTGAAGGAATCTCAAACTACGAAAGCAATATAACCTGCATGAATCTTATTCTAATCTCTCAGACTGATTTAAACTCAGAAATGTGAAGTTCCATACATCTGACATTTGTCTCCAATTATGATTCCCCTTTAAACTAAATTAAATTATTCGTCCTATATATATTCAATTATTTGAAGCAAGAATATATTGGTTAATATATTAATATATGAATATTAATCTATTGTGGCAGCATTATATTAATCATTATATTAATTTCCTGTGACAGCAAGCTCCATGGTTCATATGGATGTTAACATCCCGATGTGTTTAAAAAAGAAAAAAAGAGGTATCATAGCAAATTCATTTTAAAGAGAAAAGATAATGGCTCACCAGGGCCTCCTGGAGGTTTGGCAGAGATTCAGAATATCTGACTGAATATTTAGGCAAAATACTTATTACACAGAATATACAGGAACTTATTTTCATTAGATGTTTCATTTTGTAAAGCATGATACATCTACACAGAGGTTGCTGAATATTGCAAGCTAGGCTTCTAAAGTAAGAATAAATGTACTGGCTTAAATATGATCAGTAGTAAACTTCTCACAAAAGAGACAAAATGAGCATCTCAGTACAAAATTTATTACAGCTTTGTAAAAGTGCTTCTAAATGTGAAATGGACATAGAGAAGATTCTGAAATACTGAAGTGATGAAATCTTGGTTGATTAAAAAGATGTATTCCCATTCCCAAAACTGACACCAAGGACTGCATAGGTTAATGAATTCAATTTCTATTTTGTTTCCAACTCTTTACTTCTGCTTACATTATTACTAACTTCCTCCTTTGAAAAAAATTAAAGTCAAATTCTTCTCTCTTTACACATGCAAACTGAAAGTAGAGAATAAACTTTTATATAAAGTTGTGATATTGTCAAGCTTTATAAAACTGGAATCTCCTTGGCCAGCAGTGCTTGAACTCAAGATCTTACTGCATTAGGTCTTCTACTGGTGTGTTCTTAGAAGACATAAATGCAAGACAGATTTTTTTTTTTTAATTATGCATTTATCTTCTAAACATATTTACCATAGAATATTAGTTCTAGTAATATTTTCACTTTCTTTTTTACTTGCACTTCTGCAGTTTTGGTGGGTTTTGCTAATCCATTCATTGTTTATCCAATGTCTCAAAACAAGACATATTCACCCAATGAATTTCACTGAACATTTTTTATTGTATTCAAATATTCCCTTCTGGGTCTTCTCTGCCTTCTTTTTTTTTTTTTTTTTTTTGAGTTACTTCTGAATGTGTGCTATGTATAATATAATATAAAATGCTAACATTAGCAATTTAGTGTATGTCCCAGATATGCCTATAGTCACATGCACACAATAATATTCAAAGAATTGAAATCACTTTAACATGAATAGTTGGTTTATCAAATAAACCCTGGCAATGATACCATCTTTAATTTGCAAGATCCCCATTGATCAGAAGTTAGGTCCAATGGCAGATCTGTGAGCAAATGCTTCTTTTTGTAAAAGACAACAGATGTGTGAAGACACAAAGAATTTACTTCCTGCATTGTAAATATTTTTTAAAAAAACAACACTGAAAAATAATAATCACAACCCCTCACCACCTAGCAATCTCTAACAGACTTTGAAGAAATTTAGTATGTCAGTGCAATGCAGCCCCAGTATTTTTCAGTGATTTGTAATTTTAAAAGCACTAGAAAAAAGCTATTTTATAGAGATAGCCCATTTTGTATGAATTAGGTAAAATGAGCCTGAAATTTTCCGAAGGTATTAGCTAGCTAGTTAGCTTGTGCTCTCACTGATAATGAGAGGTGAATTGTAGGGTGGATAACTTTCAGATTTCAATTCTGAAAGAGAGTGTACAAAGTGAGTGGGTTTATAATACAGACTGAACATCCATCTGGTGCCAGAATATAAAATAAATATATCCAGAGAGAATAGGTTCATTGGATTGGAGGGGAAGGAATAAAAACCAAACTAAACTTTCCTACTCTGTGGAAAATGTCACAAGTCCTTCAGTACTAATAAAATGTTGTTTGTCACAGCTGAGGTTTTGAAGTAATTAATCTCTTGGAGCCAGGAACACAGATGAAAAGTTTGTCCATTAAGGTGTTATTACTTTGATGCCTTCACAACTTCATAAGCTTTTTTTTCCCCTAGAAGATAATACTGAATTTTAAAAGTCAAAGTTCCCTAGTAATGCCAGTTAGAGATGTAGGTTTCTGAGGCAACCCACCAATTATGCCTTCAACATCCTGTTACAATATAAGTGTAGGTATTGTGGTATTGCAGTGTTAAAGATCTTGTCTTCCTTGAAAAAATATTAGATAACTGAAAAATAACCTGTAAAAATTATGCAAGTAGCTAATATAATATGCAGTCACATTGACATATGTACATATCTGTCCAAAGAGGAATGTTAAGCATCAACAGTAAATGCCTTGGAGAGTACATTAGTATGTGCACAAAATTTATTTAAATGAATGGTTTATACCACCTTCCATTTCACTTCAGAAAATGAAAACCACATTTCCATGTGTAGGAGAATAATTCCACCTGCAGTGGCACAAATACCAAATTAAATGTTGAACCCAGTTTCTATGAACGAAATACTACCAGCAATTTTCAGTTATTATACTAATGATTGTACTAGATCAAGTACAACCCTAAGATACTACAGCTTTCTTTGGTTGAGAAAGCACTTTCCTATGAACTTACTGACAGGTACAGAGATACTTTTAAGCTTATGTAATTCTACAAGGCATTATTTTATACATCAAAGATCTTAGCCAATATTTGATCCCCATCATGTCTTTCAGAGACAGTGTTGTGTTAAAGCTAAATGATATGAACTAGAGAACTAATAAATCTTATTTGCTAACACACCTATCAAGACCTCTTTTATCCTGAGAAGACACTACTACCCACTCAGCCTACTCCAAACCCTGAATATATTTACATTTGTCAGAAAGCAGCATACCTGGGACCAAACTGGTTGTCAGCTGATTTGTGTTGCCTCATCTCACACACTTGTGTTGGACGTAAATTTGAGCTTCATGGGAGCCCTCTGACCTTCTGATACCCATACGATCTGACAGGTACTCCCTCAGAGATGGAACAGAAGTGGCACTGCTCTTCCCACTTAAGCTCTCTGTTCTATAGACCTTCATGATTGGTTTAAGTAAATGTAAGTGAATGTAGCAGAAACACTCAGCTGGGATGGGGGACACGTACCCTGGCACACAGCTCTCACTGGGGGAAGAAGGAACAAGAAAGGAACATTGGGTCTGGATGATTTGAGATATTGATGAGATGTATTTCATAGCTTTAATGAGAATATTTTATTGGTTTCTCCTCTTGCTTCGTACCAGGTAAATGCAGAGCAGCCTCAAGAACTATCTTACAAGCAAAATTATTACTTTAAATATTGCAGTTAGTAAAAGATCTATGACATAATTTTAAACCACCTCCACTGAGGGGTCCGTACTCTTCTGAGTTACTACAACAAATTACAACGGCTCTATAGATTCAGGCTCTGACTGTCCCTTAATCCAGTGCATGGGATTTTGCTGCTCCCCAGTTCACCATCACCGCTAGGAACAGTGTCCCCAAACCAGATGAGGTGCTTCAAAAGTGGCCTTCCAAACATGGCACAGGAGGGATACATCAGTTTTCTCAGCCTGTGGGCTCCTGTCTTGCAGTGCAGTCCAGTATACAGGTAGCCTTCTTCACAGCAGGGGCATGCTGCCAACACAAAAGAGCCTATACGGTCTTTCTCCAAATTATTTCAACTTATTTTAGTTTTGTATGCAATAAACAGCTCCACAGCCTCTACTGCCATAGAGAAAAGAGCAATATCACCAGAGGTGAGTCTTGCATGAACCTCACTGCCAAGAAGATCAAATGGTGCAGCTGAATCTTTCAATTTTCTTATTCCTCGTTAGTACAAAGAACTGAGATTCACTTCCCTCCCTTTCCATTCCTCTCTCCCTCCTTAAGTGCCATTTGAAGGCAAGCAGAGAGGGCTGTCAAGAGGAGACAGAACAGATGAAAACCAGACTCCTCTGCTCTCTAGTCTCATTGCTTTGACACTCAACAAAGCCAGCAACTTTGCCTTTCTGAAGGTGCCTGTACTCTGTGGAAGCTCCAGAGGGCTCAGCAGCAGCAATGGTGCATCACCTGAGTAGTGCCATGTTGGCCACTGTCATGCCCAAAAGGTGGGTCTGGCACTTGCTCACAGGATTTGTGTGAAAATGCCTGATGAAAAATTCCTGGTAGCCAGCTGTGACCTTTCCCACCAAAACACTTTTTGTGTTTTAAGCATGGCCTCTTCCATCAGTGGCAGGGTCTGAAGCTTGAGGAAAGTCCACAGCAGGACACCAAAGCCAAGCCCATGGCTTGCTGAGGAAAATTGAACATGTTAGGTGGGGTCATGGAGTTCCTTTGGGGTGGTCCAGGCCCAAGGCCCTCTCAGGAGCACCCAGAAGGCAGCTGTCTGAATTAAGCTAGGCTGAATTAGAAGGGCCTGTTGTAAGCAGATATAAAGTCATATAATATAATTTCTACCCAGTGTAATGCTATTACTATGCCAGAGGAATTGTCAAAGACCTGCAGTGTAAATGGGAATGGGGCCATCAGTCTTCAGAATCTGTCTGAACATCTGTCTGATGTCTGTACATCTGTCACTATAGATAGGCCAAAAGGAATTTATTACCTTTTTCACCTTCTGCATTTACATTTTTGTCACTCATTAAGCTTTGTAGCCTAACATGCAAGTCAAATGAGGACGATACAGTGATTTCCTAGTCCCTCTGGCAGAGAAGCCATAGGCATAACAGCAAAGAAAGTGTGCTGTGTTTGTTTTGTTGTTTTTTTTTTTTCTTTTGTGAGACAGTTACAGGTTTTGTTGGGGGTTTTTAATTGTTGTTTTGGGGTTTTGTTTAACTTTTGGTTCAGGTGGTAAAGATTATCTCAACACAACACTATTCCCTTTAAACTGTTAAGCAGGAATCACTGCTGCTCACCCATGTCCTTCTCCTCTCCATGGCCAGTTCCAGCTCCTATTCTCGGTTGTCTGTCATGGGCCCTCTGGGGAAGAAGGTCTGAGATCCTCTTCCAGTGAAGTATGCTTTCTTCTGTCATTTACTTAGTACTGCATTTCCCCATTTGGCTAAGGTAGTGGCACAGATGAGGACATGGAATCAGGTTCTGAAGTTTAATTAGTATGGTTAGAAAACTGGATAGAAAGGCAGTTCAGGATGCTGCTACTGAGGGAGAAAACCTTGCTGACAGCAGAGAATTAGACTCTTAATATACTATTCACATAACACTGAACTCCTGTCTGAAACTGACAAAGATGATTTTTCAGTAATTTGAACACCAGCTGGCATCAGGATTTTACATAATATGAACACTTGTAATATAATTCTTATTGTGTGTGTTTATATCTCCTTTGCAGCTAAGAAAAGTTTCATTATGGGTTGATACTACTTTCTCTATAGGGAGAGAGTTCAATCCGTCTTTCATATTTTTACTTTATGTACTGTCTCCAGCTGTTCAATGAGTTGCCTAAATTTCAACTGACAACTTAAAACTGCCATTGAACTCTTTAGAGTGGGTTCAATTCATTGCTCATCTTGCTCGTCTATGGACTGTCTATGCTACCATAAGCAAACTTAGACCATGCTCAGGTGTCACAGCTGGGACTTTCTAAGAGGTACAAAACAGACTAACCACTGTCAAGCATTACTTAATTGTCAAAGTTGCTTGAAATCCATTGTGTCTAAGTTCTGTTACAATTAAGAAATACTTTACCTACGTCCCCTCTTACATGACATCAGACCATACCCCGTTCAAAAAGAAAACACAAATGAAAGAGGAGGTTCACAGGACTTTTCCAAAGTAGCTTAGAGGTAAAAAACTTGCAAAGGAATTAGATTAAGGATCAAGATTCCTTCAGCTTGGCATGACAGTGCCTGAGAGTGTTTCCTCATCAGACTGAAGTCAGGGAAGCACCAATACCCAGTCAGAAATGCAAGAACTCTGTGACCAACTTACTCTGTTGGCTGGTAAAATGATTAAAGAAATAATATGGTTTCTCATCTCTGAGAGAACCACGTGTGTGTTTCCGCTTAAGAGCTGATGAATAATTGAGCTATGGGAGCAAGAAACAGAACTCAAGACAGTCCTCCCGCTGAGTGGCAAAATCAGTTTCTCTTGATTATTCTCCCTTTGGTGCCATGAGTTTTGTGTTCCTTTTGCTGTGGCCTAGCCTTGCAGACAGTTGCCCTACCTCAGGCTACTTCGTTGCAGTGGGGAAAAGTCCTTTCAGGCTGTTGAGGGTCAACAATATGCTTTCTCATTTTGGGACACATGTCAGCACCACAAACTATTGAACTAAAGAAATTGTTCTCCTTGCAAGTCTCTCCAATATACAAAAGAGGTCTCAAATTCTGAGCCCCAGACTCCTGTTTGGCTCCATTTAGCCCTTTCCATTGGAAAGCATTTCCCTGCCTTCTCAGTGTTGCTGGGTATCACTGCTTTAAGGACTGCTGTTTGTCACATATATATGCTGGTGATCCACTTGAAATACCTTATTTCATGCATGTCCAGATTTTTCAATTGTTTGCAAGACCCACTGTGATTACTACAGTTTGTTTAGAGAAATCTGTCTCATGCTGCCAGACAAGCAAGGCTAGATAAAAACGTTTTTATTTGTAACTGGTTTTTAGGCATAGTTTATTTGACAACCATTTTGTCAATCTCAATAATGACTGAATTCGGTGAGCAGTATCTGCCATAGGGAAAAAACAAGGCAGAAATGTCCAGGATGGAAAAAAAAAAAAAAAAAAAAAAGTTTCCATGACCTAGTATTTCAAATGTTTAAGCTGCAACTAAAGAAGTGTAGGTGAGGAAGTGGCAGTCACATCAATGGTGCTGCTGTCTTTTACATGGTACAGACCTTACATTAAGTCTTCAGAAGAGACAGAAATTCTAGCTCCTTCTCTGCCTGACTGAATGCCTGGTTTGAGCTGAGATTTCCACCTCCTGAGAGAAAAGCCCAAAGCTCTCATTGAAAGAGAGGTTTGGCTCAAACCTTCAACCAAGTGCTATGAATTCTTGTCATACAGCCATCTGTACTTGCAGCCCTAGAGATGTGTATGTGAATTGAGAACTGTAGGAGACATACAGAGTCATGCCATGCAGCGCCATTTCAGAAATGCCTCAGCTACTTCTGAGTGAGCTCAGATACCTACATGTCACACTTCATGAAGAAAATATCACTGGATTCAACCAGGTCCTGTGATGTAGATTTCTTGGGGTTCTCAGTCTGTCTTCTGTTAAGGCAACATGATTCTGTTGTGCAATGCCCTGATATTCTAGTGATCACATTTCGTGACTCAACAACTTCAAACATATCTTTGCTCAAGGTTTAAAAAAAATAAATGGATATAGAAGTATGAATTTATTTTTTGAATAAATCTGAAATACTTTACACATGGAAGGCATTGCAGACTCATGATCCTACCTAGCTTAAATCTAAACCTCATGTATTCCACTTAATCTCTTCCTTTTTCATCCTACTGGCAGTGAAGACCTCCAGAAATAGTTTGAGGTGATTATTCATTGAATTTATATTGTTCAGATTATTAAGTTTGTTTGGTGTATTTGTACTTCAGGAAACCTGAGTGTGAATGGACTTTACAGCATTGTTTGAGGTCAAGTAGCCTATTTACAGTGTTAGTATTAAATTACAGCTGGTTGCTGTTGCAGCGTTCCCATATAATGTGCTGGGTTTACAGCAGGTGTGATTTAGTTAAGACTCAGGACGGAAACACTGAGTATTCTTCTTAAATGACAAGATTTCACAGACATCCATTACAAGTCCTTAATGATTTAGGGACATGTACATGGGTGTGTTAGTGACAGTTAGCAGGGATAAAGCTACATGTGAAAAATGTAGAGAAATATTTAATAATGCACATTAAATCAGTAACAATTCTTGGTACATTGACTCTTAACATTCAGGTAATGAGTTTCTTTATGGATCCAAAGACATGAAACGAGGGTATTCTTGAGAGGGCAGAATGCCACCAGGCCTCTTGCCTAATGTAGGTATGCATTTTCTTTCCCATTAATAATGCTGCAGGGCACCTCCACACCTAAAAGCTAAGAAAAAAAAAAAAAAAAAAAGAACAGCAACATCTAAACCAACCAACAAACCATATAAACATCCTGCTGGAGGTAGGATATTCCTTTAGTTCTTCCTCCTCCATGAGAAAAGTTGACTAACCTATTTTCCCCCTTCCGTCTTCCAGTTCATCTTATTTGTATCCTTTCCAAATCACCTAAACAGTATTATAACAATTGGAATTAACACACTTGCCTAACCTGTCTGCATGTATGGGAAGAAAAAAGGGAAAAAAGTCTCTTTCTCTGTATTTGTTTGGAAGTCTGTAGTAAGTTTTACTCACAGCTAGTTCTAGGCTCTAATAATACTCATTGGTCTGATGGAACGGATGCAACTTTTGGCTTAAACCATCAGTAATCAACATGAAAGAATAAGCATTCATAAATTAGTTAAATCTATTTGTATGGTAAATTCTGCCACTAGTCACATAGGAGTAGCTGTACTTGGGTAAAAAGATGCAAAATGTTCCCCACATTGTTACCCTCTCTGATGTTTGCACATTTAGTAGTAAGCACATCAATTTCAAACTGTTTAAGTTTCTTTTTTAGTTCTAGGAAACGAAGGAAAATACGGTATGAGCACTGCAGAGCTGGTACTGAATTACCTCTTACCATACTGTTATGTTAATCCCTCTTAAGTGCTGGAGCTGTTTTTTACTGTAGACTGTGAAATACAAAGTCTTCCTTTCTCCAGCATGTACTCTTCAGGCTTATTAGTATTCGCTTTGCAGCATGGCTCCACGTCACCGCAGTGGCAGCTGTGTGGTTCAGTGCTTTCTGCTCTTCTCCCAGTGACAAGCACATCCACTGTCATTTCTCCAGCAGAGAGAGAACTAATTAGGCAGCAGTGATAGTCTCCTTCATCGTCATAAAGAGAGAAATATTGAGGATTTTGTGTAGAAACCTGTTAGAAGGTTAGAACTTCAGGCGTGTGGATGTCTGGCTGTTGACTGTCACTTTGAGATGTGCTGTCTGCTATTACAGACTGCCCAACATTTCCATACTCCATTTTCCATACGTAGTTTTGAATATACATATTCTTTGTATCACAATGCCTGCAGACAATTGGAGAAATTGTTACCATATATCTAAAATTAATTTTCCAAGATTTTCTGAACACTTTTCTTTGGTTAGTTTGGGGGGAAATGACCAAAACCAAAACACATAGTCAGTCTTTTTCTGGATTTAACAAATTAACTGGAAAAAAATTCAAAAGCACAAATTCATGTGTGCTTGCTTGTAAGAACAAATTTGTAATTTTCTTTACTGACTAGTTTTCATAAGGAGTATCACAGCTATTTTTAACAATACAAAGTACTTTCCTTGCATTCAAGACAGAGCTGAAGTTGCATATTTTCATACAAAAATAGTGCATTTGGTACTATTGTTAAAAATAGCTCACAGACTTTTCTGGAAATGAGAATTTATTTCCTGACTTTTTAGCTAAGGAGCAAACAGAGAGTGAGAGACTGTCAGTCTGATATTTTTATGAGAGTTGATTCTGGTGTAAGAGGGAAGAATCTGATAAGACATGCACTGAAATATGTCTGATTTTGTTTGCCTTTTAAATTCTAAGAATTCACTGGGTCCGAGAGCAGCACCACAAAAAACATGTCTAGACCATACAGTTTCTCTCCCAGACTCCAGCTCATGTTTCCACTTCAGATTTCATCTTCAGTTTTTATTATTTCCTATTAGCCAGCAGACTGTTGAATGGTCCAAAAACCCATGAGTTCTTTTCACTGCCAGTACACGAAAAGGTTCTCCTCATGTAAAACTAATGATTGTTGAAAGAATAGGACTTAAAATTTGTAGAAGAGCTATTCAGATAGAACATCTCTAAAGATATTCTTCAGTTTTCAAACAAAAGCAAGATATTTTTTTTAAGTGATAGATTTTCCTACCTCCTTTCTCTTCCCCTGATTTAGAGATGTGAATAGGAAAAAAGAATCTTTGATTCTTCATAATAAAATGAAAGAAGTAGCAGTGAAAGTTTACACAGTCTGGTTTTGCAGACAAGAGAAAGAAACCACTGTGAGGATAACAAGCAGATGAACAATCCTGAAACACAGGGAAGATGACTGTTTACCTAAAGCAATATTAGCAAGGAAGTGGGTAAATAAAGAAAAATGTCTTTAAAACTTTGTTTTACTGTTTACCTAACAGTAAGATGACTGTTTACTTAAGGTAATATCAGAAAGGAAGTGAATAAATAGAGAAAAATTACTTTAAAACTTTGTTTTACTGTGATGCTGTATCACTGTGCAGAGTCATCCACTCTCATCCTCTCCAAACTCTCCCGCTTACTTTTATCCACCCGTGTTTCTCATAATTATATGGTGAGTGCACTGGAGTTCCATCTATCTTTCTGCTTCGTGTTTGAACAGTTCCTTCCACAAATTGTTCCCATGTTTCTGGCTTAGAACAGTAGGCGTTGCAGAAATAAAAATAAAATCTAGATCCGGAGACTTTGATAAAGAGATACCATGATTCACCTAGATAAAGAGATGATAGATGACCTTGGCTTTAAAAACATGTAAAAAGAAAGAAGACAGACACATAAAAAGGGCAAAAAGGAAAAATTATTAGTGTTAATAAATGCAAAGATATCATGACTGCTTCAGACCCCCTTTCCTGGGGGCAAGGAAAGTACATTTCATGTCCAGTCCCTGTAGATGATGTATCTGTCAGCTAGAGATGGTGGGTTGACCCACTATGGCCATTCAGATGACCTTATATAAATCACTAAGAGGTAATGAAGAAACAGACAGAGATGTTGCGAGCAGTCAGAGAAGAAAAAGACTGGAAAGTCTGGAACATCCAGGGAAGGTACCATTTTGAGAAGTACAGGTAATGTAAGAAGTGAGACCTCAAGCTAAAGTGCAACTATGAGAACTGGAAAACAACCGGGATATCTGAGGAAGGAGAGAGAAGGATTTGGGACTGGCAGTTCAAGTGCTGTTGGATTTCACACATCTTGGTATTGAAAAGTCAGCTACACTCTGTACAGAGACAGAAGAGAATCAGAATGAAGAACCAAAGCTCAGCCTGGGATTGGAAGGCCAGGATTAGGTCTGGTGGGAGAAAGGAAGTCAGAGGAGTTGTGAGGCCAGGTGCAATGCACGGATGTTGAGTGCTGGAGTGGTACACATGTTGAGGATATGGAGAATTCTGTCCATTCTGCTCAAACTCTTTGCAAGCACAAAGGAAGGAAGAGGAGAATGATGATTACTAGAAAAGGGGTCCACGTGGAGGTCAATAAAAATGCATTTGGCTCCCAAATCAAATTAAATATTAGCTAGTGACTTCAGTAGACTTCTTCCCTCACTGGTACAGCTTGGTGTCTATTTCCCTGGCAGAAAATTATACTGCTAATTCACTTTATTTATGAAACTGAGTTCTTCTAGCCTCCCCTTGTCAGAAAGATTCTTCTGACAGCTGTAGACTGAATTATGCCAGTAACCAACTGAATCACAGGCCTGTAACATGTCGCTAAATGAGGGAAAATCACTGCAGTAACCCCAAAGTAAGCAAAGGGTGATTCTTGCTCTATACAGAGGGGAAGTGGCAAGCATAGGACTAGGTAAATTGCAGTTCTCAGTTTCTGACAATGAAAGCAGCCAAGACATATGTACAATCAAATCAACCTAGAGCTTCAAAATCAGTCTGATTAGAATACTTCAACTGAAAAAGAAACAAATCTAATGAATTATTATATCTCTCTATATATATCTCTGTAGCAGGAACCCCCTTATTTGCAGCACTGTGAGGCTGTGAGACAAGACACACACCAATATGGTTAACAGTCAAGCTCCCATCTTTATTAGAAAAACAAGTCCTTATATATTCCTGTGACAGCAGATCCGTGTGTTGCTCTGGCGCATGCTCATTTCAAAAACTCGTTCCTCTCAGCACTTTCAACAAGCGCTACTAAGCCTGCACAACTGGTAGATAAATTTCTGCTTTGTTATTTTACAGATTCCTTTCTTATCTGTTTCTTCCCTAATGAGTAAAAACATTTTCACTTTTAGCCGTCGTTAATCTAGACGCCGTTAGTCTTCTAACACAAGTGCGTCATTAATTTAGACATGGTTAATCTTCTAACTTGAATGCTGATGACACTTTTACATTGTCAGTGACGCAGACGGTTTGCGACCCAGCATACGCACCCACATATCTCATTTATAATTTCTAAAGGAAAAGCAAGACACTCATTTTTCAGACTCACATGCTAAATTTCAGGCATATGAGTACACTGACTTTGATGAACCTTGCCACATATGTGGTACATGCAGGATCTCAATGTGTAGTCAGATTCTAGAGCATATTAAGCATATTAAAGGAGTAATAGCACTGACCTTATCACATTTATGGCAGAAATGCACTCTGATGTCCTAGACTTTAAAATAAACAGTCTGTACAGGAAGTTCTTATTATTCTGCAAACAATGGGGTAATTTCCCAGTGGGAACAGCCCTGTGACCTCTGTGTGTGATTGATAGCAAGAAGCAAGACATGATATTGCCAGTGTCCAGAAAAAAGCAGAGTATTAGCTGGGCAGTTTTTCATCCAAGACTCTCAGGCTGTCTCAGATAAAACAAAAAAGATTTAAATATCGTAAACCAAATTCTTTAGGAACAGTGTTGTTGCAATGCGCTAAAGTAATACAGAACCTCCAAAATGCTCTCTGGGAATATGTATCTCTTTCTCTCTCTCTCTGTATAGGAGCTTTGGGTCCCTAACTTTAGATACTCTCCACAACAACCTATTTAAATAATCCTTGAATAGTTGTATGATGAAAATATATCTTTAGAAACCTTGTTGATAAGTACAGGGTGGACTATTTAGTGATTCCTTGATCTAGAGCCTCGAGTTACAGGATTGCAATCCACTCCTAACTTGAGCCAGCAGGAACATGGTTTTAGTGTATTCAGGCTACATCTATGCTCTGAGTAGGTACTGGTTCCATTTTACTATCAATATGACTGGGACTAAGTTTTAGGGTTTGGGTGTGGTCTGGTGCACTGGCACCTCAGAGGAAATAAGCCCACCTTACTACATTACTGCGTGTTATGACTTGCTGTCACCCTGGATGCATTGTGAGCTGTGCCTTTTGGATTTGAGTCCACAAACATACAATTCACAATGCACTGTCTTGGTAATAAGCAACTATATAGGTCTGTCAAGGTTCAAACAGTGTGGCGGTGCATCTCTTTGGGATTTCCTGCAGCTGAAGTACCATGCAAGCATGGCCCACAGTTTACTGAGGCCAGGAGGTGTTCTTCACAGAGCCCCTGTGATCACAGTGTGTCAAGCAATGATCCAGGAAGAAATAAAAAGACTGAATTCAAAGATTTAAAACACTGCATTTGTATTTTGGAAACACAGTATTTGTTTATCTTACAGGACATTATAATTTAAAGTTTACCTTCTGTGAGGTTACTCTGGAACTCTTTTAATGACATTTTATCCCTGAGTATAAATCCAGTGTGATGATGCTTTTTTCCCAGGACAGGTGTATGTCCTCCTGGTGTAGTTTAACCCACTTTGAACGGACAAAGTGCTCTTATTTTGGCATAAGAGTGGCCTTACTTGCAGTTGTTCAAGAATAGCAATTTTTTTTTCTGAATTCACTCTCTAATTGTAGACAACTTTCAAATGTAGACAGCCTATTTTGAAATTTCACAGAGTTGTCAGGAAGAAGAAATCCATTCTGAGGAGTGATACCCTAGCCATCATGCCAACTTGTACCTGCACTCAGATAAATAAGCAGCCTGGCAGTCCCTGGGTATGTTGCAAGTGCCTCCCTGGAGCAGCTTGACCTTTCTGCTATTGCAGGTAATGATGTGACAACACTGATATTCTAGTATCCAAATATCTTTCCACTTTGATGTGCACAAAACACATATAAATGCACAGAAATATCCAGGCAGCATATTCATCAAGAATACAGGATTGGACTTCAGAAATTTCACTGCATATCTTGCCATAAGTATTGAAATTCTGTGGATGCGGCTCAAATATTTCTAAGACCTCTATTTCTCCCAGTGTATACAATAATGTGTACCCAAATATGGGGTAAATTTATACACCTGGGGTGTGATTAGGATCAGCAGACGGTTCCAGGCATATGGCTGCACCTCTGAGTGCAGAATCTCATATGGGCTGCAGGCTTCAGATCAAGCACAGTTCTGCATTTTCTTCTACTCCTTGATTTCAGAATCATCTGCTTGGCAAATCACAGCTTAGGCCAATTAAATGAACTAGGTGTACAGAATAACAGAGCAGGAAGGAAACTGCTTACTGCCTGCAGAACAGAGACACATGGAATATACCCCTGGGGGAAAGTAAGGCAGGAACTGACTGTGAGTCTCACGCTCAGTGTATCAGACTTGAGGGGGTGACTCAGGTGGCAGTTGGGATGCCCACAGACAATGTGCACTGTGGAAATATCAACATCTGGTTTTTGGATGTGAGGCAGAATTTTCCATTGTTGGTGATTTTGGGTGCTTACCATGAACCTTGCTGGTTACTGTGGCAGCAGTTTCCAGTGCCTCCTTTTAAGCTGGGCCCCTCAAACTGTTTCACCTCAGGCACACTTGGGCATACAAAGACACTCTAGAAAACCTTTACACCAGTAATTCCTTTAATTTATTTAATTTTCAGTTTCCAAATTATTATCTACTTGGACTGGAACAAGTGATCAGAGAACTGCTAGGGTAAAAATGTCTCATTGTGTGTCTGTACACCAGCTGATTTATATCGACTCACTTCCTGTAGTGTAAAGCCAGTTAAGAACTATAAATATTTCATAGAAGTTTTTTGGGTTTAGTGAGTCCAAAAGCAATTCAAGTCTATCAGCTGAAAAGAATGATACTGATACTGGCTCAGCAGCAATTCTTTTCAACAAAAGACTGAAAGATACTTGAATTTGAGTGCACAATTCAACAACATGTTGATTATACTCAGAGTTGCCTCTCATTTTATATAAATGCAGCTGCAATCAGGTAATTAGGTTCTTTGCTTTCAATAATTTATGTTTTTACAAAATTTGAGTCTCTAATTTTGGAAAAACAGGATTTTAAAAAAATTCTTAGCTAAACTTCTAATTTGCATTTATTGTGTTGCAAATAGCTTGTGCTTATTAAAAGAGGCGTAATGCACAGCTGTTTCAGTGCATCCTTATGCTATACTGTGCAAGGCTTGGACATAAGATGAATAAAGGTTATATTCTGAAAAGGGTATTCCCAGGTAATTCATTTATTTAAATCCCTGTGATTCAGATTCATGACAAAATTTAAAATAATTTATCCCACAGAATTTAATGCATAGCATGTGCAGGTCAAACTGAAACTACTGCTTTCATATGAACTAAAGTACAGATTTTTTTTTTAAATCTTCAAAGATTTTAAGATGAAGCCAGCTGAATTTCAAAGGTAGTTGTGAATACTATGTCTCATGGGTGAAAGTTCTAAGCAGCTGCTGTTTCTAGATTCATTTGTTTAGGAAACTTGTATAGAAAATTTTCGTAAGAGACAACAAGATGGATTTGATTCAAAGTAGAGAAAAAGTCTTGGTTTTTTCTTGGAGAGTAGCTCATATAAGTTCACATTAATGGAACATGTCTCCCCTGACACCAGGCTGTGGAATTGCCTTCATAATTCAAGTCTGTGGACAAGATATGAAAGATGCCCACAAAAATATCACTTTATCAACAAAACATTATTTATTAAGAAATATAGCCCTCAGTCCTTTTCTACCTATCTCAGTTCCTTGGCTGTCATTCCTGAGAACAAACAAAAGAGTTTATTTTATTGTTGTCACTTTGCAGAGGGTAGTATGAAATAATTTAATTAATACAGTAGGTGTTTCTGGGTTGTCACCAGGATTATTTCACAATGCAACACTTTTCAGAGCTTGGTGAAATGTCCTCCTGTGACAATAACAGCCATTCATACTCACAGCTCTTGTCTCCCACCAGTTTGCAAAACTATGGAGGAATTTATTTTGAGGCTCTAAGACTAGCATTGTTCAACATTTTTGATGGAGCAGATGGCTTGACTGATTTCAGAATTCAGGAGAAGACTGAATGCCTTTTTTCTCTTCCATCAGGTGACTGATTCTGCATGTTGTTATGTGCAGGGCCAGTGTTCTCAGAGATCATAGACTCACAGAATGGTTTGGGTTGGAAGGGACCTTAAAGATCATCCAGTTCAACCCCCCTGCCATGGGCAGGGACACCTTCCACTAGACCAGGTTGCTCAAAGCCCCGTCCAGCCTGGCCTGGAACACTGCCAGGGAGGGGGCAGCCGCAGCTGCTCTGGGAAACCTGTGCCAGTGTCTCACTGTACTCACAGGAAAGAATTTCTTCCTTATAATTAGTCTACCCTCTTTCAGTTTAAAACCATTACCCCTCATCCTATCCCTGCACTCCCTGATAAAGAGTCCTTCCCCATCTTTCCTGTAGCCCCTTTAAGTACTGGAAGGCCACTGTAAGGTCTCCACAGAGCCTTCTCTTCTCTAGGCTGAAAAAAACCTACTTCAACAGGTCCATGCCCTTCTTAGGCTGAGGGCCCCAGAACTGGACACAGCACTGCAGGTGGGGTCTCATGAAAGCAGAGCAGTGGAGGAGAATCCACTCCCTCAACCTGCTAGCCACACTTTTCTTGATGCAGCCCAGGATATAAGTTGGCTTTCTGGTTTGTGAGCACACATTGCTGGCTGATAGTCAGTTTTCCATCCACCAATACTCCCAAGTCCTTCTCCTCAGGGCTGCTCTCAATCCACTCATCCCCCAGCCTGTATTTGTGCCAGGGATTGCCCCGACCCATGTGCAGGACCTTGCACTTGGCCTTGTTGAACTCCATGAAGTTTGCACAGGCCCACCTCTCAAGCCTGTCCAGGTCCCTCTGGATGGCACATCCCTTCCCTCCAGCGTGTCAACACAGCTTGGTGTCATCAGCAAACTTGCTGAGGGTGCACTTGATCCCACTGTCCATGTTTCCAACAAAGATGTTAAACAGTGCCAGTCCCAACACCAATCCCTGAGGAACACCACTTGTCACTGCTCTCCACTTGGACATTGAGCTGTAGTGGTCCATTCATCAAATCCATGTTTCTCCAGTTTAGATACAAGGATGTTGTGTGGGCAGTGTCAAATTCTTTGTATGAGTCAGTTGCTCAAATACATACTAGACTCCATGTGTAAGGTCAGCCAGAAATATTGCAAATGTACATTCAATGGGCCAACAGGTGTTTCAGGAACCTCCAGATGTTGAGCAACGGCAGACGCAAAGTCCTGCATCTGGGAGGGACCACAGTGTTCATCAGTGCAGGTCAGGGACTGACTGGTTTGGGAGCAGCTCTGCAAAAGGGGCATGAGTTCCTGGTGGATCAGTGAACCTGGATTCAGCTGTGTGCCCATGCAGTGGTAAAGGCTATATTGAGGACAAGTGCTCATTTCCCTCTGCCCAAGACTTGTCGGTCTGAATCTGGAACAGTGTCCAGATTTAAGCCTGCAATATGGAGATATAAACCAGAGAGAATCCAGCAAAGGGCCTCTAAGACTGTTAAGAGGCTAGAGCACCTGCTCAGAGACCTTGGCCAGTAATGCCCAGGCTGGTACCTGTGAGCAGTTGCACAGCACAAACGGACAGGACTTTCTGTCTGACCCTGGACCAGCTGTGACCTCTCTTCTGGGAACAGAAGGTTAAACACAGAGAGCATAATGCTGGAGGGGGAGCGAGCTAGTGTGGGAGATAATCTAATCTCACTGGTTCTTCAATATACCCCTGTATCCAGATCCAACGTGTTTTGTTGTTTGCTCTGTCTCACCTGTTGTACATCTCTGCTATACACCTACGTACATTCCTGATCTGTGGTTTCATCCTCCTGAGGAAACAGAGCAGCCTGTGTGCAAAAATCTTCTGGCCTGAGATTTAAGCATAAGCTCTAGCTATGTCACCTTCTGTAACCAGCCAAGTAATATTACTTCTTTACTCTTGTACGTAATGAAAATAATTTATCCAGAACCACTAGTTCTAAAATGGCACAAAAGACAAACTAAATCATAGACTAAAGCATCAATCACCTTGCAATGATGCCAACAAATTTCCATAGATCCTCCTGACAGCAACTACAGGTATTCGCTTTAGCTGCAACGCATGCTACTATAAAAATCAATAGTGATACCCACTAGATTAAAAGATGAGGCAGAATATCCGCTGTCTATAAGCCTTTGAAAGGCATGTTATTTTTCTCGTAGGCTTTTCTATAACTGCATCTGCTTGCTACCATCTCTGAGAGGGGAGTAAAGTTGGATTACTTGAAATAATTTTGGCAAAGGGTGTAGGGATGCGGCGTCAGTGGCTGTTGTGGACCAGCAGTGCCATCCAGTGGACACCCCGCGAGCTACAGCTCCACACGGAATCCACGGGGAAGCGAAGGGTCCCCGCTGCCGCTCCCGCTTGGAGCCGCGGTGGCCGCCCAGGGCCGCTCCGTCAGAAGGAACGAAGAGACACTCAGCAAGTTACACGGACGCTGTCAGGGTGCTGCTGCTGCCTCCTTTGTCCTGAGAGTTTGGCAGGTGCCCTCACGTACTGCTTTGGAGCTGGCAGCAGGCACTTCTGTTACTCTAAGTTTCAAAGACTTGAAAATGAGCAATCCGCAGCCACTGTCTTTGTGGGAAAGCTTCAGTAATTGAGTTTTCATATGAATCACATGTATTCTCACTTTAACCTTTTATTTTGTGAGCACTGTTTAGATAAACATCCTGCCTTGGCAGGCAGAAAAATTATTTTCTTTCTTTCACTGTTAGAATCTTCCATCCCAAGGGGAGCAAGATTTCTGGGATCCAGATCCTAATGGCTTTATTTCTCACAAACCCATCACAGTTGCATTTACTGTGATAAATACAAACCCAAATAATTTTTTAATTGGGATTTTTTAATATTAAAATGTTTAAAAATACATTTTAGTGAAGTTCTAATATTCCACATCCAACTAATTTTGAATTTGTAACCATTTAAGTTCCAATCTTGATTGACTTATCATGCTTCTTATGCTTAATTGACTTAAACTCAGCAGACTCGGGCATTGAAATAGTAGGAAGTGGTTTAAGTGAAATCTAAAAGGTAGTGCTAAATGCAATCCACAGTGCATCTCTACAACTATTTGGCATATGAATTCTCGGCAAGCTGGTTGTCTCTTCCATAGCATACCTCTGTGCATGTCAGCTGTTCCTTTGCACAGCGCACAGGTTCATCTTCTATGTCTATACTGTACCACAGTATTCAGTCATGGAAGCTACCTCCCCACAGCTCTGCAAGTCCTATAATGCTGGAGCTCTGTGGCTACATGGACTTCTAATTCCCATTGTTTGTTTCCTAGATTGCATCCTTAAAACTTGTTAATTCTTAACTCTTTATGTTATTCTATCTTTAAGCTAATATAACCGATGTTCTTCAAGAAAAATTATATTCCCTAGATTATTCTGACCTTTTAAAAGGACAGTGAATTAATATCTGATAATTAAAGAGATAATATACAATAACATTGTTCATTAATGACTAATGATGACATGACTGCAGACATTGACTGTGCTCTGACAGCATGACTGCAGACATTGTGTTTGTGTGCACACATGCAGGGGGGCTTAAAATAATATTTACAGTCTTTCTATATGTGTTAAGAATAATTTATTCCCTATGAAGAAAGTAGAACAAGGATCTTGCATTAAAAAAACATATTTACAGTAACTAACATAGCAACACATTGCTGCATTCAACCCTCTACAGATAGATCACTACGGAATTATGACTAGCAGGAAAGTCACATACACCCAGTCATAAAGCATGAAACTTCCCCCGTATATTCAGAAATCTTTTGTGTCTTCTCTATTTTAAAGGGCAAAGCACTTAAAAAAAAAAAAAAAAAAAGATAAACTACATAATTATGATCGTATAGCTTCCCATGGAGTTTCCCTTGAAGATCCCATATGACCTGATTAGAACACATACAAAAATGTCTAGAAAGCTGAATTAATTGTGCATAAAGATGAAAAAAAGAGACACTTCCTGTGTCAGTTGAAGTTCATTAAAAAAAAAAAAAAGGTCTTGAATGGAATGTTTCTAACATAGCTGTGTTGAGCATCACACACATACAGCAGATCGAGGGCAGTTGCAGCTGAATGTGCACCATGTAGTCCTTTATCTAGGTATCAAAAAAAAATTGTGAAACTATTCCATTTCCGGGGCAGGGGGGGAACTGAACAGAACAAATACAGGCATAGGCAAGAAATCCAAGGGAAATTTCTGATCTTTCATCCAATAATTAAAGAAACATTTAAAAGGTGGAAGACTAGGACTATCTGAAATTAGATCAATACAGAAAATGCAATTCCAGCTCTAAAATGTTGTTTCCCTTTTTATAAAAATATTTACAACTGTGTAGAAAATTTCAAGCCAAACACACTTCACATCTGCAAATGGCCACAACTATTTGAGTAACTGACTGATCCTATCTATTTGATAAATGTCCTGAAGTAACAATTCAACATTTACTCATGACATCAGAGGTATGTCCAGTTCAAGCTAGTAATTTCACTGCAACAGAAGGCAAAAGATACTGAAGTCTTTAGTGGTTGATTAAAATAAGATCACAAACAAGAAACAGCCAATCCATACACAGTAGTTTCTTTGCTTCTGGACTGACAATTCTCCTGCAGGTGCTATTTCTGGTTTAGGCAATGTCTCTGGAAAAAATACAGGGGAATTTAATCTTTTGAAGGACATACTGTCTTTCTGTCACCTTACTACTGTACAGCATACAATACATTTTCTTTGGTTGGGAACCATCATTGCCAAGATCTCCACTGAACATACTTGTGTGATGCATGCCACAGGGCTGTGCTGATAAACTAAGCTAGTGTTAGGTATATTTACAGAAGAGATTAGATTATCAGACTTAGTGAGAAAAGATCACGCCCTAAAGGCCCCAGCTTGAAAGAAAGAAAAAAATCGAAACACCCAGATTGTCCCCCCAGACTTCTTTTATCGCCTGCTGCAATCTAGGCAATCCTAATTGTACTTCTAATTCAGGACTAAAGTTGGAAGAATGTTAATTATTGAAGTATGTGCAGTGAAATATATGCAGCTTTGCCTTTTACATCTCCCTTCTGACAGTGCTGTCAGTACAACATTCTCACTTTCTCCAACTGCAAAACACCAAAGTCTCTATACAGTAAAACAATGCACAGTTACATTATTGTGCATTTTTACAATTTGCTTCTTCCAGGAGCCACTCAATTCCACTTAGCAATCCATCTAAAGTTGCAGCTACAGTGTCCTGCACCTGTAAAAACCAAAAAAGCTAATGTATTAGAGATACAGGTAACAGGATCTAACAGCATTTTAGTATCACTCGATGTCTATCCTTAAAGACAGAAATACTCACATCAAACCTAAATCTGTATCACTGGTTTAAAGGTCCCTTAGACAGGAAAGGTTTAAGAGTAAGGTACAAAAAATAAAACACTACTCTTTACAAAATTAATCCTAAAACCTACTAGGAAAGCCTTTTAGTATCAAGGTGAATTTTACCTTAATCATTGCATCAGCTGTTCTGGAACATTATACTTACTTTACGAATGAGAATCTACTTGAAAATTCTTCTCATAACTCTTAAAGCAGAAATGCTGATGGCTTCAGAATTCAATGCATATTACTAATTCTTAGATTTTGTAACATATTATAAAGTGGCTATTATAAATGGTGTTTTTTAAAAACCCTGTAAACTTTTTCCTTATGAAAACAAAGGACTTATCTCAAATCAGAATTTTGTTTTTTTTCTGCTTAAGTACTATTCTTAGGCCACGCAATGTCACCAAAATTAATGTGTGTCTGAGCCATACTGATACCATGCTTGACAAGCATAAAAGAACAGGTTCAGGATCTCATGTGCTGCATAAAAACCTGATTTGTCAAAAACTCAATACATCACATCAAGCAAGTAACAATTGAAAGTCTTCTGAAAACAGCAGAAAAATCTACTTGTGTTCAGGGCTGTGGGTCATGACTCAGGAAATACAGATTTAAATTAACTGAAGCTTCCTCACTCCCTTCAAGACTGGCATTTTGTCCTTCCTGACATTCTGGCTCCATCTGAAGTTTCTTGAGTGCTCCTGGGCAAGCCACTTAACTCCCCTATGTTCAGATAGGCTAATGCATCATCTTAGAGGAGCAGAGAAACTAAATTCTCCACTTTGGTGGAGAGCTCACATACCAGTGTTGAAAGATGGACACTTGCTTAGGTAAGTACAGCTCAGGAACTACCATATGCCTGAATTAAATTTAAGCCACAGAGAAATAGAAAATAGAGGTTTAAAAGCAAGTACCATCCAAGGCTGACATAGCAGATTGAGTTGCAACTGATGTGCCACGTAAACACATGGAATTCTTTTCACACCAACGTGAGAGACACAAGACAAAACTAGCAGAGGTCTGTTTGGAGGCCCAAGGGCTGGGTCAATCATTGCCAAAATACGAGCTAGTTCTTCTTGACGATCATGCTCTATGAAACAAAAATTAAGATGTTAGTATTAAATACATGCAAATCCCAAAGAGAATTTTTTTTTTTTTACCTTTCAGTATTTAAGATTTCAGAGATGAGGAAACAGAGGGCTGGAAGGGACATGGCCAAATTATCTGTTTCTGCTTATCACAAGGCTGGATCATCTGCATTCATGTCACGCAGATATTCATGTCACACTTAGATGTTATTTAAAGAACTCTGTAGATTGTACAGGCAGCCCATTCCAGTCCTTAACATCAGAGATTTTTGCAAGTACTTGACAGAGATCAAAACTGCAACAAGCCATTAAGAAATACACTGTACCATCAGCAGCCCTTCCCTACTGACCATACTCTTCTCTTTAGTATATCACTTCACATATTTACACTTTTCTTTTCTGAGCTAGCCCCTTCCCTCCATTTAAAGTTGATGACCATAAAGATAATTACTGTAATAGGTATTTGCATTATCCTTATTAAACTATCCTGATTTGGACTAATTGCATCTTTTACTGCAGTTTTCCTGGTGAAGGTTCTATTTCCAGGCTATTATACAACCACCAATGCATTTCAGGCGGCTTCTTCTACCCATGCCCAGGGTTTTGTTTTTTGTAAATCCAGATCATTTCCCACATGTAGTTTAGACAGCAACCATTATCAGTACCAACCATAAATGAAAGAAGGGGCTATAACCCCTCAAAGGGAGATGAGGGAGAGTGTCTAGGACGGGAACCTCTTTGACTGGGTAAGCCATGAATAAATAGCACTAATAAAGCAGATTTTTAAAAAATCAGAATGTGGATTTTGATGTATTGCATATTCTTTGCAATCTTCTATGACAGTCCAATCACTCACAAAATACGAATAAATAAAGATAAACCCCTTACTTTTATGAGCTTCCGCATTAGCAACGTAAATGAATCCATCAACTACTTCGCACACCTTTTTCACTTGAGCTATTACACTGTAGTGTACGGCCTGCTGATTCCCTACTATGCTGTTTTCTTGGTAGAACATCTTATTCACAGCAACAGCTTGCTCTGCCCTTGCTCTCCTCCTTTCCACACTGAAAGATATTTTATTTCAGTAGTCAGTTTAATTGAGAATGCAAAAACTCAATTTTGAGTCTAGGCAGCACAGGAAAGGAACATGAAAATGGCCTGGGTCAGCAAAAGTGTTTCATTTCCCACCAACCCCTCCCACACACCCCTCTTTTATAGTGTACATATACAGATGGTTAGCAATCATCAAGATGTATATGAAAATACACCCCAGGATGAATTTATATAGTGTTTCAAAAGGGAATCAATCAAGGTATCAAGAAGGACAGAAAATACTGTTATCTGTCACACACACTTCCTACGTAGAAGGTCTGGAGAAGGTTTATTACGTCCATGTGAAAATTCAGCAGTTGGAGAAAAGTTAAGAGATGCACTGAAGCTTCAATTTAAAAGGGATATCCATGCATATGAATGAACAAATAAAAATCACATGACAAAAACATGAAGAAAAGTATGACATAACCAAGAAACTATTTTTTTTTCTGGAAAATTAATCTTACCTGGTGGTTGAATACAATGTCAGAATATTGAATTTTTGATTGTTATTAAACTGAAAACTGACTCCTGATCCAATTCCTACGTGGAAAAAAATGAATATATGAGATTACAGCTATTTGGTTACTGAATACAAGTAAGTGATAGGCTGAAAATTCCAGTGGTGCTATACAATGGATATATCCAAGCCCAAGTGTTCCTGTTAGGGGTAGCAGATTTATTCTTTTACAACGAAATTTTACACATGCTCTAATTGATCAGACTACTAATTTAATCAAAATCAATTCAACAGTATTAAAAGAAAACAAGGCATTTCCATAGTTCTGATACTTAAGACTTGAACCTTGAAATCCAAGTCAGAGAGGAACGAGACTTGTATTTATTAGAAATTGGCACAGCGAAGACTCTAGGCTGTTTATGACAAGCTGCACTGAAAAGGACTTAATAGAAAAAAGATAACACTGAGAAATCATATTTTCACACTTTCTGTAAATACAATTTAATTATTCTAATTCTGCTGGGCTGAAATAAACTTTAGTTATAATAAATGTTTTTAAACATTGGAAAAAAAAATCCTTCCCCTGCTCCTGTATCTATTCTAAATGTAATTTATACCATTTGATACCACCAGACTGACTGATACAAATGACCAGTCTTGACTTCCTGTATAAAAACACAGGAGTTTTTAGCCACTTGCTGCAAGCAGTATCTAAGGAAAGTTCTGTCTGCATTTATCCATTATGACAGCAGGTGTGACATGGAATTTAGGATCAAAATAGAAGTATGAGGAGCAAAATGACCCCTTCGACACGGTGCAAATTTAGTCATAAATTCACTGCAGATATAATTTTATCCCAAATGTCCATTGCATTTATTTCTTTGAATGCAAAGAGAGAAAAATATATGTTGGGGTTTTTTACCATTATGCTACTGAGTTTCAAGGGGAGAAAAAAGCGTCCCTTTTCTCCATTTCTCCCACCAATTTTTTTTGTGTGTTCTATCTGTTTATGAAATAAAAAAGCCAAAAACCAAACAGCATTACCATGAATTTGTCTTTGGGGTAGGCCAGCTACTAGCAGAATTTCTGGGCACGTCATCATCTTTTGCACTAAAGAGTCATCCAGCTCTTCCAAACCCGGCCCAAACATAGCAAAGCGAGGTTCTGCCTGAGTGACCAGCAATTGCAAAAAGGAAGTCACAGTCCCATACCGGGGACGGCTTGATTTCAAACTTCTTCTACTCTGAGGACAGCTTTTTTTATATCTGTGTAAAATAGACGCAACTAGAAATTAAACACAAAATACAAAAGAGGTATTAACCAAACAACATCAATTGATTTAGGTCTCATACTTCTCAGGCTGTTACCAGTACAACTCAAGGACAGGTCAAAAATTATGAAGTTCCAAACTCATGGTTTCAAGCGCCAGTACAAAGCAAGCAAAGGCATCAGTCCTCTCAAAATCCAAATACTGACGACTCTTTGGACCTTAGTAACTTCTATCTATGGATCTTTTAGTTCACTTAGAAAACGAAATAAAATAAAATTACAAATTCCCCCACCCTTGCTGAACACACAATACTGGTAAAATAACATCAATGCTTATGAGTCACATACAATATGAGAATACAAATGAGAATTTTGAGTGCATTTCAAACCTTCACTAGAGCTCTGCTGTGGGTGCTGAAAAGGCCCATTTCCCTTGCAGGCACCAAGAATGCCGTTGCAAAGGGAGACAAGTGGTGTCTGCAAGGCTACATGCCTGATTGATGCAGAAGCTAGAAGGCATGAAAAGACTTTGGGAACCAAGGAAAAGTAACAGTCATAGAAGTGACAAGACATCCCAGAGAAGCAGCTTCAGTCTTTGCTCCGGTGGTCACGGTAGGCTGCTGTTGGACAGAACACTTCAAAGAAACATTAAACATGTGCTCCTCTACACCCAAACTGAGACATGTCAGTCGAGATCAGCAAAACCATCGAGTGCTCACAGACACAATGGAAACCAGTGACAAGTGGTTTTACATAGCTGATGCTCTGAAGTATTCAGACCTAAAGTGATTTAAATCCGATGTTCAAAACCAGGAGATATTTTGCACTTCAAATTCGGGGTCCATCCTTCCCATCTGTAAAATGGGGATTAAGGGTATAGAGATTGCAGGGGTTAGTGCACTTATATGAAGCGACAGTATCATGAAATCATCTCTGGAGAATTTAACTGCAAATTAAAAAAAAAAAATACTGCAAATTAATTATGAGAATTGAATGAAGTTTAAAAAAACCCCTCAGAATAATCTGCTTAAGTGTTCTTCTCAGTCATCCAAACATATTGTGAATGTTGCTGTTTTTCAACTATAGTAGCTGAAACCAGTCTTTGTTTTACAGCCTTTGACCACCAGAGCTACCTACTACTTGTTATTCTGCACACATTCAAAAAACCCTTTTTTTTCTTCCCCTAGGTCTTCCAGGTAAGATGAAAAAAAACAAAGATTCATTCAATTTGCTGTAGTTTGAAGACTCCTTAGTACTTTTATTAGAATAAGAAATCATTTGCCATTGTACTGAGAGCAAAGAACACATTTTTATCAAGATCAAAGGTACACACAGCTTCTGAGATGACTGTACTTCTGTGGCACAGTACACACGCAGATTACAAAAAGCTTTAAGTTTTCTAGAACATAAGCTTTGACTTTTTTTTACAATGTTTTACATTCTTGTTGAATTCCAAACAGAAAGAGCTGACCAAACTGCCAAACAGGAAATTGTATTTCTAAAATAAACAGTGGATCTGACACACATCAATATTTAAGCAGCGGCTGACAGCACAGCATTATTGTCGTAAATATAAAGCATGTTTGTGGGCTGAGTATTACTGCTGTAGAGAGAGCTGTGTAAGAGTATGAAGATACTTACGCTGCCATGTAATCGTACAGCGCATTATCGCTGACCTCTGAAAAGGCTTTATTAAAAATCTCCACATCTGGGAGTGATTTCCAATCAACGGATGTCCAAAAGGGAAGATCCCTGAGGAGAAAATACCTCCACAACAACGGATCTTGCACAGCCGCCCTCCAGTAACAACTCGTGCTTCCCAAATGGCACAAATCTTGGGGCGAGAGGAATGACATGATGTTCAGCTGCACGTCGATCTGAAAACCGTCGAGAGCAGCGGTTCAACGACTCAGGAATTAAGCAGTGAAGATGCTAGAGGTGGGATGCCGAGATTTATCCACCCCCTACCCCCCCTCCATCCCTGTTCCCCGCGACCGGCCCCGCTCACCGGCAGCGCTTGCAGGGCGCTCACCTCCTCCGGGAGCGCTGGACGCGGGGGATCCGCGAACGCGGCGGTACCGCCGCGTTCGCGGATCCCCCGCGTCCAGCGCTCCCGGAGGAGGCGGAGGCGACCCCGCACCACGGCCTCCAAACCGCTCCGCTCCTCCGCTCCGCCGGCCGCCATGGCGCCGAGCCCCGCGGCCGCCGCCCCTCGGAGTTAACGCGCCGGCGCCGGAGGCTGGGCGGAGAGAGTCAACCTCGCCTGACAGTTTACGAGACGGTTTTTTTGTCTTTTTCTTTTTTTTTTTTTTCCTCCCCAGAAATACTGGATTGGACCCGTATGCCAGGAGTTCTTTGAATGCGTGTTTTTAATGCAAGAAAAGTATACATTTTGATAGGAAGAACGGTGGGACCACTGAAGCACAAACCACCTCCCTAAGCGTGCTCTTGGGGCACAAAGTTTCTTCCAGCACAGCCAAAGCGGCGTATTTTAGTGGTAAGATTTCATGAAGTGGCACAACATTTGTTTGGCTGTTGATGTGTTCCACCCTTGGCCTTTTAAAGGTCCCTCACATACAGCCACATACTTCGTTAACATGTTTTTGCCAGTTTCTCGGAAATCCAGCAACACGCACTGTGATCTGCAGTCCAGGTCACTGCTAGGGACGGAAGCTACTGTCTCCAGGCTTTCCTGCTTCCTTTCTCCACCGTGTCGCAGTCCCCAGTAGCACATTTCTCCACTGTACATCATTGCCAGTAAGTGAGTGTCACTAAATACACCTGCAAAAATAATTTAGATCGAGTACCCTATTGCTCTAAGCAACACAGCTTGCTAACTTCATATATTTTTAGTAACACTTGAAAAAAAATCCAAAAAAGCAGTCTAATATTATTTCATATATTCAATATAATATATATTCCAAAAAGGCAATATATATTAAAGACATAAACCAAAACCCACAAATTTTAACCATGAGATGACTGACACTGCCCAGAAGACAATCTGGATCAAGATCTTGCTTAGTTACTCTATCCACTTCGTCCTCCATAATGCTAAAATCTCAAAGACTGCCATATAAATACTATTCTGATAATTGCATTTGCGTATTTATCTTACCAATAATTTCAGTATTTCTTTACCATCCATTAAGCGCAAGCATGCTTATTTATATCATTTTACAATACTTCTGTGCCTCCCACAATTTAAGCCTAAAAGATATTGTTTGAGCATAATCTTAACTCAGGTTAAGCAGCAGCAGCTTTTGTATTTGAATAGAAAGCCACTGTGTCCATGGTCACTGAAAAGAAATCCTGCTAAATACATCTACCCATCAGTTACTGAACTTGGCTTTCCACTGTGGAGCTAAGTTGGAGCAATGCCACTTTCAGATGAAATTAAGCAAGATGCTCCATACTCCCCACAGCCATAGCAGAGATAGTTCTGAGTGTGCAACAGCATGGACATCATGTCCTCAGCACCAGCTGTTTCACCTTACAAATCCCCTCCTGCTGCACCACCCTACCTGCATCACATTGATGCAGCCTCAGATCCTCATGTAAATGTCCTACAGTAATGCAACTTACATAAAACTACATATAGCGCAGACAGAGAGAATAAGTTTGCCAAATCTAACCAATTCTGCACATATCTGCTACCTGTGTGAAGTCAGTAATTCTGTGTTCCTATCTGTGCTCTCCTGGATCTAAACAGGATGACCAACAGGCAAACATCACACACCCTCTCTGCAGTCCTACCTGTGGTTTCACCATCTGTCAACTGACAACTGGATGGCTGTAAAACACACATGCTGTGCTTGAAACACCCATCACCTCAGTTCCCTTTCTTCCAATGCACTCAAAAACAAGAGAAAATGAGCACTGCCAGCTCCTAAAATCCGTGAGTCAAAAAGAAGCAGGGTGGGGGCAAAGCTGCCAGCTTGTCTGTCTCTTTTTTTTTCCCCTAAAAAGTGCCAGTTTTTTTCAATACAAATGAAGTCAAATAAAAACATGTAATAAAGCATTCCATAAGAGGAGCAGTTTTTTAGAGTGGGTTGTAAGGGTTTTGGAGTTGGTTTTACCTTCACTGAGTAATCTAGCTGCATCTTTATCCTGAAGTGAGACATCATCATTTAGCTGAAGAGGGCATCTGAAGCTAAGCATCTTCATCAAGTAATGGACTCCATCATTAAGACACTGAGTACAGTTAAAAAAACAGGAAGAAAAAAAACCCTTTTAGGTAAGTTCTGATGAAGTAATGATAGGCAGAAATACTTCTTGCTGATTTTCCCAAAACCCTATTTAAAACGCCAAGTTACATTTTAGAAGTGAAGAATCAAACTTTAAAACCGTATTCACATGCTCATAAAACTTTTTAATCTCCTTTACCTTTTTAAATATGGTACTGTTTTCCCGTAGCCATTTGCTCCTTTCTTTTGCTGTATGACAATACATATAAAGCAGGGCACCTTTTCTCCAGTAAAGACATTCTAACAGCTCTGCACCAAGGATGTTGATGGGCTGGAATAAAATCCACAAACTGGCTAATCCAAAAGTAAAACATCTGAACTACACATATACACACTCACACATGCAAATAGTATTAAGACTGTCTCAAACTTCAGAGGCTGTACTTAACAGCAACAGCCACAGACACAAGCATAATACTTTGGATTTAAACTGCCAAAAGCATGTGGAATCACGAAATGTGGAATTCTGAGCACCCAACCAGTTATTTGAAAAAGTATTTTCAGGAATCACTGCTTAAATACAAGTAAGACTTGAAAATTTTTCAGATCTTAAATTCTGCCCATCAAAAATACAACTGCTACTAACCTGTTCAGGTTTTTGATTTTTAAATAATGAAATAATTAATTTTCTGGCTGAATAATGTTAGTACTCACTTCTTCATTTATGTTGCATTTCTTCACTAGGTCTTCCGGTTCTGAAAGAATATTAATAAGTTCTTTAACTTTTTGCAAGGAAGATTCTTCTGGAAAATCTACATCCACAAGCTGGTTTTCCTCAAAATATGTAATGTCTAAGACAGCCTAAGAAAACATGATACACAATGTAAAAATGCTACCAGCAAAATAATCAAATGGTGTGCAGCAGCATATAAACTTGTTATGGTTTACAAAACATAACATTTTTAGGGTAATTTTTGACATTTAGTTTACATAAGCTGCAAGTTAGAAGTATGGCAAGATTGTTGACAGTGACTGTAAACTCAAAACCCATCCTGTTCTTGCAGTACCAGCACAATTACTGTCGACTCCAAGTTCTCTTCTAAACCAGACAAGAGCAGCCCTGCGCTTCATGGATGTTCATGAGACGCCCCAAATAACAGAAATCCCTTTCTGCTATATCCTCTTTCCTACACCCAATCCTCTCCCATACCCTACACAATGAGAGTTTTTAATGCTTTAAAGATACTACCTGCGTATAGAGCTGCAAAAGCATGGAAGGATGTTCTTTCCCTTCGTTACAGAGGTCCTTCAATTTATCCAGAGTAGCTGAGCCCTTTGCTAAGAAGGTATCTGAAGGAAGAACACAACGCTTCCTTAGTACTGAAAAGCACTCAGCAAGAGCCTTGCTTACTCTCCCTTTACACTTCGTATGGTTTTATCCATTGTTGCGGTATCTGCAAGAGCAGCTGAGTAACACAGCATCTGAACAGGCCCGTTGTCCTGTTAGACTACACCTTTCACGACTGAATTAGGGCATTCATGGTTATGGTCTGATGTTTCAGAACCAATTCCACACACTCCTCTTGTGAAGAAGTCGTGTACCTAAGGCGCAGGTACGCACTTAAGGCCTCGTCCAGCCGGAGCCTCCGGCCGGCGGCCTGGGCCGCACCAGCCGCACTGCCCCAGGGGCGAGTCTCTTTCTGGAGGAGGGAGAAGCGGAGCCCTCAGCACCAGCCCCGGAGGCGGGGGCCCGCGCCCCAGCCCCGCTCCCGCGGCGCGGCAAATGCCGCGCAGCGCGACGGCAGCAGAGGGCGGCGTGGGGACGCCGGGCAGGACCGGACCCGGCCCGGCCCAACCCCTCTCCCTCCCTCCCTGCCTCCCTCCCTCCCTCCCGCGGCCTCTCACCGTCGCCGCCCGCTCCCCCGGGCGCCGCCAGCCGCCGGCCCAGCGCCGCCAGCCGCGGCCGCAGCGCGGACACCGCACCTCCCGCCGCGGCACCCCCCGCCGCCGCCATCGCCGCCGCCATCGCGCCGCCCGCCACCGCGCACCGCTACGCGCGACGCGGCGGCGGCTCGGGCGGCCGCGGGGGCGGGCCCGCCCGCGGCGGGGCAGGCGCGCAGGCGCAGCAGAGCCGGGCACCGCGGCGGGGGCCGCGCCGGGAGGGCGGCTGCGGGGGGCGCCGTCGGGCCGGCGCGGGGCGGCGGGGAGCGCTGCGTGCTGCAGCCGCCGCTGCCGTCGTCCCCGCGCCCCACAGCCGGGGTGCGGCTCCGCTGCCGGCGTGTGAGCTCCGGGCCCAGGCGGCGGGAGGAGCAGGGCACCGCAGCCTCCCAGTACTGCCTCGGGCTGAGCGGAGCGGCAGCCGGGCCTGCTGGGGCGAGCCTTGCGCAGGCTGGGGCTTCCGTTTTGTGTGGACTTGAAAGCTCTTCTATGACAGACGTTTATGGCTTCTGCAGATCTGTGCCAGGGTCCCCAGGGAGAGTCCCCGGCCTGTCCCTGTGTTCTCCCATCAAAGGGCACTCTCCAGCCTCACTGTGAAATAGGGCTTGCCCGTAACTGAACTGAAACATGCTGAAAGGCAGCGAGGTGTTTTAAGACCCAAACCGTATTTTTAATCGATAAATACATCTTTATTAGTGGTTTTATATTTTAGTATTGAATTACTTGACATGTAGAGGTACAACTGTGAAATTACAGTTAAAGTCATCTTGAAACCACATACCTTTGGTTAGAGGAATGAGAGTTGTGCTCCAATTTCTTGCTCAACTTTTAAGTATCACATTTCATGAACCTAAGAAATGCTAAATATCTTACATGTTATGAGGGAAAAAACCCCCTAAGTTTTATCTTTAACAAAATCTTCCTACTACCCCACAGCAAATCATCAAATATTTTATGTCGTGTAACAAAAATGCTGTATTTCACTATATTGCTTCTCTAGCTTTCCCCATCTCTTTACCTGCCTGGAAGAAGCTAATACCTCAGCGTCCTTTGAAGTAACGTTGCATGAACTCACACAATATTCTGGATTTTGTTAGCTTGACTATCTTAATAATTCACTAAAAACATTTTCCCTTTTTCAAGTCATATAGTGTTCGTCTTGTTAGAGCCTGTGTCCCACAAAAGTGCCTAAAAATAATAATTTAAAAAAAAAAAAAAAAGGAAAAAAGTTACTGGAGTACTTTAGGTACTGAAAAGCTGTCTACTTACAGACAGATGTTTTTGCTGTTGCCTGTGTTATGTCTTAGGAAAGAGTTACCAAACAGATCAAATACAACAAAAAAGTAAAATCTAAAAGGAAAAATTGTGCTTACTTCCAGAAACAGTTTGATTTCTAGAAGAAATATCTTAATGTTTTGGCTGGATAAGTATTGTCATTTATTCCTGCGTAGTCCATAGCCAGATACATTTTTTCATCTTGGGAACATCTCTGTTAACAATACAAAAAGTATTAGGGTATTAACCATGTCATACCTGAGAGTAGAGGAGATGGTGCTTTGTTATTTAAGTGAAGTACAACACTTCCGATGTCAGTTTTGGGACTGACGAATGGCTGGGCACTGATGAGTTCCCTTCATCAGATCCTTTGCTTGTTTGGTCCTGCCCTTCTCTGTTTCAATACCCATCTATGATTTTGTGCTGCTTTCTTAGTTGCTTTCTTCAGAGCTAGTCAAGGGGGCAAGTGGGTCAGCTGTTAATAGTGAAAGAGATGTCGTACAGCTTTCAAGATGTCTCTTGTAAAAAAATGTAAAAATACCACCAACAAAAAACAACCAAATAAACCCAACCCCCCCAACTGTTGTGTTCTGACTCATTTGATAAAGGAAGTGCTATCTTTTTTTCTTCCTGTTCTTCAGGCACTGCTGCAGCTTACTTTAGCTGTATCTGTTTCGAATGCTAGATGTCTATGGAATGACTTTTTTTCCCAGACATTGTTATCCACTCTTTCTTTAAATATACAGTGAAATCTGGTTTTGACCTTTCTCATCAGTGGCTAAGATGGAAGAGGTGTATTTCTGTTAATACCAAGCTGGTAAAATAGAAGCTGCTACAAATGTTAAAAAAAGGAGGTGATGTCCACCTTCTCTGAGGAAGAGCACCTGGCAGATTTTTAGTGAGTTTTTAAAATTATTTGTTTCCCCCTCCCAACCTGATTTTGCCATGAAATAGCAGAAGACATCTCTAGTGGCTTTCAAGCATTTTTCTTGTCTTATACCCTATATACTCCCTGTTGGAAGCTGGTTTGCAAGGAATGGGGGTAGCAGGACTGAAGTGCTAAGGCTTGGACAACCGGCCCAAGCCAGACCTATAGATGAATCTTGCATATTTTATAACTGAAAACCATTGTGCTAGCAGGTATTACACTAAGTTATAGCAACGAACTTATGCTGATGTAAAAAGTGCTAAAGTATTGAAGTACTGAAGCCTGAACAACAGGCCCCAAGCCGAAGCTGCTTAGTGTGTGATCATTAATAAAGTACGTAAACTCGCCAGTGAAAGGTGCAGCTTAGACAAAATACAATCAGTGGTGAGGAGAGAATGTCTCCAACTTCCCTTGCTTAGCCTTGTTCAAGGGTGAGAACCCAAGTATCTGGCCTTGTTAGAAACTCCTTGGTTTCCCCCCCTGAGCCCTGGCCAGGCTTTGGGTGGAATCCAACAGGAGAATGAAACCAGAAATTTTCTGCTCAGAACAAAGGTGCCAGCTCTTCTGGCCTGTCGATCTCTGGTATATAAGGCTGGGCCCGCTCACAGCGACTTTGGCAGCCTCAGCTACGGGTGGACGCACCGCGTAGGATTTCCCCCTTGCCGGGACAGGCTCTGCAAACCCTCGCTGTAACCGGGGCTGCCCAGCCACTGCGGGGCTGGGTGATGGTAATACATGCAAGTGGTGATGTATTTTTCTTAATCTCCATTCTCTCTCTCGTGTAGTAATGATTTAATGCATTACCCTGTTTTTTCCTGTTTGCTGCTTTAAGTGCACTATTCTGCTTTTTCTTACTGTATGTTTTCTGTCTTAAACTGTTACATTGGTTATCACAAGTAAAATACGCCTACTCTTTTCACTCTGGTGTCTGGGTTTAATTGGTATCCTTAATCAGCAAAACAAGGACTTAATGGAAAACACCCAAGCGACTGCAGAGCCTGGAGGAGCAGCAGAGCTGAGCCAGGGTGGGGGGGTGTTGCCTCCTCACTGCAGTAGGCAACCCCTCGCCTCCCCCTGGGCTCTATCTTGCTCCTGGCTAGAGTGGCCTCTGAACAGCTCCGTGTCCACCTCTTCCTCAAGCTGTATTCTCTCTGGCACTAAACCCCAACCTGCATTTTGTAGTTTGTGGAGCTACTGTGCTAGTCTTCTCCCCACACTTTGCAAAGTGCTTTGGTCTGAAGACTGGTAAAAGACTGGGTGTCTGATTGAGGGAACAGCAACCTCAATTTGCATTGTATTTTGGTTTTGGATTATTACAGAACCTGTTTTGATTATATCATTATGATCTATTTGAAGGAGAATGGCCTGATTCGGGGTTTGCTACCTCTCATCATTCTTTTCAGGGCTGGGAAACCTTAAAATTCAAATTCTCAGAGCTTCACTCAAAGATAAAGTTTCATCCAGTATTTTTCTGAAAATTTTCCATGTTTAAGAAGAAACACTTTTCCTGGGTGAAACTTAACATAAATTCTGTTGAAGCAAGAAACAGTTTTGCTCCATAGAGTTACTTCAGGGAATAGTCAGAGTACACCCTCACGTGAAGGGATTTGTGATCTTTCAGTGCCTATCAAGACCTGGTTTTAAGGTTATTGTTACTAATAAGGGAAGGCGTAAGGTGTTGGCTGTTTAGGGACAGGCTCTGTTTCTAAATTGGTGCAAGCGCAACAGGAAAAGTGTTGTGGTGTGTAAACAGTTGTGGTTGGTGGAAGGGGGAAAGCTGTGATGATTTTGCCCTTCAGAGACAAGAATATGGCATTGCCACAACTGTGCTGTTATTTTGGGTTTATACATAAATATATCTCTGTGTGTATGTGCATGTATGTATACATGGTGTAAGGTAGATTCTGTAGATTGCTACAGTAGATTCTGCTGCTTCTTTCATTCCAAACCACATACTCTTTCTGGCCTTCTGAGATCTGTGTGTGTAAATTTGCATGCTGCTAGAGAACAGACTGGTTGCAACTATACACTTTGCAATTATTTTTGCCCTGTGGTATTCTGTCAACACTCACTGTCTTGATCTATGTAACTGTGAAACTGGGCTAGCCTGACATCTCGGAATATCTGAAAACTTTGAACTATTAGAACAGGTAATGTCTTGGATATAGATAATCTACCTTGCTTTACAAGTTCCGTGGCATCTTTTATTTCTGAAAGCTAAAGAAACAATACTTAAGCACAGGTGTGTTGTTCCTCTGTATATTTAATATTATCCAAAGTAGTAAAATGTTTTTAGCTTTGATTGAAAATATAGAATTGTCTAGAGAAAGCAGCTTTGCACAACAATGATTGATACATTTTTATCATTATTAGCAGCTTCAAGAACTTTTAAATTGTGCAGGTTGTGCAGATTTTCTTGAACCTAAGTGGGGTGATAATGAACTCATACTAATTCTTGGAGAAAGTAGCCAAGAGCAGTTTTGGGGGGTTCAAGAGAACTGGGTATGTTTGCAGAATTACAGAGTATCTTGAGTTGTCAGGGATCCATCAGGATCATCAAGACCAACTCCCTGCTCCTTGTAGGACCACCTGAAGCTAAACCACATGACTAAGAGCATTGTGCAGACGCTCCTTGAACTCTGACAGATTTGGTGCCATGACCGCTTCCCTGGGAGACTGTCCAGGGACCGACCACCCTCGGTGAAGAGCCTTTTCCTGATGTCCAACCTGAACTTCCCCTGATGCAGCTTTGTTCTGTTTCTGCGTGTCCTGTTGCTGGTCACCAGAGATTAGCAGCGCCCACTCTGCTGCCTAACCCACCCCCACCCACCCCCGAGGAAGGTGTAGACTGCCATGAGGGTGCCCCTCAGCCTTCTGATTGTGTGCCGTTTTGATCTCTAGGGAGAAATCTGGAAGAAAGAGGCTTACTTTTCAGCAAATTAGTCCTCTGATCAGAAGTTACTAAGCCTTATTAATGTTTAAAATAAAAGAGGGAAAAAAAGGAAAATAAGAAAGGGAAAAAATATATTCTTTTGGGAATAGTGTGGAGGTGGAAGTAGTTAGTAATGGAAAAATTGAATGGAAAGACAGAGATGGGATAACTAGATTAGACCTGATCAAACAGAACTCAAAATATGTCAGACATTATACCTTATATAGCAGATTTCTAACAGTTTTATGGTCTGTGGTCAAAATTTGTCTTTGAAATGAACAGAGAAGACATCATGGATATTAATACAGATGTACTTGGCAGCTTGCTTCAAGTCCTGTAGAACCATGGATAGATTATAATACTGTGTTTGGTACAGCATCTTAGAATGACACTGACTTACTATGATTTCAGGAATAAATGTATGCCCTTATTTTGCAAGCATGAATAATGTGTGATCCTCATAAATTTTTGTAGGTATTTTAAGTGTTAGACAGCTGTCTCTGAATTTAAGATGGTAATTATAACTGAGACAGATATGAGTTGACGTAGAAAAGATGAGATGGGTTTATTCAGCTGTGCAATAGATTTCACAGATTTATTTAATCTCTGGTAAATTACTTAAATGAGGGATATGTTTGTAAAATGTTAAGTAGTAATGGTATATTTTTGTTGGCAAAGAAATGAGAATTGATTTATCTGGTGTTTTTTTGTTTAAGAAAATTACAAATTTTGATAGTGTACAAAAGCCTAACTACCTAAATTAGGGACAAATTCCATTTTATTGGGTGTTAGTGTGAATTCAGGATTTGATCAGAATTTGTGTGCATGTGATGGGCATTATGCTGATTTAGATATCTTAGAAATGAAGCTGTTATGTTAGAGTACCTCTAGTAACTAACAAGCACTTTATAAAAATTGATCCAAGGAACTTGCTCTTTTTACTTATTTATATGTATTAACGACATTTAGTCATGCTTGTCTCCTGTGGGTTTGAGTAATAGAAGTTTGCTCAAAATAAATTTGAAGTCTGCTTCATATCCATCTTGTTTCATTTTGTATGAGCTTTAGTGAGGAAGGAGGTGAACTGAGGAGATGTGCCGGTTTCAGTCAGTTTTCTAACTCACCTGATCAGAGCTGCCTCAGTAACAACTGGATTGTTGCACTCTGTCTTAGATGTCAGACTTGTGCCATAAACTGTGTTAGTTGAGGATTATAAGAAATGTTGTTTATATAAATACTTGAGGGAAACTGAATTTATTAAAATGTGTAATAGAATATTTGGTCCACATGTCTTTCATCACTGTATTCTTTGAAGCAAATATTTCTGCTCTTGAAAATAAGCAAAAAAATATTTGTGTTTATGCACAGAAACTATTAAATGAGGGTCTTTATCTGTTGTGTGTGAGCTTCATGAGTTTGTTGTATCTAATAATATCTGTAAGAAAGATGGTCAATATTATGGTATTAGCTTTCAAATGTTCCTCGGATTCACAAAAGAAGGCACATGTTCTCTCTCTCTTCTACTGTGTGGCTTTGCAATTACCAGGGAAGGGGGTGTAAAACTAAAATTTCTCGGATATTAGCTAAGAAAGTGGAAGATAGTTACTAGATATTTCCTCCATCTTCACAGGATTAAGTGCTATGAATTGATTTCCAGAATTTGGTGTCATAGTGGATAATGTCATGGCATTGAACATATAAGGAAGTAGCAAATTCAGTCAGGTCTCTTAAAATAAAATACTTAAAATGTATTTACTCTGAAATATATCCAAGTCAGAGCATTTGGTATTCATCCTATGGATGCCAAATGTTAAATCGGGACATAAGGCTGATCTGTAATGGAATTTTACCTTTGTGTCAGTAGATGTAAAATATATTTATTCTGGAGAGGCATGTGAGTTCCAAATATTAGTAGACATTGTAGGTGTGTCATTGTTTGCCTAGTCTTGCATGACCGTTCTTTGTTCTACCTGCTTTCTATTCTGTGTAGTTCAGGTAGTGCCCTGACAAAATATAAACCAGCTGCTTTCTTACAATGTGGTCACCTGCAACTGGGGCAACATGGTACTCAATTCTCATTTAAATAGTTTCTGAACATATAAGATGATTTAGGAGTTTTATTTTTGGTTATTAGAAGTGGCATGCACTGAACTTGATGTTGGAACTGCTGTCTTCTAAAGTGAACTCCCTAGAAGAAAGGAGAATGAGAGACTGACAAATAGGAATTGCTTCTTGCTGCTCGAGGGAGAGCTCAAGTAGTTTCTTTTTAAAAAGCAAGTATAAAGTGTACAGTCTTCTGTAATGGAATGAAACAGTTTACTTGCAACAGGCAAGGAAACCTGTGTTTTTCTATTATATGGTTAATGATCAAAGAATGGTATGTACTGTGGATGCCTTCATCCAGGAGAATGCTTGTGCCTGTCACATCTCATTAATGGGCTCCTGTATGTGTCGGTCTGGGAGAACTTGCTTACAGCAATTTTCACCCCAGTCCCCAACTGTTACAGATTACTGTGTATGTAATTTAGGGTATTACTTCACAGTCGACTTCTAGCTAATGCAGAAGTAATATCATTTGGTCAAACAAGTGACGAGACTCATAACCCTAACTGCATGTTCCCAACTTTGTATTAATCCTAGAGTCATGCAATGGTTTGGTGTGTAAGGTCAGCTCACTTATCTGACTGAATGCTGGCCATTTTTTCCACAGACCTAGTCTGCAGCTGAATCACCAAGCTGATCTTGATGGCTATGAGACTGTAACTTTCTTCCAAAACTGTAATGTGTAATGTACTCTCAGACAACATTCATCTGACTTTTAGTAAGGTTTTATGCCACTGTAAGAGGTTTTATACAGTTAATTCCACTGGATTATAGCAAAATTAAATCTACTAATTAAGGTATTGTATTTATGTAGCACTTAGCATTAAAGCTTTTCCGGTTCTTCTGGGGTTTCTCCTGAGAGAAAAAAACCCAAACAAACATTCCCAAAAGTTTCATGAGATGGATAAGAAGCAACGTGTACTTGAGAATGCAAAGCAAAGGTGTCCTGTCCTAGTTTGGCAAGCATTTCTCTTGGAAGAATACAAGTTTAAACAGCTGCTCTGCTCTCATGCCATTTCTTCCCACTCTTTATGACACTGCCTTTTAAGTTGTGCTTGTGTAATTGTATCTTTCAGATTAACATGGCTGAGAACTTCATCTGTGTTAAAAGCCTCCCCGGCCCTTTTCCTGTACTATGGTTGAATATTCAACCATGCATGTATTGTCCTTGCTAGGGCAAGAAGTCCATGTTTCTTGTAAGCATGCAGTGGGATGTGAAGTGTCTGCAGCGTTCTGGCTGGCTTGCTATAAAGCTGCTAACTGGGAGTGTGACGACTGAGAGTACCCTCTTGATCCTATATTCAACCAAGTACTGTATCTTTCAAAGGCATAAGAAAATAAGTATAAGCATACTGATTTGGAAGACCTGTTCTTGTCAGAGGTAATTCCTGTTACAGTGGACAACTGCTGGAGTGGCAAACCATGGTAAGAGTAATGAAGGTTTTACCCTGTGAGGTAAGCAGGAAATCCAAGACTGTTGATAAACTTTAATTTCTGTTATAACAGATAAATATATATATAAATATATGAAAATATATTTATTTATATAAAAATATATGAAAATATATTTATTTAAAAAATCTATAAAAATAAATTTCTGTGGATAACTTGAGAGCTGAGTTAAATTCTGGACGTGCTTGCTTCAATTTACTAACAATATAAATCACTACAGCCAAAAATCATCATGTTTACCACTTGGATAAATAATCTAGAATCATGTGAATTATACTCTAAAGGTACTTCAAAATTATGTGGGAATCTGAGACCCTTTTAGCCATTTTCATAGGAATTAGTTCCAACCCCATCTTTCTGCTTACAACTTCTACTTAAAGATCTCTATGCCAAACTCACTACAGAAGTAGCACCTCATTGGCGCCTACTAGTCTTAAGTGAGGAGGGACATTTGTGCTGGAGGAAGACAAATGTCAAACACCTTGAAGCCCTTCCAGTTTGAGAGCTCAGCAGGATGCCATGTACTGTCACCAGTGTGCTCAGCATAGGCCAGTTTTTAACAGGGATGTTTCATGGTACTGATGTCAGTCTGAAATGACTGTGTTTCCTGAAGATCTGCAAAACCCCAAAAGGAGATTACAGACGTCTTCAGTGAACGATTAGGGTATGGCTTCAAAGTGGCCCCTGAAACAAACCATCTGGATCTTTGACGAGACATTTGGAGCTGGTGAAATTGAGAGCAAGAGGCCTGAGAGCTTTGCAACAAGCAGCTGTGTGCTTGTAAATGGAGGGAACCTTCTGCTTAGGCGTCCAAACTCCTTTTGAGTATGTATTTGTAGAACCAGGTTTAAAATCAGACGGAGGTACTTCACCAAAAAACAGGGGAGAGCTGAAGGAAAACCCCATAAGGTAAGACTAACTGATTCTAAGAGGCCTTTTAAAAAGATGGACAAGTGAATGGTAGGTGTTCATTTTAAATCACCTTACAAAAAAATTAACAAAAGTTTCAGATTTTGGCATATATCCCATGTAAAATTTGTTACCTTCCTTACTAATTCTTCTATTCATTTGATTGTGACTGAGAAATGAAATGTCACATGAAATGGCTATCTGATTTTTGTATTAGATGTGTAAGTTTTAGACCACTGAGAATATTAACCAAGCCATTGATAAGCTGCTCACTGTAGGGAGGAAGCTGTTCTGAACTCCAGACAGCTGTTCCTCCAAGAGCTGCATGGACTAGAAGAACTAGGCAAAACATTTCACATGAGAATGGACCAGCACTTGGTTTTATCAGTGCACAGAGGGAACTGGCTCCTTAGTCAGTGGATGATAAATTAATGACAAGGGCTTGGACTGCATGCGTGAGTTTGCATGCTAGAGTCTTGTAGCTAAGAAATGGTGCTTGCCAATTAAGCTTCACACCCATGAAATGGATGGCAAAGTCCAAGTTTCAAAGAGGAAACCAGAGTTAGAGGCGAAACTTGCAGGCCAGGCAGGTGTTGCATTTCTTAATTTGCAACTCTGGCAGCTGTCCTGTAGTCTTACTGTACAGCAGTAGCCGCAGGGAGGTATGGGGTAGGGTATGTTTGTGTGTGATCTGTTTGCTGTGTATGCCATCTATAAACAAAGTTCTACATTATTATCTTAAGGCTCTTAAGTATTTGTTTTTCTAAGTTGTGTATCAAGCACAAGGAAGAAGATTTCTTCACCAGTAGGCCTCGTAGGTTCTGAGTTTAAAGTACATTCTGTTGCTGATGAGGTTTGTGTGAAAGTACCCTTTGCAGCTTATTAATGTAATGTTGCACTGCAGAATCCAGAAAAGCCTGTTACAGTAGTGCTACCAAACATGAACTGACTTGCAGCGTGACAGCTTCTCAGAATTCCTGTTTAGTTTATTGTTTCTTTTTCTGTTTCTTTTGTTACATTTACCTTTACTCTTTTACAACACTATTGGTATGGCATGTAAAATAACCTCATTCTTTCAGCTTGGCCAGAGCAGGAAAAAAAACAACTTTCCTCTTCTGTTGCATTCTTGCAGCAAAAATTCCTGACAAAAGTTAGAAGAGATTAGTAGCGTTTTCTGAGTAAGAATTTAAACCAGCCTGCATAAGTGTCAATACACAAACACATGGAACTTGTGTAGCTGATGTCTGCAAATATCTGCTGTATAGGCATTTGTTTTTTGCCTCATTCCTGCTGTAAAGGAATGATAAGTCACTTATCCTTTCTCCAGAACTAGTAGACATACTGACTGTCATTGCTGAAGGTTATTACACTTAACTGATTTAGACAGTATTGATGACAGTTACTAAATATGCAATATAAGAACATGAATAGAAGTGCCAGGGATCATGCTGAGTAACAGACTTTGTGGTTCTCATTAAACAAAAATGACACCATAAGTACAGTATAATTACACCTTGTAAGTACTGTGGGTTTGAATTGAGGTGCAGTATTTGCAGTAGTCAGAAAGAAGTTCTGTATTTTTAAGACTACCAAACTGAAGTAACTATTTAATTATAGATTTAACTGCTGATATTTCAGTGTGTATTCCTCAGTGCTGTCGAGGTTAATAAGTGAATAATTTGCTGCAGAAACTTTTAATTCTCCTATTTTGACCAAGAATAAAATGTTCAGTGGCTTCTGAGAAGTTCTACATAGTTGCTTATCTTAGCTTGTAATAATGGTATGATAGTCTGACATGATATAGAAAATTCTGGATTGTCTATACATGAAAGTAGGGCATCCTGCCTAAAATTTGAGACTGCTGTCATGGAAACTGGACTAGTATGAGACAAAAAAAATATCCTCACAGATTGTTTTTCACAATATGGACCTCCTCATCCAATTAGTTTTTAAAAAATTTTCTTAATTAGTTGAGCGTCTATACTCTGCTATGACATTTATTTTAACAAAAATATTTGACTTTCTATTCTCTGCTCAAGAGGTCCTTCAGGGATAAAGAACTGCTCTTACCAAAGGGTTGTTGGTTCTTCCTTATTATGTAGTTTCAGGATCCTTTCATAACTTTGGTAGCCCTTTTGATCTTAGTATCAAGACTGTGAAGAGAAAATGTTACCAGTGTTAGTTGGCAAAGGGATTCCTCAACAGCTCCACAGGTTGTTTCCTTCAAAAATCTAGGCTCTGTGGTTCTTACATTAGCTTTGCATTTCCATAACTGTCTAGAAGATGGATTTTTTGTTTTTTAAAAATTTGTTTTCCAATTTAATTTTCCCTTTGGTATTTATATTTATATATGAACTTTCTTATGCCAAATCCCTGCAAATTTTTAACATGTATAGTTTTCACTAGACCTGTAAATATCCATTTTTCTTTGTAATGACCTTCCTTTCAGTGGAACCTTGTTAATAAGTTGAATATTTAAGTTCACATGGCTTACTAGTATAATCATTGGTGATGCAGGTGACAGCTCTTTTGTCTTCCCCTAGTTAAATATATTTCCTATCAACGCTGTGAGTTGATCTTAAAATTGTTAAACATATTCCACAGAAGCTTGTAATTCTTTTTATGGTCTTAGTTGGAAAATATTTATAATTATCTAATGCCTTTAGGTCTGTATCATAAGTTTTATATCCTTTTATTTGTTTTCCCTGTAGTACTCCATTTTTGCAGGAACATGTACATGCTACAAAATAATCTTTCAATTTTCTTTGCCTTTCCATCCCATATCAAGGGAATCAGGTTTATCCCACTTTATCCAAAGATGTGTTTCAACTGCTCTTAAATGATTAATAAAAAAAAATACTTTAGTATTTTGAGTAATACTCAAAATTACTTAAACACCAACCTCTTGTTTCAGAACTGGGACTTATTAACATGTTGGAGATTAGATGTTCTGTATGTGTTCCAGTTGCTGCATAGTTTAATGAGCTTTCCCTTTTGTGTGGTTCCACATATGATTTTCATGCCTCTGTAACTGAACTTTCTTGTGAAATTCAAGTGGATCTGAAAGAAACACAAATTGCTAATTTTTAATTAGCTAAAATATGGACATTTAAAAAAATTTGTTTAAAACCAAAGTCATTCATCTCAGAGTTCTGGTTCCTCCCCCTGTACAAGTAAGCCAAACATAAAAATAGCCTGCCTATCTGCTAACTCTTTAGTGGTTTCTCTGGGAAATATTATTCACTGTATTGGAGTGCTGACTTTGACATCTTATTATGCTTAGTAGTAGTGTAAGTAAGCTGGTTTTATATGGTGTACATAATGATTAACCTGTGGTAGCTCCAGAATGCCTACCTGCTGACTTGTTTTTGGCACCAAGGGCTCAAAGCTCTCCCACTACTCATTTATAAGTGCTGTTGAAGTGTTTGACTTGCATGCTACCAGTTAGGTGATTAACTTCAGTGAACAAAATAAGACTGTATTAAAAATATTCTTGATCATTTTAGAGACTAGTTTCATGTTGGCTGCTTAGTTGCAGTCCTTGTTGTGTGAATAGCTTTAAGACATCTTAAAAATTAAGACAAGGTAGGTGATCCACTACTGTTTATAAACTACTCCAGAATAAATTATTTTATCTATTTGTTATGTTTGAAGCTGTTCTAAGCCAAAAGCAGGGGCTTGTAGTCCAAAGCATGTGGACTTCACACATTTTTTTTTTGACTAATTGTGGGTTTAGATAATCCATGGCACCTGATAAGGAAAAGTTACATTTCTCTAATTTCCTAGATCAGAAACTGTAATTTAAATAATCAGAATTACCAGCTTTGCATAATAGATATTCCAAGGATTAATTAATACTCATGCACTATACCCACTGCATGCAGTTAGCTCTCTTCCAGTATGCAAGGAGAAATGCTGTTGGAGTCCCAAACTGGAGTCCAGAGCAGTGCAAAATAGGTGCTAGCTGGTATGTAACACGTCATCGAGTTAACACTGCTAAGTCTGAGAATGCACACTATTGGTTTAAAGGAAGATATTTATTGAACTGGGGAGAATAAACTTCTTTTAGACAAGTTTTTTAATGCTTAGAGAAATTTTTTCATGAAAGGAAATGTGACTTAAGGAATTTACATATCTATATGAAATTTAGATAGAACTGTTGTTCAGAAATCAAGTTCTGTAAAAGTTCTCTGCTGGTGCTTTGACCTGGAAGAATACAAGCTGTGCCGTTACTTTGTTTTTCAGTTCACTAAGCCCCTGTAATTTATATCTGGAACTGCCTGGAACTGCCCCAGACTTAACTGACTGGCTAAATAGGGTGAATATCTGGAAGAAAACCCAACCCAAAACATTCCCAGCATGTTTCCCTTATTATGTAGCTTCAGGAGGTGTCTCCAGCAGCTTCACTGTCATCTGCAAGGTTTGTCTGTTACGTGAACTGTAACTACAGTTACCACCACCTTTTAAAATGAGTGGCATGGCAGGGACCACAGACCAGCATCTGCAAGGCTGGACCAGCACTCTGACTATTTGTGCACACTTTGGAGACTGGCAGCACACTCTTAAAACCTTGGCTTCCTTGTTGTAAAGTGTCCTGCTGCGTGTTCATACTGCAGTGGTTAAGTATAGTGAGGCCAGCAACTGTGTTGGAGACAGCCTGGAAACAAGATGAGGAGCATCATGACCTGCAAGAAGTGTGACCTCCTGTCAAGCGTGCGAGGGGAATTTCTCTTTTCCTGCATCTAAACAGCTTCTCACATTTTTCTGTGAACCCTTCAGTTCAATCAGGCATTGTCAGGGCATGCACTGATCATATAGAGTATTTTTAGAAAGCGTAAATAATCACAGAGGCATGCTTTAAATTTCCCTTCTAGCAGCGGCAGAAATGCCAGCAGTTCACATCACGCGGCTGCTTAAACAAGTATACGTCTATTCTAGTAACATTTTCCCACCCAAACATAGCATCCAAGCGCCCTGTGGAGACCACGTGCTTACTGGAGCCTGGCTCGCCCCGAGGGCTACGCATTGGAAACTTAACCATTCAGAGCCTCCGTCCTTTAATCCTCGTGATGTTAGTCCTTGGTCACCAAGGGACAGGACAGAAATTTCAGCCACCTTAACTTCACAGGGAGACACGTGCCATGGCGCAGCCAGTTGTCGGTCTGTGGAAGCAGTGGAGCACTGGAAGGAAAACAGGAAAAAACCCTGCTCCTTATGACTTAAGTGGCTGTAACACTGACGGGTTTGACGTGCGTTTTCCGTGGGTCTGAGGGTTTTTAACACCACCACCACTACTGCTGGGTCGGGGCTACCAGCGGGCTGCTTCTGCTCCCCGAGGCTCCCGGCGCGGGGGCTGCTGCCCCGCCTGGCCCCGCCGCCGGCCCCCCCGCGGGACAGCGCCGGGCCGGGCTCCCCGGGCTCGGCAGCCGCGGGCAGGCTGGACGGCTGGACAGCTCTCCCGCGCCCCGGCCTGGGCCGCCGCCGCCGGGGACGCGGCAGCGTGCGGCTGCCGCCCGCCCTCAGGCGTCGGCCCCCCGTCAGGCGTCGGCCCCGCCTCGGACGCCGCCGACGTCAGTGGGCGTCAGAGCCGAGCCCCCCACCCTCCCTCCGCACGCGGGATCCGCCGGCCCGGCCCGGCCCGGCCCGCCCGCGCCCGCCCCCGGCCCCACGCCCGGCGTTGGACAGCAGCAGCAGCCGCCGCCGTCGCCTCGGCCCGGCCCGCCGCCCCTCCGCTCCCCTCCCCGAGAGCCGCGCAGCGCGAAGATGGCGGCGTACAAATTCCTCTTGCCGCGGCTCAGCCGCCGCATCCTCCTTCCCGCCGCGCGGGCGCGGGCCGCCGCCGCTGAGGTAAGGCGAGGCGGCGGGGACAGCCAGAGCCCCGGGGCAGCCGCTCCGCCGCGCACCCCCACGGCGGGCGGCTCCGCCGGTGACCCGAGCCCTGTCCGCGGCGACCTTGTCAAGGAACCCCCCGCCGAGGGGCCACCTCCGCCGGGGCTCGACGTCTGCGGCGGGCGGGCGGGGCCGGGCGGCCGGAGCCCCCGCGGGGAAGTGATGGGCTTCGTTTTGGTTGGGTTTTTGCTTGGTTGTGGGGCGCTTTTTTTTTTTTTTTTTTTTTTTTCCGCATTAACGTGACGGTTTTGGCCCGAGGGAGGGCCGCGGGCGCTGCGGAAGGCGGGCGTCGGAGAGGAGGGCAGAGCGCGGCCCCGGGCAGGCCCGGCCCCGGCGGCGGCTTGGGATGCGGTGACCTTGAGGGGCCAACCCGGAGGTTTGGCTTTGAGATACACTTTTGTTTCCCCTGAGTTTGAAGCCGCAGCACAGTTACAGCGTGTTCCTCTATATTTGAATCTTGCTCTCGCCGCGTCGGTCTTTCCTAGAGGTGTGGGCAGGGAGAGTCCAGGTGGGCGAGGGCGGCTCCCCGGCCGCCCCGCCGTGTTTTACCACTCATAAACGTGTGGAGTTCAGCCGTGCAGCTAGCTCCCGTGCTTGCTTTGCGTTTCCTGGGGAAGCTTTTGCCAAACCTCACAGATCTAATGGTTTCCAGCCCACGTGTAACCATAGATACGTTAATTTTTTGTCTCTTCAGCCAGAATTGTTTCTGTGGCTTTTCTTATTTTATTTTAGCTGAAACAGCTCATCTCTCCTTCTCATGTCTGTGTTTACTCTTCCTGAGTCTTTATGGACAAATAATCATAGCTCTTTCAGTCTTTGTTTTGTTGTTATATTTTGCTCTTCTATAAACTTTGATTTTGTTGTTCATTCTAGGAGCTCATATATCCCCACATTACTTCTCTCTTAAACCTGGGCTGCCAAAATTGCAGCCAGCTCTGGAGGTCTTAGCTTGCTGCCCTGGTGTACAGGGCAAGTGTGGGATGATCGCTGGCTCCTCTGCTCCTGGAAAGCCCACTGCTTTCTGCCCGACTTCAGCCCAACTGCAGAGTGAGTGCGAAAGGGACTGAAAAGAACATACTTACTATAGAAGGGCAGATAACTGCATTAGAGACATCCGTCTTGGGAATGCACACATACGTAACACACGTAAAGCACGCCACTCTGTTCCCCACTGTTACAGGCAGTTGGGAAGATTAAAGAAAAGGTACCATGGGGCCTCTTTAAAATATTATTCTCTATGTGGGTATGGGGACACAGTAGTGGCCTGGCCTCCCTCCAGCCCTGGCCTTCATGCCTGCTTGCAGCCCTGTTGTACCAGGGATCACAAGGCTGCTGGCCCTTAGTACTCGTTTTATCACTTGCCTACCGAGTGCAACCAGAAGAGATGGTCTTTTCAGCCTTACTGTCATTATGAAAAAATGTTTCTGAAAGAAATAGTCATGGTATAATTGAACATGGGGAAGAGTCTTTTTTCACCTAGCACTGTTCCTTATGACCCACATACCGAATTTTTTTTTTTTTTTGCCCATCAGAGCAGAGGAACATCAGTATGTCCATTGGGAAAGAGATAATCCTCCATTCAGAAAGGTTTTCTTAATATTTGGTACAAACTCTTGCAGCCTTAATTTAAAAAAGGCAGTTATAAAAATGGCAATTTGTGAGGCAAAAAAATATTGCCCTGGTTGTAACTGGACCCTAAGGCAAGTCTTTAGCAAAGAATTAGGGTATTGTCTTTAAAATGTGTGTAGATGAGTTTGTTTATGATATATTTAGTCATTCTTCTCCCTCTTTCCCAGATCAGAATTTCTCACTCCTGCTATCAAAACCAGTAGGTAGTATTTTAACTTCCACATACTCTCAATTTATGGAGACTGTGTCAATGTAATGACGTAAAAGTAAATTGCTCCTGGTGCCTTGACAGTACTTGATTGATATTAATGCATGGTAATATTAGTGGGAATTATTTACAGAATCAAAAAAAATAAAGGTGACCATGACCTAAGAATATGATAGATGAGTTACAGTGGTTACTGTGGAATGGCTTAGTATGGAACGGCTTAGAATGGAAGTCTAGTATTGAGGTGAGATTTGTATTGAGTTCCCTCTTGCCCTCCTTATTTTTCCTGATTCTGGGCTGTTCTTCAACAACACGAGAGCTCTGAGGTTGTGTTAGAAAGGTTCACTCCGTTGAAGAGAGTCTCTGCTTACTATGCTGCCAGCACGACGCTGTGTTTCATATTGTTCCTTTGCCTCTTCTCAAATTTTGTAGTGGTGTTGGCTCTCTGCTTCAGTAATTTCTGTTTATGTTTAATGTCTGGATACCATTGAGGCTACGTTAGCAATATATAGATTAGAGCAGTCTTTGGGTTGCTCTAACGCATGCTGAAGAATTGCATTTGTGTATTTGTTCACAGTAAATCACAATTTGTCAGTAGTTTATGATGGAATTCAGAAATCTAAAATCTGTTTGGGTACTGTCAAATTGATGCAGCTTACATTAAGACTAAAGCCTTCATAATATGTATGGATGCTCTAAAATAGGGGTGGTGTGGGGGATAAAGAGACAATGGAGTCCTTGTTTTGGAGACTTGAACCCTTCTCTGTCACCCCCCTCCATGTTTAGTGTTTACAGCAGCAATATCTATTTTCTCCCTTATCTAGCCAGAGGTCATCATTATAAAACTACTATGTAATGCTTTTATTCATTCACTTGTTTCTTTTAATGTTGTTCCAGATTTGCGGATGCTATTTTTCTACCAGCTGTCATCGCAACACCAAATTTTATACTGATCCTGTTGAAGCTGTAAAAGATATACCCAATGGGGCAACTATACTTGTTGGTGGTAAATATTTAAATTCTTTATGGATTAAATCACATGTTCTGTTAATGAGATACTTTTTACTGTTTTACTGTGTTTCTTTTAATAATAACTAATTTGAGAATCCTTATACTTGAATGGGATTTAAACAAGGGATTTCCTACTCTGCTAATGAGGGGCAGGCTCTTTCAGTGAGAAAATCGCAGTTTGTTTCTTAGGGGAGGGAAAGAGCCCGACTGAGTGAACTGTAAGACTTTACTTGTGCCGGTTTGAATGCAGAAAATCAACTTGGGCTTTTTCAAGTTAGCACTGTTATCTCAGATGGTGAAGAAGTAAAATTGGGTTTGATTATTTTTGTGGTAGCATTCTCTGTGTCCTGTATCTGCCTAGTTGCTGGGTCTCTGTGACCTTGGAGAAATTGCCTACCTAACCTGTTTCTGGCTGTAAGAAGTGAAGATAATACTTATCTGCATTACACTAAATAGTCTTATGTAGTATTTGCAAAAGAGTCAAAAAGTTGTGTCATACTAAGACAAGGAAATGATCACCTACTTTGCAATTTATTTACTTATAGCAACTTACAGCAACTTATAATAATTTCTGAGTATTGCTCAATAATCCTGCTTGCCCTGACTGTTCTGTGGAAGCTTATCAAGAACTACTGTGTTCATCTAAACAAAGCAGTTTTCTGTGGAAACTTACCAAGAACTACTATGTTCGGCAAAAATAAGAGACATGTCTTTGGAAAGCAGATATGGTCTAGCAAGTTTAGGCTTTGTAATGGATAGATAGCCATATACGGACGGTAGAAATTAATAGACTGGTGCTTTAGGTAAGATAGAGGTGGTAAACCAGTGGGAACCACTCTTGTTGTTCAAGAAATTGGCCAAGAGAATCTGCACATACTCTGAGGAAGGGTACAAGGTGAGAAAGGCTGTGAGCCTTCCTCCCAAAGACCCCCAAAGACGCCCACCAGGAGGCAATGCGCAGATGCAAAGATAACAGAAACTGCTGACACCAGCCTCTAGAACTAACCCAGCCTTACTCATGTGTATATGGATATTTGTGTTGTGTAATCCATTGAATATGTATATCCACACTCTATGAGTTTCTGGTAAAATGTGCGGTGGGTGTGCAAGCTTTCTGGAGAAAACCTCTTGCACCCCGGCGCCAGAGTACACATACCTGCTTTATAACTGAGTTGTAGAGTCCGTTTCCGCAAATCAATACCGAGTTTCACTGTGACTTGAGCTTTTGAATATTCTAGATGATTTCCACAATTTCATCCTGTTCAATCTACTGAAAGAAAAGTTATGTCTTTATTTAATAGGTTACAATCAATTTTTAGTATTGAAATAGTGAATTTAATGTTGCAAAACATGGGAAACCTCACTGCAGATGTGTAATGAGGCAAAATGCTTTCTAGGAAGAATTATTTTGTTGTTGTTGTTGGAACAAAGGACCTGAGGCTAAGTGATTGGGAAGGAAGTGGTAGTAGTTGTAGTGGCTTAAGACTGAGGCCCTCAAATGTGGCATGGTATTTCATTTTAGGCACACTGGGTTCTTGCATAACAGGTAGGAGCATGAGGCAGCCTGGGTGGAGATCTGGGTTACTGCACTTCCAGTTATAGGTTTTCCTGAGATTCTTAAAATTCACAGATTTCTATCAGCTAACTATAGGCTAACCTGTATGTGAGAACTCCTTCCTCCTCCTGTTTGACATTGTTATGTGCAGCAAAGAACTGAAGGTTAGCTGGGTAGAAAGAGAAGAAGGAATAGTGGATATAGTGGTTAGGACATGCCTCAGGACAGTCAAGGTCCTGGAGCCCTTCCCCAGAGGCCATTTGTGTGTGAGCAGACCTCTGATGGTTAAATGGCTTTCACCCAAACTGAGTAGCGTCTAGTGCCTGGGAGACTCCAGTACTAGGATGCAACTCTTTCCAGAAGTGTTGGTTTATTTAGCCAACTGAGGAGCTTGTTCTACTCAGAGAAGATTTTTAATTAAACAGTACACATTGTCAGACTTCTGACTAGTCTGTGTTCCTTCAAACACTTGTTACATATTCAATTTTCTTTTATGTAGGTTTTGGATTGTGTGGGATTCCTGAAAACCTCATTGGGGGTTTACTGAAGACTGGAGTAAAGGGACTAACAGCAGTCAGTAATAATGCAGGGTAGGTATTCATATGTCTGTGGTTTAATAAGTACAGACTAAATATTCCATCCATGAAAAGTCTGTCTTACTTTTCATCATAAGAATTTTCATACTAACCACACAGCTTTGCTTTGAAAGTGTTATTTTGAAATGAGCCCAGAAAGTACAATATGTATACTGTATGTATACTCTGCTTTGTCAGGGAGCAATTGTCACTGTTGTAGATGGTTGCAATTATGTGTATTTATATATATTTAACTGGTTGACTGTAACTGAAAATTCTGACTTAGATGCTTTAAATGTAATATCAGTGATTTTTTTGTGTGTGTGAAGTTCTAAATAGTTGTGGTTTTTTTTTTCTAACTACAGTTTGATGTTTTCTGACCATCGTATTGTAATTCTGTTACTTTACAAAAACCCCAAACACAACAGTGGAGAATATTTATAATAAAAGCATGGAGAGCCTCTCTAATGGGTGTTGGAAGTTTTCGTTTATTTTTAAAAATGTTTTCCTATTGAGAAGTTCATGTGGGGTTGACAGTGAGGGTAATTCTTTTACATATAATTTCTCAGCTTCTTATTAGGGCTAATTTTTACACAGGCTGTTCATTGTAGTAGACTCCACAATACCTAACAATCTTCATATAAGCAAATAACTGCAATCACTTCTGTTGAAGGGCATCAATAAAATAGAAATGAAATGAAATAAAAATACTGATATGCAGAATGTAATGATTTGTATTTGAAATCAGCCTGGTCAGTAAGTCTTGTAGTCTGTTCCTTGCAGTGTTACTGGATGACTAGCATCTGCAGGTGACTCTAACCGTGGTTCAGTGACTTATCCTATTAAATGTCAGCTCAGCAACATAATAATTCAAGTGTAATTTAGTTCATTGTACATTCAAAGAATACTGGAAGGCTGATGTGTCCCTTTAGCAGATTTTCTTTGATTAGGGAATTAATCCTAAAATGTATTGTATTGTGAAATAGGGATCTTCTCACAGCTAGACATACTGAGGTTACACACCCCAGTTGGTATGGAAGATAGTTTGTAAGCATTCTTTCAGTTTGTTGTTTGGGGGGGGTTTCAATTATTTTATAATGTTTCTTACTTTCAGCAAATGGTAGTATCTGTGTTACTACATTTTTCTGTGAACTTTTTGCTTTTGAATGCTGTATTTGCGGTGAAATAATAATAATAATAATGAGAAATTTTTATTGTTTTCATGGAACTTCATTAATGTTTGCAATTATGAACCACTTCCTTAGGTTGAAAGTCTCCCATCTGTTCTATAGGAGCTCAGCCTTTATCCAACTGCAGAACAAGAGCTGTGGGGGGAAAAAAAAGATCACTGGGAAACTGTTTTCTTCTGTACCTATGTTAGAGTAAAAGAGACAAGTTTATGTGAGCCAGAAAGGTTGTTTGGGTATAAAAAACTTTAGTCTTCATACAAAACGAAAACAGATATTAAATCTTGCTCCTTCAATTCCTCCAGCCTTGCCAAAGAAGTGAATTAGGTGGGATTTATCTAATAATGCTTTATGCTATTTTCAGCTACATTGTTACATCTCCCATATACTTTGTCCCTAAATTTGCATCCTAATCTGTTTTGGTTTTAACCTGACTGTATTTAATGTAAGTTAAAACCAGAACACCATTCAAAAACCATATATTTAGTTTCTAATACATATATATGTATTAGTCCATGCTTCTGAGGCTGAAGTTTACAATATTTTGATCTTTTTTTTTTTTTCAGTGCTTCATGCTTGCCTGTCTTTCACTGGATAACAGATATGATTTGTATTGGTACTTGGTACATACACAGTCAAACTCAAGCTCCTTAGACTCTTGTAGGAAACAATTCCTGCTGGATGAGAAAAAGGAGAAAGAGACAAATAATTTTGTATGGAAAGTTCAGTCACTTAAAGATCATTTCACTTAAAGATCCTCCATTTTCCTCACCTATTTCTGAACAACACACATATATGTAGATAGATTGCACAGATGCTTCTGGGAGGGAGATGAGGGTTTGAATGTGAGAAACAGTGTAGAATGGAGAAGACGACATTTTGTATTGTATTCTGCATATAGTTGGTGGTGTTACAGGTTAGAATTAATTTTACTTGAAATAATACTTACTCCTGAAAATTCTTTAGACTTTGAGGCTGGAGTGATTACTATAAAACGTTTGGTTGTTGGCAGGAAAGCAAAATTTAGTTTGTTTTTTCTTGAAATTAGTTTTCCATGAACATTCATGGAAATCTGGTAAACTCCTTAGAGAATAGTGTGATTTGAAAATGCTTGAGGGCATCTAGGATTTTCATGAAGTCTGGTTTTCAAAAATCCTGGTTTTGTCCTCGTGTTGAACAGTATCATTTATTTTGAAGTTAAATTAATAATAAAATATAGTCTCATTTGTTGTTTTTATTTACTATATTGCAATTATGTGGAACTTAGGCCACTGTAGTTTGGTAGGGTTTGGGAACCAGGTTAAAGCACAGATGTTGTCATTAATAAAGTCAGAATCCTCATCACAGTGATTGATACTATTTAATCATCTTCTGTTTCCATGTCAAAAAGTATAGTGATATTATCAACTCTTGCAATATTAATAAATTGTTTTAAAAACTGAAAGTAGCACAGCAATCATATACCCGCGGCACTAGTATTTAAGGGGTGAATTGTTCCTGTAATCTTGAGATGTCAGTTACTTTGTGGAATGAGTAATTTTTCACTTTCCAAGTTGCCCAAGGATTCAGTATGTTTTGCCTTGGTGCTTTTCTGCTACAGTTGATGTCTTGCTGTGTTTCATCTTCCTGAGTGCAGCTGTTTTCTCCAGCTCTTCCAGCAAACAAGGGGTAATTGGTTGTGGTTAGGTGTTCTCATGCTGCAGTGGGGTTAGCAGGGAGCTTGTAATTGGAGCAGGGAAGTACATGGACAGACAACCTATTCTGGAGAATATGACTGAACCACAAAATGTGTTACAGAGCTATCTATTTAATAAACTAAAATAGCAGCAATGGAGACAGTGCTTCACTTTCATCAAGGGGAAGGCATTAATTAGGATGTTCTGAACTGCTCTTACCAACCCTTTTAGCTGGAAAGAAGGTTCAGCAAAGCCTAGAAACGCTTGGCAATGTCTGGAAATAACTTTAAAGGAGTTGGATGTTCACAAGTTCACACTTTACTGTTCTGTGCTGCAGTGTAGCAGGAGGGAGATTCCTCCTGCAGATTCTCCTCGAAATCATGTAGTTGCTGGCAAGTAAAGTTCTTATTTTGGCCTTTGAAAGGCTTGCCAAGGACAGGTTGTACAGTAGTGTATGGGTGCTCTTAGGCACCCCAATTGGAAACACCGTACTGCTGAACTTAGTCTGTTGCGGTGCATTATGGTGGTGCGTACACTGTGTGCTAGCTGCTGAAATGGCACCTTTAAGAGTAGTTACTCTTTTGCCAACCCAAACATGGCAAAGTGTTTGAAAGAGAAGCAGTGCAAATATCCAGTATCTCTGGTATTTGCACAACTTGCTGCAAGGGAAACTGGAGCTTATGAACCAGGGAGATAGTGAAAGATACTATGGTGAGTGGGTGTGCTTCTAAAATAGAACCTCTCACACCTTCCCTTATAACTTGTTTTGCCAGTGTTGTTTGTATTTTACATACTTTCTTGATGTTATTTATAAGTCCTTTAAATTTAGAGGATTTTGCCTCAGTAAGCTACTAAGATCCATTTTATTAAATTTTTGCTGCATTATTTAAATTTTGTTCACTCCATGTGTCAGTAGGTCCTTATTTTAAACCTTAATTCAGTAAATTCCCAACATAGTTGTGATTAGTACACAGTACCTTCTTGCACATGGCTGTTTTTTTCATCTGATTGTGACTTTTTGGTATCTTGTTGCATACCGATTTCAAGTTACAGTGGACTCGGACGTTTCAGGTTGGCTTACACTAAGACTTCCCTAATGCAGGCTATCAGATCTGTTGTTTCAGGATCTGCAACAAAAACTGTGCCCTTGTCAACATAGCCAGATATTTAAAATGAAAGTTTAAGAAATTGGCACCAAATTATTATTTTAATTAATTTTGCTTAATGAAATGAATAACTAATTTTGGCTATAATCACATTCTGAGATCAACACTTTCATTCTGTCTCTACCACCTCAATAGTCTGAATAAGTACTTGGTAAAAATTAAGTCCATTATCTGTAGTAGCTGCACACGCAGTCTGACGTATCAAATGAGCTACTTCTTCTGGGCTTTGTCAGCTTTTGAGACTTAAATATGCATTCTTTTTGAATGCAGTAGTTTTGAACAGTAGGGTTTCACTTACAGTAAAAATAGAGAAGTCACAGTTAATATCTTAATTACTAATCACCTGGATCATCATCTAAAACGAGACTGACATCACACTGTCAGATTATCACAGATTCAGACTGAAAGGCATTACCAGCCTTTTCGAACCTTTTGTCTCTGTGCTCTTTGTGAAGAAGTTATTTTTCTGTTACAATGTAATTATATATTAGTAGGGAGAAAATAGCATTGAGGTAAGCATTTGAACTGTTATTCATGATGCCTGAGTGCACTGTTATTTAGTTCTGTGGAACATAGTACTCTTGTTATCCTAATGGGCTATTTGTAGTTGCCAAATCTCCAGATAAGGCACTACTTTGGCATCAGATGCGATGGTAAACTTACTGCACCCCATATTCTAAAGCACCAAACGTACTTTTAAGTTCTTAGCAATTGAACATTTTGAATTTAAGGCAGGATTGTTAAATGTTATCTATGTAAAGGTTTAAGATTATCTAATTTTTCAGTCATTGCTTTGAATTTATGTTTCTGTTAAAAAAAAGATGTCTGCCATCTTTTCCACAGCCTCCCTGTTTGTTCTTTCCTATGTAGCTCCTATGGCTTAATTCCATCCTTATTATTACTTTTTTTATATATATATATATATATGTATATATATGTATAATGTTACATACAATCCTTACTTTTATATATGTATGTTACATATATATGTTTATATTACTCATGTTTATTTAAAATGTATTAAAATATATCGTTAGGTAGAACTTGCATTCCAAATTCACAAAAAGTTGAGAAGTTTTTTCACATAGTATAAGGTGTCAGTTGGTTTTAATGGCATGAATTTGACAATCCCTTGACTCAGAGAGCTCAAATGTAACTGAAAAAGTCTATGAGGGACTGGAAAGAAAGCTTGTATATGCAAAAAGATATGATCAAGGTAATGCTCACATTATCTTACATTGTGTGTGTCATTTTTGTGTAAGAAATTCTTTAAACATCCTAAAGTATACTTTCGGAAGTGAAATAGAAGGGCATCAATGAGGTAAAGTCCTGCATTTGGCAAGTTCCCAAAATAATGAGACAAAGTATACAAGACATTTCCAGTGTTAAACTAATTATTTGAAGCAGTTTACTTTTTTTTAATCATCTCCATTTTTTTGTAAATAATCTAATCAGATGATTTATTACAGGTGTTAAATTGGTGAAACTGTGAACTGCAAATCCTTGAAAATCTGACCAGGTCATCTTCCTAATTTTAGTGTAGTGGCTACTTAGGGTTTTGGCAGGGCAAATTGCACTAAACTTTGCATTACATGGAACTATTGAGAAATCAGCTGTGCAGATGATTTTCTGGTTGTGATTACAAAGACAAAATAGGTATAGAACTCAGCATGGTTGAGGAACTGTGTCAACTTGATTTTAGAAAACGGACAATAAAAGTTAAACCTAGCTTTCAGCCAGGAGGCTTTTGAAGTATGATGCATTCATGAAGAAATTGAAATATTTATCAGATTAAGTCTGTACCATATAGCTTCACTGTGAAGGAAAAATACAGTAAATTTTAAAATTTAAAATTTTATTTATTGTAATAAAAACACAATATGCCATTTCATAGCAGGAAGGAATGTGGAAGGAGGAGACCTTGCCACTGACGTAACCATGCAATGTACAGTACATGTGTTCTTGTCAAAAATTACCTGCCTTTGCAGCCTTACAATGAGCTTGGCCTATTTGCCTGCATCCATCATTTTTATAGGAGTGGAGCATCATTTTTGGAAGAGGATGGTGGAGGAAGAATACTGCCATTTTGCTGTAAGGCTGGAACTGAGATGAAGTTATCGGTGCAGAGAGGACAGAGTTCCCCTAAGAAGACTTCAGTAGTAGAAGGAGAAGACTGCAGTGCAAACATTGCAGAGAAGGAGCAGAGGGAGTTTAAGGCTGAGTCATGCACACTTGCATGCAGGGCTTTGTGATTCCCATCAACTGTGGCCTCCCATACTTACTTTCTTCTTTGTCCCCTCAAAGTGGAAGAAGTCACAGGCTACTGAGCTGAGAGAGATTCAGTGCACTGTTTCTTTTGTCCTTTGCCGTGGGCTGAAAAGGTGATGAGACGGTTTCTGGGAGCTGTGGCCCACTGCCTTCTTTTCTGTCCTACCTCTTCCTTCTGACCAGGACTGCCTTAGCATGTGGCAGTACCCATGCTTTTCTCTTCCTCTTTTCTTGGTCACCTTCCCTCAAAGAGCTTCTATGTCTCTTTTCTGCTTTACATTAAGCAGTTTGCATTAGGACAGATGGGAACATGTCCTAGGAAAAAGAAAAAACGTGACTGAAGACAGTGTCTCAGGAATCAGTAAGGCAAATAAACATTATGGCTCTATCTAGTTTGCCTCCCTGTGAACTGAGTCTCTTTTCCTCTTCCTGTTAGTTGACTCCCATACCGCATCTTGCCCTCATTCTGTGTACCCTGGTGGAAGTTGGGGACAGAAAAAGAGGAAAGACTATCATCTGAGTTGACTCAGTGTAATGCTGGGGGATTATTGTGGGACTAGTATCACTAGAGCCAGCTGGAAGACTGGGGAAGATGACTCATCAAGAATTGTTATGTGGGTGATAGTCCACATTTTTTTTACCCTTTGTGTTCCTCCGGTTTTGTTTAGTGTCTTCTGGCAAATATAATCTGTAGGCATCTACTAATTTTCTGCCCAGAGACTGTAAAGGGTCACTTTCTGGTGCTGCCAGGATTGTAATCTATGATTGTGGACCTGTGAATGTTCATCACTAAGAGCTTGGATGGTATCTTCAGCCACATACTTTCTTTCATGTTGATAAAGTTTTCATGCTATGCTTAGGCACCCATATGAGCCTGAAAGCTTAAGGCTGTGTTAGTAAGAGATGCCAAACAGGTAGTGATTGATACATTCCTTTTAGATGGGAACCACGTCTGGGCTTCCCTAAGAAGTGTGGACCTACTGGGAGATGTTTGCATGTAACTTGGAGCAGGTCCTTGTTAAGATGAAAAGCTGATGTTACAAAGTAAAACAGTCAAGATGAAGCCTCTTTTAAGTGGAGAATGATAGAGGAAAGTGTTTCTTATTCTACTCCTAGCCTCTTGCCAGGAAAATTTATTGCTCTGGAACAGGTCCATTTGTTACCAAGTTTCATACAGAGTTGTGTGACACTTGGACGTGCCAACTGCCTAGAGAGATTGCTTGTCTATCTCCAGAAGCTGACTAGTGTCTTTACGTAATGCATTCTCCAGGATTAGGACCAACCATAAATATGCTTTTTTACAGCAAGTTGCAGGAGACTCTAGTTTCTGCCTGCGGTTGAGTCTTACCCCAGGATTTTTACTATATGCTTTTCTTTCTCAATCTGTAGTCTTTAAGGGTGATACAGTTACCCTCCCATCCTTCCAATCCCCAAATTATGGACGAAAAGGTCAGGTAGGGCCTCATGTTAGCTCCTCTTTAGCCATCATGTTTTAACTTCTCAAAACTCAAATATTCATGTTAATCTTTCATAAGCAGTGACTTCTGGTCTCAGTGGTGTCTCTCAGGAATATGCACTGCAGGTTCTGGAGGATCTCTGAAAAACAAGTATAGAGGAGGATTTCTCACTAAGAGATGTAGAATGAAGCCCTTATGCTAATTGATGCTGCTCACCATTGTTTTCCAGTGTTCCCAGTAAGAGCAGCCAGTCTGTCCTGACCACACTCCCCCCTCTTTTCTTAGACACCTACAAATGTCTAGAAAGGCAGAGAGAGAGGAGAATGTAATTATCTCCTTTTACTCAAAAAAACCCTAAAAGCCATCTTAAGTCTCTTGCCAGAGCAGTGTGACATTCCAAGTCTCCTGTTTTTTCTGTGTTAGAATGCAGATTTTTATTCCCTACTTCATCAGGCTGTGTAGGGCTTGTTTGTGTGGGAAGCTTTTAGCAGATTGGAAATGTGAGTAATCTCTTCCCTGTAATGCTGTAGAATGTATTTTGCTTGAGCCACTGAAGAGAGAGGTCGGAGCTGCAAATTACCATTTATCTGGAGTGTAACATGTCATTTTGACTAATTCCAGTATACTTGAGATATGTGGTCTAGATCTGGCTGGGAGTCATTGTTGGCTAATTTTTTTTATTAGGCAGACATTAGTTTTTGACAGGAAGGTTTCATAGGTCTGAGAGGACAAAACAATAGGAGGAATGTGTTGCTAAACAATGAGGCTGCCTTAATGTTTCTTGTATGCATCAGTAGAATGGGGAGCTTGGGTAACATATGTTCTTGATGAGTGCCACATTAGATCTGTTTTCCTGTATGTGTTTCATGTATTCTGTTGATTCATATTTCACCCTAATACAGCATGGGGAAACTTTTAGAAATCTTAACAAGTTTGAGGGCAAAAGAATGCATTCTCTGTCTATCATTAGTGTGTACTTTCTCTCTTCTGACAACACACGTAACAGCTATATCAACTTCCACCACACCGTTTTCCTTCCTATCTAGGGCAACATATTTTTATTGCACTCACCTTTGTTTAAATTATTAAAGGACTGTGTTAAGCTTTTGAAATAGATACACAGGATGTATTCTTTTGATGCCCTCAGTGAAGAATCTTTTTTTTTTAATTATTATTATTATTGTTACTATTTGTTAGGAAGGGCATTGCCTGCAAGACAGATACTTTAGGGGTAACATTTTCAGCATAAACATAATTTAAGCTGAGAAGTTCAAAGAAACTTTTGCACCTAAAACAACCAAGAAAGCAGCAAAAGATGGAAAGGAAGTACAAGTAACTAACAATTGCCATAAAAACGTTATATTGAAAGAAATTTCCCTAAATCAGAAATTGGGTTTTATTTTTATTCTGGGATAGAGATGTCAGGTAAAAAGCAAACGGTGAAGAGGAGTGAGAACAGCATTTTCACTGCGGTGTGAAATGTTGGTTTCTTAGGACATTCAAATATAAGAAAAAAACATAGAAAATATAAAATAGTCTGAGATGTTCCAAATGACTTTTTGGAGTGAGATGAAAGGACTGATGTGTGTAGAGAGCAAAAGGGTTATTTTAGCTGGAAACATGAATGGAGATTGAATCCTTAAAAAAGATGTGTAGCACTATATTTCTTTTAAGAAATTTACATTTAAAATAAATATATAAGATCAGTAACAGCAATTGGATTTTCTGATGCTGCTCTGAAGTTGAAATGCACCAGGGAATTAAAGTAATTTTGTGTTATCAGACAGGCAGAGCCTCCTGGTGCATGACTTCCTGAAGGTGAAATTCCTCTTCTCATTGTGCTAGGGAAATAAGGTTGTATGATCTGTGTGCTCAGTGACTGATCCTCACTGCAATTTTATTTTTGAATAAATTGACTGCTTTTGAGGTGAGGAGAAAGAGTGACTTAAGAAGTGAAGTACAGTTTGGGATGAGTGTGACAGAATAAATTTTATGCAACTTTCTATATAGTTTCTATAGGGAACTTTGTAACTACTAAGTTTTGTTTGAGAGAAGATACATGACTGTAGTAGATAAGGGAGCCAAGTGTACCTGTATGGGATCCTGCATGCGATTCTGCAGGACAGTATGCAAAATCCTGTTAAGGACAATGTGCTCCAGTAGCTGCTTCTGAGGCTGTAAGAGGAAGGATTATAGATCTTGATGAAATGAGGCAGAAATAGCTTTAACCATTACAAATCTGCTCTTGACCTTCTGTTGACATCCCTTTCTCATGTGAATGCTTACTCAGAATTCTGGTGTCTGCATGCAGAAATCTTGTGTCTCCCTGTTTCTATTTGATAGCCTTCAAGTTTTGAAATGGTAAGAGCAGTGCCAACCACCTGAGTGATACACAGAAGTATCAAACCCTGGTTTGAAAGCAGCTCAAGCTGCCCCTGCTTGTTCTTGCACTACAAAGCACTGCACAGTTTTGTTTAACTCCAGTACTTTAACTACACAATACTCTAGTTATACAAATCCATTAAACTGCCATTAGATATTGGCTGGTCTGTTACATTTGTTTATTACCTTTTAAAATGAGAGGTCAGGATCTGATGGTTTTGAGAGGGATTTTCCCTCAGAGGGGGTTGTGAGATGGGATTATCCTGCTTTGAGTGATCCTATACAGGAAATTGTGGCATTTGTACTTTTATTCTTTTTTTAATCCCTTCCTTTGCCCACAGGACTCCTCTTTCTATTCTGTTCCAAGCTCTTTTAGTTTAAAACTGGTGGAATTTTTTCCTATGGAGAGTGAGAAATACAGGTTGTTTCCAGGCAGAACACATTTTATTCTCAAGGCTCTGGCACTACAACACTTAAAAGGTTGCATCAGAATTAGATTTTTAATTTTTTTTAGTAGGTCAGAGTTGGAGAGTGGAGCAAACTTTTACAATAAGTCAAGTTCTTAACATCTAGAGTATAAATTCAGAGAACTAGATCAGAGAAGCTTGTTTCACTTCCTCTCATGCAGTTTCCAAAATGCCTGAGTATGCATAGAACTGGGGTATCTTCTTAAAATAGTCCTAACCTTAAAATAGTCCTCATTAGGCATGCAGTTGAGCAGTCTTTCTGACTGCATGTCTGTCCATGCAGCTGTTGTGAGTATTGTGGTAGGTGAAGAGCTGGTGCCAGCAATGCTCTGCTCAGCCCCTCTCCCTTCACATGTAGCACTGCAGCATGTGCTATGGCACATTGGGGCTGGCAAGGAAGAGGACAGTGGTGCTGTTGTAAAAGTGGGTTCATCATTTCCGCTTTAGTACTTGAAAATGGATACTGTATAGTAGTAGCTTTTTGAATCTGGCCTTTTGAAAGGATGCCAGGAGGTCCCAGCTGGAGTCTGACATGGATCCTAATGTGATGGAGTAGTAACATCCATTAAGTGAGGTTTGGCTGTGACTCAGTGGTTATCTCCTCTCATCTACATTTATTTATTGTGCAAAACAAATACTTCTTGGCTCACTCAGCATCATATCTTGATTTTTAAGTTGGGTTTTTTTCCCTTTTTTGAGTAAGATAGTAGTATTTTTTTGTGGGGGGAGTATAGATTTGTATTACCGTACTTATATATACTTTACATTCTTTTTATCCCCATCACCATAGCTTATAAAGCCAGGGTTAGGGGATACACTTACTGATAATTTGGGTACAGTGTAAAGAGAAAGAATAGAGGGAAAGCAGTATGATACATTACTTTCTTCATCTGATCATTAGTGGAAAGACAGTTCATTTCTGACTACCTAGAGAAGGAAGCAGTATGGCAAACGTGGTGGTGTAAGAATACCAAAAGAGTGAGATTTGCATAGGAAAGGGATATATTTCATTAAAGCAATCGATAGACTTAGAAAGTACAGACAACCTTTTTGGAGCTCCTCAGGAGTGATGTTTTCAATAGGATGCATATATTGTAACCACATGTGTATGTGAATTGCAGAATGCTGGATACTGGTTTGGCTTCTTAAAGGATTATTTTAATATTCTTCAATATTTCTTATCCTGAAATCTGAAGCCATTTTGTGGATAATTACATCATACTGGATTGAGACAACTAGTTGCAGATATACATCACTTTTTGTGAGGTGCTTCTGGATCATGTCTTTGTTCGCTCAAAGCCAGGTTGTGCCATGTGTGACTTTTTGTTAATTAGTAAGGCTTTTTAAATGAGCAGATAATGTAAAACAACACCACTTGTTAGGCTGGTATTTGTAGCTGTTACCTGTAAAATGTCTTAAAAAGGAAGTTTTGCATGTATTCAGTGCCTTGGAGGAAATGAGGTCTGAGCACTAGACTCCTAAATTTTAATTGTAGCCTTGATGTTTGCCCTTGAAAGCTGGAATTTTACTTTTGTCTCCAATTCCTTATGTCTAAAGTTGGGGGAGATGATAATTTTTTTCTATCTAAGTCATTAAAGTTTATTAAGTGCTTTGAATACAACAAAACTCTGTTCTAAATGCCGATTATTATCTGGCTTTTTCTACACAGTGTTGACAATTTTGGACTTGGTCTTCTACTTCAGAGTAAGCAGATAAAACGCATGGTGTCATCATATGTTGGAGAGAACGCTGAATTTGAACGCCAGTATTTATCTGGTGAGCTTGAAGTTGAGCTTACACCTCAGGTAAGGAGTGTCTCTAGGAGGCCATTGATTTCATCTAAAATACTGGTAAAATAATGCTTAAGTGCTCTTTTAAAATTATTTTGCAATCCAAATGTTTTGCCTGTGTGCAAGTGTGCAGTAAAGACACATGGAATTTGCCATCTGTGGTGGATTGACCCTGGCTGGATGCCAGGTGCCCTCCAAAGCTGCTCTATAACTCCCCTCCTCAGCTGGACAGGAGAGAGAAAATACAATTAAATGCTTGTGGGTCCAGATAATGAGAAGGAGAAATCACTCACTGATTACTGTCATGGACAAAACAGACTCACCTTTGGAAAATTAGTTTAACTTATTACCAGTGAAATCAGAGTAGGATAATGAGAAATAAAATCAAGCCTTTGAAAGACCACCTTCCCCCCACCCCTGCCTTATTCCTGGGCTTAACTTTACTCCCAATTTCTCTACCTCCTCCATGGCAGTGGCACAGGGGATGGGGGTTGTTGTCAGTTCATCACCCGTTGTTTCTGCTGCTCCTTCCTCCTCAGGGGGAGGACTCCTCACACCCTTCCACTGCTCCAGTGTGAGTCTCTCCCTCAGGGTGCAGTCCTTCAGGCACAGGCTGCTCCAGTGTGGGTCCCCCACGGGGTCACAAGTCCTGCCAGCAAACCTGCTCCAGTGTGGGCTCCTCTCTGCAGAGGTCCACAGGTCCTACTGGGAGCCTGCTCTGGTGTGGGCTTCCCACAGGGTCACAGCCTCCTTTGGTCATCCACCTGCTCCAGTGTGGGTTTCTCCATGGGCTGCTCCACCATGGACTTCCATGGCCTGCAGGGGCATGGCCTGCCTCATCATGGGCAGCAGGGGAATATCCACTCTGGCACCTGGAGCACCTCCTCCACCTCCTTCTTTTGGGCCCTTGGTGTCTGCAGAGTTGTTTCTCTCACACATTCTCACTTCTCACTCTTCTGACTTCTGCTGGTGTTATGCAGGTTGTGGTGTTTTTCCCCCTTCTTAAATACGTTGCCACAGAGGCACTACTGCCATTACTGATAGGCTCAGCCTTGGCCAGTGGCGAGTCCATCTTGGTGCCAGTTGACACTGGCTTCCCTGAACATAAGGGAGGCTTCTAGTAGCTGCTCACAGAAGCCATCTCTGTAGCCCCTCTTGTAGCCCTCCCCTACCAAAACCCTGCCATGCAAACGCAGTATACCATTTTAGGCTCATGGGCTGTATGCTCCAACTGGTATGTTGCAGAACTTAATGGTCATTATGTGTGAATTCCTCTTATGGCTTGTTACATTATATTCATTTTAAGTGTATATATATATATATATATATATGTGTGTGTGTATTTTATTTTGCAATGTTTGATTTTCATAGAATTGTAGAATATCAGGTTGGAAGGGACCTCAAAGATCATCTTATCCAACCTTTCTTGGCAAAAGCATGGTCTAAACAAGATGGCCCAATATGCTGTTAGCTTTTTTTTTGTCGTTCCTCCCAGACTGTAGAAAAACACATGATGCAGGCTCAATATTGTGGCCCATATAAGGGGAAAAAAGTCAAGGAGTTGCTGAATTCCAGTATTAGTGGCAGCTTTCATGTGCTCTTACGGATGTTGCATGTGCAGTGTCTGCCATCTAGTGGGTAGGAATCAAATTAGGATATTTCAGTTTATTGTGAAAACTCTTTTGGGCTTGTTCATTAAATCTTAACTAAATTAATCTCTGCACAGTGTTATGAGCCAATATTTACAGCTTTACTTGTTAGCACCATAGTTTTAATTATTTAGCACTGCCAAGCTGCCCAGATCTTAATGCAATGAGATCCTAAAATTCTGAATATCAGTTACATTATGTTGACATTGAGTTTTGTGAAATTAACTACTCTAAAGCCTACAGCATGTTAGCGTGTTGCATTTCCAAAGGTGACATATCATCTTTGGGCTTTAAACAGCTATTGATTTAAGTCTCTGGGAAAAGCACCAGCCATAAGTTTTTTGGAAGAGAGCATCTTGGGCTCCCTCTCTTAGTAATGTCTCTTAGAATCCAGAGATGGGCAGAAAAACTCTTTTTATACCCAGTCAGCTGACATGGAAATATCGAGGCATTTGCCACTTCTCATGTTTAAAAAGTCATTTTTTCCTTCTTTCTACTTAATGTTCAGTGCTTTCATCTAGAAAACCTTGAACTGCTTTGACACGTAATTGGCTTAGTGGACTGCACAGACAAGCTCTGTAGGTCCAGCATGAAAATACTGTGCAATAGTAAACAGTAAGGTGAATTAATGACTTCCTAAGAGATAGAGGAATTTGAAATATTTTTGTCTTTTGGAAATGCTCTTCAAGTTTGTATGACTTTAGGCAAAATAGGGAACTGTTGTGTTGTTGTTAACACAGTAAGGGAGGGGTCTTGAAATGCTGCTTGGAACACAGGACTTTGTATTATTGCATCTGATTCACATCTGATTCTTGCCACCATTTTGTAAACTTACCAGAAGTCATTGTGTTTCTTGCAGGATAAGTGGGTAAAATGCAGCCTAGGGTTTGGAGGCCATCAAGCTAGATAATTGTCCATTATGGTCTTGTCTTGCTTTGAATACAGAAAAATATTTTAAAAAAAAAAAAAAAAAAATAAGAGAGAGAGAAAGGACACTAATGAAAAACAGGCAGACATATCTTTGGCCATAAATCTGTAATTAAGTGAGGAGGAATTTGGGATGTTAATATCCATGGTACAGCTGAACACAGAACAGAGTGCAGATGGAGTGGTCAAATAGAGTAGAAATGCTGTTTTGTCAACGTCTTGGTATTCTTTGCATGGGCAACCCAGATCACTGGACTCCCTCTTCCTTTCTCAATCTTCTACTGCATGGCTGTTTCAACTTGGAGTAGGGTATGAAGTTTTTCTTAAAATGTTAGAAAATGAAACATAAATATGTAGGACTGTTATAAAAGAAAAACCTAGTATATGTAGCCAGGTGGGAAGGAGAAAAAAAACCTCTGTACTTTTCGCAGAGTAGTGGACTGGGAAACAAGCTGAAGGAGAGTCGGCACAGCAATGTGCTGGGGCTTGGGAGTTGACAGGGAGTTGTGTAATGCTCTTGAGCAATTTATGGCCATGTGTGAAGCATTTCTTGTCATATCCAGTACTAGTCCCACAAAGTAGAGCTAAAATGGGAGGGAGAAATAGCTGAGTTCAGAAAGAAAATCTCCAGATGACAGGATTTAAAAATAAGTTCATGGAAGCCATTCATCAAAATTTGCTTTGTTGTTCCCAAATGACTAGTTAAATATGTTTTCCCATAGGGTACTCTTGCTGAACGTATCAGAGCAGGAGGAGCAGGAATTCCAGCATTTTACACCAGTACTGGCTATGGGACGCTGGTGCAGGAAGGGGGTGCGCCTATCAAATACAACACAGATGGCACCATTGCCATTGCCAGCCAGCCAAGAGAGGTAAGACATCAGTTTGTTATTAGGAAGCCTTCTGCATTGAAAACTGAATTTCTTACCTATTTCTAAGATAGTAGTTTAAACACCTCGTGACCAAGTTTAACCTTGCTATGTTGAATTAACAGGATATCTGTGGCACCAGACACATTAGTTTTTCTCTCACTGCTTAGTTTTGTCCTATGTGATGTGTTAGAAAAGTTTTTACAGCTTTAGGGTGACGTAGTATCAAGAACTGGTCCAAGCCGCTGAGTACTCTTCACTTGACAGCTTTCTGAGCAGATTTACTGTGTATTACAACAAAACCAGGCCACTGAAGTGCACAGTACGGATTGAGAACAACCTCCTATTAGTGGGGCAGGTGCTTCATAAATACTGTGGTATGGAGTAAGCAGCCCTGCAGCTGTACATAAAAGCTTTAGCATTAGAAGAGATGGGACATTTTCCAGTTAAAGAGGGAAGAGCTCAGTTGACACAAACTTTTAGGAAATGCGTTTGTCAGCAGTTGAAATGCAATTTAGTCTGAGTATCTGAAATTGCAAAGAAATAAAAAGTGTGGCTTCCGAGTGAGAAATGAGGGCTTCATACTCAAGTTGGATGTAGAATTTGGAGAAGGAGAGAGATTTCATTGCCATAATTGTACTTGAAGAAATGGATGGACCCTGATGATCTCTGCTCCCATTAGGTTGCAAATGGGATTAAATTCTACCTCAATAACATCTCTGGGGTAAAGTTAATTTCCCCTGCCATGGTTTCCGTGTATTTTATACATGGCTATTTTCAGTATCTAATCATTAACTTAGTCTTTTTTTCTCTTAATTTTCTTACTGAATATGTCATTATGATGTTTTACCTTTTGAAGGAATGTTTTGTTTATAAAATAGCTTATAATTTTGACAACGCTTTTCTTCTACTTTTAAGATTTGTGGAAAAGTCTCTCTCACTCCCCTCAGTCTTTTGGGAGGCTAATAACATGACTAGCATGATTTGATGAAATCCATTCTCCAAATCCATTTCAAATGCAAGTGTCATTTCATAAAAGCTCAGATCTCCTTTTACAGACTGAAAAACTGACTTCTGATACACTTTTGTCAATAATTCCTTCCCCTCCCAGAAATTTTAAATACTCTCAAATAGTATTTATGTATACTCTAGCCTTTGACATTAAGAGAAGTGCTGTTTCATGTTTCTATATAGGATTAAAGTACTAGCTGTTTGTCACTTACATGTTCCGTCTTCAGGCACAATATCATTATAGATTTTGATCATAAATGTGGAGAAAACCAAATTAAATTCAGCCTCTCAGATGATGTGATTTGAGTACTCTGTCTCAAATCATCTTTGGTTTAGATTTGGAGTTTCTGGTGGTGGACAGTGATGATGATCTTTTTCAACAGTTCTGCTTTAGCATTTCAGTTTTTGGTTAATTGGTAGATGTGCAGGAAAAAACATGTCTATTTCCGGTAGATGGAGCAGCAGGAATATGGATCTGATTCTCGTTCTGTTTTATTAAATAGTGACACTATGATAAAACTGGGGTTTACAGCCTTTCTGTGCTTCTCTGATTTATTCAGTTCTTTTCTCCGTAGGTGAGAGAGTTTGATGGCCGTCACTTTATTCTGGAGAAGTCGATTACAGGAGACTTTGCTCTTGTGAAGGCATGGAAGGCTGATCGTGCAGGAAACATAATTTTCAGGTATGATTTGTTTGCCAGTGGGAAAAGATTCTTTAATGGTTTAGATAATGAAAGAGAGGAGAATCCTGTCTTCTGTCTGATGGCAAAATAATGTTTTCTTGATTTCACTTTCTTTCGTATTGCCTTTCCCTACTGTCAGATTACACTGCTATAAAAAACAAAGTATAATTGCTTTTTTTAATGACTTTTGAGAATTCAAACATAGCTGTGAAATAAAACATTGGTAGTTAAAAATGAGACATGGCAGACCGAAGTCATTATGATGACTGTGGAGAGATGTAGTGTCATTCTGTTTGGTTCAATTTTCATGTTAGTTTGGGTCCTTTTCCTTGTGCAATTGAAGGCTGACCCAAGAAGTGATGGTTCATACATATCAGAAGAGAAGGGAGCTGATTCAGTCTCCTGGCCAGTCAGTGATGCGAAAACTTGATTCTGTCCCCAGAAAAGTATGTCAAGTCAATTTGATCTCGCTGGCGTAGAAAGAAGTATCATATGAAATACTTTTGTAGTAAAAAGTTTGGGCGTTGTACTAGAGATAACATCATTTATTTGAGTTGCTATATTTGTGGTCTGGTATGTCCTGAACTGAAGCAGGAGAGGTTTGCTTATCTTTAACATCTGGTTTTCATTTGTTTGTTTTATGGCTATCAGATGAAAAGGTAAGTGTTATGGTAATCAGCTGCAGGTTACTACAAGAAGATGTTGAATGATGCAGTCTGTATTTGTATACATTAAACAAGGAGTTGAAAAAGCAACTGAAAAATATGTGGATAAAATAATACTGATAATGTTTTTCTTTATATATTTATGCATATATTCACATAAATTTTTATCTATGTAACTTATGGAAATAATAATAATAATATTAAATAAAAATACTTGAAAATTAAAAAAGAAGTTTTTATTTTACTCAACTCTTGACATCCTGGCTTGCCCACTGGCAAGACATGATGGTTTCTGATTGAAAACTGAACTTTCCTGTGTGTGCACATGAATTTGATGGCTGCTAAACTCCTTTCCTTAGACTTTGGGACACGGAATACAGGAAACAGTCTTCACCCTTGCGCTTGTCTTTGTTTGACCTTAAGCCTCTATTGTCTGTGCTTTTACCCCGTATCTATGTAGTGATGCTCACTCACTCAGAAAAATTCTTTCATTCTCCACAGAAACAGACTGGTTGCATTCTCCCCCCCTTTATGGCCTGTTGGTCTCTCTTTATGGCTTTTCCTCTCCCTTCTGTTCCTTTCAGAAGTCTTCATATGTCTCTCACATTCACACAGTACAGTTGATACCAGATACTACTTCCATCTGGAGTGGAGACCTAAAAATCTTGAGTCCTTCTTTCAAGTGTAACTAATCAAAAATGGAAACATCATCATCCAGTATCTTATTTCATGTAGAGTATTTCTAGCTTAAAAGAATTTGCTCATAATCAGCAGTGACCTTTTCTGGCTTTAGATGAGGTGCAGATTACCTGATGGCCTAGAACAGAGAAACATGGGCTCATCTCATAGCCTATGGGAGGGATCAGAGGAGGAAACTGTTGTACATTCAAATGTAACAGCAATATCTCTGTGATCTACAGGACTGATGAAAAGGAAAATGTATTTTTGACATCATGCAACATACTGAGTATGTATTGACTGCCAGTGGGACGCCTCTGTACTGTTTTAATATGACTTCTGTTTTTGTTTGCTGAAATATTTTGCATAGCCTGTATAGACATAGGCTCTGTGTTTACTCACATCTGCCACTGCTTTCATGGCAGTGTGGTACTATTTATAGTGTGTATCCCATGACTCTGGTATCTGTGGAGCCAATAAGAATGGAGTAAGTGTCTGCCAGACCGTCAAGCTAAGAGCTTTTTTAAATTTGAAGGATGTACTTTAGGTAGACTTATTTGGACGACAGGCCAGCATGAGTTTTTTTGCCTGTTTTCATACATGAAGCTATACTATTTTCTTGGGAATCCAGAATGGCACCAGCTCCTTTAGAAGGCATTTTTTTAAACAAGGTTTTCTACATGATACTTCATGTCACGTAGCTCTTTTGTTCCATACAGCATGCCATGTCTGCTTTCCTTCCAGGCATCTTTATGCTGAGTGGACTGTCCTGCACCACAGCTTTTGCCTAACAAGACCTGTATCGGGCCCAGTAGATGATAATTCTTAGCAAAAATTGCTGCACCATTACTAAGACAAATAATCCAAGACTTCCTCGACCATAATGAAGTAATCCCACCATGTTCCTGTGATAGCTGAAAGGGTGTGTATATGGGCCTTTAGCTTTGTTAGTCTGATGCAGGTACTAGTTCTATTTAGTAGAACAGAGTGTCTCCAGGTCTTAAGCTTCTTTGCAGCTTTGCTTATTAGGGACAACAGCAGGGAGTGCCACTGCTTTTGTGGACATTCTACCTCCTTTGGATCCCCTCCCGTTTCATCTGGTACCATCTGCTTTGGAGTTGTTCTAGCCCAATATACTTCCAGTTTACAAGTGGAGGTGTGGTTTGGTGCCGATGAAAGTATGCTCTTGACAAAGGAACAGAGGTGCTGAAGGGACAACCTGAGTCAGGGCCCCTGCTATCACAGACAGTCATGTCAGGTTCACGCTTCAAGTGGTTCTGCAATACATAAATTCAGTTTATATCTGAGGTGTCCCTTCATCTCTGCACCATTAGGTCCATAGTGGATGTAGATCATTGGTTTAGTCCACTGTAAGCTAGTTTGCTACCTTTTTCCTTTGGGACAAAAGCTGTTGCAAAACCTTTGGGTTAGTCTAGGAATCCATTGCTGGAACAGTGGACTTTGCAGACATTGCTGAGTCGAGATGTCCAGAAAACTATCTAAAAATAAAAAGGCAGACTTAGCTAGCTAGTTTCTGCATTTCATACTCCAAAAACCTGAACATTATTCTGTGCTGGAAAATAAGCGTAGAGTTTCTGGTTTTTCTTCTTCTGTATAATGTGTTCTTTAGAAATAAGACCTTTGATCTTATAAAAGACTGCTGCTTTTGAAAAAACTTTACCAACCCAAGAACATTCTAAATTGCATAAGCTTTTATTAATAGGGTCACAATCAAGCCCTTTAACTCTTAATAATTTGTCATTGAAATGTTTTCTTGTAACTTTTTCCCCTATGTAAAAATAATTTTATATCAGTTTCTTTTACTGGCAGACCTACGATCTTGAGAAAGTCTTTGGCTCAGAAAAGTAGTCGCTTGGGAAGAAATACTGAATTCTTTGTTTCACCATCTGCCTTCCCCTGTCTATATCCGTTCTCCTGTTATTTTAATTCAGCTTTTGTAACTCTGGTTTTCTCCTCATTTTATACTCTACCTAGTGCAGGGTAGTTTTACCTAAATCACTGGCAGCTAGTATTGTATTTGTTCACTAAGAGAAGGATATAAATTCAAGGGTTGGTTGGGGTTTTTTTGGTTTCCTCTTCTTACATCCTTTTGTGTTTATACAGCCACAGAGGAGACCCATGGACAAAAGATACTGTACCTTCACAGCTGCTGTGTATTTCCAGTAAAACAGTATTTCCCCAAGTTATGTGTCATTGCGAATAGCTTTGATTCTGTAGATCTCTGCACTAGAAATCCTGTTGAAACTGCGTGGTAGTTTTAAGATTTGACCATGTCAATTCTCAACCTCCCCCAAAGCCACGAGGTGGCGGCAGCATCCCAAAGTTCAGTATGGCCATACCACTAGGCAAGGTCATTGCGCTGAAGGGCAAAGGAAAGAGGAAAAGGCATTGGGAAATGAGGATGGTCAGAAAAAAAATGCTTCTGTGAAAAGGGAAAAGGGGGAAAGGAAGTTTTCACTTGTTTTAAACCCTAGTTTCATGCATTTTGATGAGGAAATTTCAAGAAATCTACAAAGAGAAAAATGACAATCCATCAGTGGAACCCCACTAAAATATACACAATTTCTCTTAAATATTATGCTGCACAGTTTTATATGCTTTCTGAAAAATATAGAGAGGGGCTGACAAAGGTTCGTTGTTTTTCCCTGTACCTACTAGGATCTCAGTGCAGATCCCAGCATGGTATACATGTCATGTATTACTTTTATTCCCTAGAGGTAGTTCTTCCTTGTTACAGAAATACTGTGCAGGAATCATTAGGATGAATGCCAGAGTCTTGCAGTGAGTGCCAGAACTGGCATAGCTTTTTTAATCAAGAGAACTAGATTAAATTGACTACTATGCAAAGTGCTATCCCAAGTCCTAGTCTGAATTATGAAGGCATATGTGGGACTTGAGAGGCTGTTAGGACCTGTAACTGGGCCCCCTGTGGAGATTAATTTTATTCTTTGTGCAGTGAAATAATGGGAAGGTACATTGTACAAAGCCCAGATTGCTGCTGCTGCTCTTGGATCTAATAAATGAAGATATCAGTAGCATACTCAATTTCAGTTGAACAGTGTGCTGGTTAAAAGTCAAAAGAGCTGTAGTAAATATTTTCTAATGTAGCAAGATACTTAATTTCATAGACATCTTACACAATTACGTAATACTTTTTACTTCCTCCTTTTTTTTTTTTATTAATCCTCTAGCTATTTGTGGTGTTTGTATTACAGACATACCTGTAGCCTATCTCTGAAAAGTCTTTCCTTGTACTATTACAGCTTTTAATATTTATTAATTTTCTTCTCTTTCGCAGGAAAACTGCAAGAAACTTCAATCAACCTATGTGTAAAGCTGCCCAGACAACTGTGGTAGAGGTAAGGAACTGAAACATAGTAAGCTCTTTACCTCTACAATCAAGAAACCCCTTTGTTTTGCATGGTATTCTAGGGACAGAGTTCCTCTTCTCTTGACTTACTGGGGGATTTCATGTCAGAGACAGTGGTCTAAACTCCTTGGATTGCCTACTCCTAATGCTATGTTTTAGTGGTTAGTTCACCATGATTCCTCAGTTTATTACTGTTGTAATCCTGGCCAGGACTTGATGTTTACTGTGACCAGCCTCTGAAAGGCTACAGCCCTCAAATCTCATGGAATCGTAGAATAGTTTGGTTGGAAGGGACCTTAAAGAACATCTAGTTCCAACCCCTTCTAGTAGACCAGGTTGCCCAAAGCCCCATCCAACCTGGTCTTGCACACTTTCAGGGAGGGGGCAGCCACAGCTTCTCTGGGCAGCCTGTTCCAGTGCCTCACCACCCTCACAGTGAAGATTTTCTTCCTTGTATGTAATACAAATATACTCTCCTTCAGTTTAAAACCATCACCCCTTGTCCTATCACTCCACTCCCTGATAAAGAGTCCCTCCCCATCTTTTCTGTAGGTGCCCTCCAGGTACAGGAAGTCCCCTATAAGGTCCCCTGGAGCCTTCTCTTCTCCAGGCTGAACAACCCCAACTCTCTCAGCTTGTCCTAATAGGGGAGGTGCTCCAGCACCCTCATCATCTTTGTGGCCTCCTCTGGACTTGCTGGACAGGTCCGTGTCCTCTGTATGTTGGGGGCCCCAGAGCTGGACACAGCACTGCAGGCGGGGTCTCATGAGAGCAGAGCAGAGGAGGAGAATCCGCTCCCTCAACCTGCTAGCCACGCTTTTCTTGATGCAGCCCAGGATAAGGTTGGCTTTCTGGTTTGTGAGCACACATTGCTGGCTGATAGTCAGTTTTCCATCTGCCAGTACCTCGAATTTCTCTCCTCAGGGCTTCTCTCAATCCACTCATCCCCCAGCCTGTATTTGTGCCAGGGATTGCCCTGACCCATGTGCAGGACCTTGCACTTGGCCTTGTTGAACTCCATGAAGTTTGCACAGGCCCACCTCTCCAGCCTGTCCAGGTCCCTCTGGATGGCACATCCCTTCCCTCCAGCACACTGACCGCACCACACAGCTTGGTGTCATCAGCAAACTTGCTGAGGGTGCACTCGATCCCACTGTCCATGTCTCCAACCAAGATGTTAAACAGTGCCAGTCCCCACACTGACCCCTGAGGAACACCACTTGTCACTGCTCTCCACTTGGACATCGAGCTGTTGCCTGTAACTCTTTGAGTTCAACCATCCAGCCGGTTCCTTATTCACTGAGTGGTCCATTTGTGAAACCCATGTCTCTCCAATTTAGAGACAAGGATGTCATGTGGGAGAGTGTCAAATGCTTTGCAAAGTCCAGGTAGATGACATCAGTTGCTCTTCCCTTGCCCACCAACACTGTAACCCCATCATAGAAGGCCACCAGACTCATCAGGCTCGATTTGCCCTTAGTGAAGCCATGTTGGCTGTCACCAATCACCTCCTTATTTTCCATGTGCCTTAGCGTAGATTCCAGGGCGATCAGGTCCATGATCTTGCTGGGCACAGAGGTGCGACTGGCTGGCCTGTAGTTCCCTGGGTCTTCTCTTAAATTCCTTTTTAAAAATGGGGTTATGTTTCCCCTTTTCCTGTCAGGGGGACCTTCACTGGACTGCCATGACTTCTCAGATATGATGGATAGTGGCTTAGACACTTGTCACGTCCCGCTCAGATGAGGGAGACAAGTGACTCAGATTCATAAATCCCCAACAGAGTGGACAATGGTGAGACAAGTCTCAAAGTCCAACCATTTATTGACTTCCCACAATGTACTAATTGGATACATGATAATTGGCTAAGTATATAATGAGTTGTGGCAAGCGATACAATATGCCTTTCATATCTTAATGGCAGTGAAGGAAAAGGGGAAAAAGGAAAGGAGGGAGATGGAGAGAATAGAGGAACAGACATCACCAGTCTGGGTTCCTGCATCGATCCCTCTAGTGAGTGCTCCAGGAAGCATCCGTCATCTTCGCTTCAGTTCACTGTTTGGCTTCCCCCGACCCTTGCCCCCCTCCGTTTATACATACTTTCCTGGGGTCTGTCCCTAGGTCGACCCACATACCTATGCATCCCATGTATTTGGAGAGCTAAGGTGTTTCATGGGATGATGTAATTAGCATGATCAGTTAGTCTTCATTAACATATTCAAGGATGTTAACATTAATACGCATTTCATGGATATTGAAGCAAAGGTACCTTGGAATTTGACCAGGTGCACCAGAGCAGGGCTGCCCTGTCTTCACATGGCTCCCCGCTCCAGCTGCATCCTGTGGTATTCGGGCAGCCTTATCAGCTGCAACCTCCACACTATCCACCCTGTGACTATAGTTTCATTACTTGCAAGCGTTTGAGACATTCCTTAGCTCAAAGTGCCTCCACTCCCCCTGCTGACCTTTTTCTCAGGCTGTTTTTCTCAGTGCTTGTTTCTTGCAGGCCTGTTTCTTTCAGGTCCTGTTTTTACAAGTCATCTCTCGCACCACTTCATCTGCCAGTTGCTTCAGGACCCACAGATGCATCTCATCAGGTCCATGGACTTGTGCACCTTCTGGTTCCTCAGACGGTCTCAAACCTGATCTTCTCCTACAGTGGGCAGTTCTTCACTCTCCCAGTCCCCACATTTGTCTTCTGCAACTTGGACAGTGTGGCTGGAGCCCTTGCCAGATAAAACTGAGGCAAAAAAATCACCGAGTACCTCAGCCTTCTCTGTACCCTGGGCAACCAGGTCTCCTGCTTCCTTCTCAAGATGGCCCACATTTTCCCTAGTCTTCCTTTCATCACCAAAGTACCTATAAAAGCTTGTCTTGTTGCCCTTGATGTCCCTGACCAGATTAAGTTCAAACAGGGCTTTGGCCTTCCTAATCTGATCCCCTGGCTGCTCAGACAGTTTCTCTTTATTCCTTCCAGGCTACCTGTCCTTGCTTCCGCCCTCTGTAGGCTTCTTTTTGTGTTTGAGCTTGTCCAAGAGCTCCTGGTTCATCCATGCAGGTCTCCTGGTGTTCTTGCCTGGCTTCCTCTTTGTCGGCATGCCTTGCTCCTAAACTTGGAGGAGGTGATCCTTGAATATCAACCACCTTTCATGGGCTGCTCTTCCCTCCAGGGCTTTTACCCCATGCTACTCTGTCGAGCAGATCCCTCAAGAGGCCAAAGTCTGCTCTCCTGGAGTCCAGGGTAACGAGCTCGCTGTGCTCCCTCCTCACCACCCCAAGGAACTTGAACTCCACCATTTCATGGTCACTGCAGCCAAGGCTGCTCTTGAGCTTCACACTCCCCACCAGCCCCTCCTTTTTGGTGAGAACAAGGTCCAGCATAGCACCTCTCTTCGTTGGCTCCTCTACCACTTGGAGAAGGAATTTATCATTAATGCATCCCAGGAACCTTCTGGATTGCTTATGCCCTGTTGTGTTGCCCCTCCAACAGGAAATCGGGGTGGTTGAAGTCCCCCATGAGGACCAGGGCCTGTGAACATGAGGCTGCTCCTGCCTGTCTACAGGGGACATCATCTGCTCTGTCTTCCTGGTCAGGTTGCCTGTAGCAGACCCCCACTCTAATGTCTCCTGTCCCTGCCTTTCCTTTAATCCTGACCCATAAACTCATGGTCAGCTCCTCATCCATCCCCAGGCAGAGCTCCATGCACTCCAGCTGGTCACTGACATAGATAGAGGGTGACATCCCCTCCTCCTCTCCCCTGCCTGTCCTTTTGTTAAATAAAATAATTTGTTAAATAAAATAATATGTGGATGAAAGAATAAACAGTAGGCTTAGGCTGTGCTTAAGAAGGTTCACATAAGACCTTATGCAAAATTTAGTGATAATAAGTATATAACAAGTTAGATTTGGTAAATTGTGGAGCTATCACATTTGTGGTCTCCAAAATGTAATAAATTACATAAATATCAGTCCAGAATGAGAAGCGGACATTTGATTACGCCTTGAGAAAGAGGATAGACTAGATGATGTAGGTTTATTCGAATCTTTCTGTCATTTTTCCTTGTTCTCTAAAATGATAATGTTTAAAAACATGGAGCAGCCAACACTGGAAGTACATTGGTGATTGGAGAGTTCCTAAGCCATAGCAATATCTAAAAGATAGAGTCTGTTAGCTTTTTCATCACACTCTGGTATGCATAATAAACCTTTTATATCACACCTTTTATATGCCTAATAAAAACTAAATATGGTTTGACAGTAAAATCAAGACAAATCCCTCTAGACTATTTGTAGTAAATTGTACATGAAAGTGGTTTGTGTTTCTTCAGGGTCTTTGGGTTTTGTTTGAAGTTTGGGTTTTGTTTGGGCTTTTGGGGGTTTTTTTTGTAAAATCTTACCTGGAAAATATATTCATTACCTAAACATCTCCAGATAATATATTTTGAAACTTGAGTTATTTTTTTTGTGTTATACAGAACTATTTCAAAAAACACCATAGAATTTGTCACATGACTTACAGTACAGCAACAGTCCATGAATTTTCACGGTTGGTTTTCAAGAAAGGTTTAAAATATTTTTCCATTTAAAAATGAAATAAAGAATCTTTCATTATTCCCTTTTCTTCTAGTCACTTGCCCTTCATACTTTGTTCAGTCTGGCGTTTAGAGAATTTAAGTAGATCAGAGCCTTCCACCTACATTCCATCTCATTCTCTCTTTCTGCTCTTCTATCCACATATGATAGGGTAGAATTTTCTTGTCAGTGAGCAGCAATTATGTGAGATCCTTCTTGTTCTAATTCCACTTAACAGTCTTTAGTAGATCTGCTGTGAACTGTGTCCACCATGAGTCTTGTTGCTTTTTCAATAGCATTTAAAAACTGACAAGCTTTTTGCAAGATGGTACATTGTTAGTTTACAACTCTAATTCTTTACAGACAAATTAATGGGTGCAGAAGCATAAGCAGAGATTTAGAACAAATAGAAAATTTGAGCCAAATGCAGTGCCTCGTTGGCTTAAGTGTCTTTCTTCCAAAGCAGAATTCAGAATGTTGTGTTTGGATTTCAGAGTTCAAACCCAGGGAATTGGAAGGGCGTATCTCAATATGGCATCTAGTACATCTGATGTCTCAAACTAATCACTAGGAAACTGAGATAGCTGAAAAGAGTTTTGCTTGGCTCCTTATTTTATGTTGTTCAAGGCTGAAGGGTGAAATTCTCAGTCCCACTTACAGGGAGCAGAAAGAAGTTTGTGTAGACTAGTAATTCACATACTGTCTTGGCAGCAGGGATTTCTGCATTCTGGTATCTGTTCCCAGCTCTGTTTCTGTTTTTCACACAGTGGCCATTTAACTGAATTTAAGCAGACACGTAGAAGTACAGATTTGAAGCTATTCCTGCTCCTTTCTATCAAACTAGCTACAGATCAGGCTTGATTTCAGAGTCATACAGTGATTGTTCTGGATTTGCAAGACTGTAGTTTCTCAGTCTGGCACTCCCATCCCAATTTTGAATGTGAAGCTTTGTACCTGTTACGCAACCAGACTTAGGCTACCAACATCTGCTTGTCTAGAAAAAAGCACCAAGCTGAGGCAGGTAACTAGCAAAAATTAGAGGCATATCCCTCTGTGTTTCTGATTTTTGGGTTGCTAATTTTTTTTTTTTTTAAATGAATGCTATAAATACACAGAAGAGGAGAGTTGTTCTTGTAGCTACTCTAATGGGTTATTTATGCATACATAACATAAACGTAACTGTCTAAAGGCAGTTTTATCCAGTCCTTTAGAAGCAATCTCTTTTTTCAGCAACAGAACTTATTTTGTTAAGCTTTACATTAGAAGGGTGGGTTGTAGGCCATTTGCTTATATCATTATTAAGTTCAGTAAGTACTTTCAATCGGTGTATAACTTGAATTTTGAAAGATAGGTTTAATCAGAAAGTTATCCTGCTTTGATACAAATAAAACAAGAAATAGAAAACCCATCCTTCTGGTTGTGCATGTTCCAGTGGTTAATCACCCTCATTGGTATAAATATGTCTTTTTGCTTTAAATAGCTTGGCTTTAGGTTCCATCCAGTGCTTTTATTCCCTTCTGCTAGATTAAAAACCTTTCTGAAGCTGGCATATCCTTCCCACTGAGTGACTTCTCAGTGCTGTTGATATGATGAACAGATTGAGGTTTTAATAATTCTATCTGTAAAACATTTTCTTCAGCATTCCTATCCTTTTCCTGACCATCTCCTTCTCCCTATGTTTTTTTCTGATACTTTACAAATATGGCCAACTGAAGCATCTGCAGCACTGTAACACTGCTCCCACTAATGTCACATGAAAACTAGAGCTATTCTTTGGTGCTGCTGCTTCCTTCTTTGCATACCTGTAGTCTTTGGGGGTCATTATACAAGGGGTTCTTGCAGTGTTAGCTGCACCATGTTGATCCATTTCTGGCATACTTCAAGGAGAATGTAATCAGTGTTTTTCAGCATGCATTCTGTAAGCATGGCAGGTATTTCTTGATCACAGATGTCTTTCTGTTTTTTAATGAAACGTGTTATGTTTGAACAGATCCAGTTTACCTGTTGTGTTTGGTAACTAGGATTTATTATTTCATCAATCTTTGCACAGATTTATTTTAGTTTCTAAGCATTGATAAAAATATGGAATGGCAATTGGCATAGTAAGATCCATACCAATGGAAATATAAATTACTAGAAATCCAATTGCAAGATATCTGTGAACTTGCTGAAAGTGGGAAGTACACTCAGAATCAATTGCATTTGTTAACCTGTCCTTCTAAATTAACCCAAGGAGCTGTGAAATCTCCTGACAATCATACACAGTAAAAGACACTTTTTTCTTTAATGTATTAAAGTTCTCCAATGTCAGTGTGGCATTTTACACTCTCTTAGTTGACGTACAGACAGACACTTAAATTTTGTAACAATTCAGAAGCGGAAGAGCTTGACAGCATTTGTGGATGTGGAGGGTAAGAGTGAAGACAAAAAAACTCCATCTCACAGACCCACATAGCTATTGCTTGCTTTAAAACTCCCCTATGTTGTGAGGAGTAAGGCTGACTGTGTGTGGAAAGGTTTCTGAAGAAGGAGGAAGTCAGTCTGTACCATTACCAATTATGTCTGTGGTACACAGTGTAGAGTTACTGATTTTTAATATTCCCCTAGAACAAATTTCAGATGAAAGTGTCTGACCCTCAGCCTTGTTTCTTTTGACTATGGAAATGGTCAGAAGTAGCTGTTCAGTACCCTTGCTGGGATCAGCAAAACATTGATTGTAGATTTCTAATGAAATGCAGGAGATGTTTACTAACCTGTACAAGTATTTTGGACCACTATATGCATTTCTTTTGCTTATTTAAGTGATGGGAAGTAGAACCTTCTAACATTCATGATAATAAGTATGCATACCTCAGCACAGATAACTGTCTGTAGAGATCCAACTGCAGAGTCTAGTGGAATTTCTACTTCAATTTAAAGGTGACCAATATTAAGGGTCAAAAAGAAGTTTTCAACTGAATTCCATGATTCCTGTTACTTGGAGGTAACCTTTGCAGATAAAAATGTTAAAGAGTCTGGTATTGGCAGCATTAGTTAGTTTGGCTTTATTTGTGAAAGCAAAATGATGCAGGAGTTTGTTTTTTAGTTCTTCTACAGTGTTGCATTTAAAAAAAAAGTTCTCTGTTCATCTGCTTCTCACTTCATCTTGCAGAACTTGCAGGAGTTAAGTATGCAGTCAGAACTGTAGCTTTGTTTGGACCTGAGCCCTGACACATGCCCTCAGCTGAGGCTTTCAGGTGATTTTCAGATCTAATAAACACTTTTCTGCTGCTACTGCAAAGATGGGAGAGTTTGGAAATCAGCTCATCTAAAAGGAACTCAGCAGCCACAGGTAATATACAAGCTACCAGCCCTTGTAAAGGTGCAGAGGAAGGGCTTGACATGTGAAGAAACTTGAGGGCTTGTGTGGGCTTATGTATGTGGCAAACACTCTCTGTTGAATGAAGGACAAGTCTGCTGAATTCATCAGGCAGCAGTGCTGTCAGACCCTTCAACAGACCCACTGAATTTTGTGATGGGAAATTAAATGTGTAGCCGCTTGAAGTTACAGGGAGACCTCCTGGATGTGTGCCTGGACTGCTCAGGCAAGGGCTGTGAGGGTAGGATGCTTCCTAAAATGTGCATCTTCCTGTAGAGCCTTCTGTAAGCAGGACCCGACTGGGAGGGACAGCTTTTGGTGATGATGCTTCTTTTTTGCAGAGAATTGAGGCAACTCAAAGCCACAGGAAAAAACATAGTGTGACCTTGCCAAGTCTGGGTGTTGTGACAGCGTGGGAGAGGTGAAGGGTGATACTGGCTTGGGCTCTTGCTGTTTGCCGTGGAGGTGTACATGAACATCCATAACAGCCCCAAACATCCCTAAGCTGTTGTCTGTTTTCTTGCCACTGTTACTCTCTGCTATGAGACCTGCTGACTACTTGACCCTGGTGAAGTGGTTTGAGATCTCCTCAGCCACTGCCATGATGTAAGTGTTTGATAGTGGTAATGGTCAATATGTTTAGAAATATTTATTGACTGGCTGTTTGAATATCCAGTTTGAATAATTTTCTTGTTCAGATTGCATGGGATGGCTAAATATATCTCCCTGTGTAAACAGCATTTCCACCTCAAATAATACCAGGGGAGGAAAAAAGAGAGTGTACTTTCTCATAAAAATGCATTAAATAAAAATCATTAAACCCTGCGTTTTATCTCTGGTTGCCTAGTAACAACACAGCCACGTCAGTGAGCGCCATTATCTCAGGTACAATGAACTGTGCTGCGCTAAGGGACAAGCAAACTGAAATAAGCTATTTGTATCCTCTTATCTGTGCTAAATCATGGCATTGTGTTTTATTGAGGAAACTGGAAAATGAACCTTTTTTTGGTGTCCGTTCCTCCAAATTCTTTAACAATGTCAAAACTTTCCTCAGATGCGTAGCATTGTTCTGAGGAATTCTTCAAGGTTTTTGCACAGTGACAGTTTACTGTAAAAAGCCTGTAAGTACTACTTTAAAGTGGAAAAATAATCTAAAAGAATCTTTTTCCTTACCTGTATGCCCCAGCCATGGAACTTGAAACTGAACCCTGCTACAGGAAATGGTTCTGGATTTGGGATGGGCACAGACTTTGCATTAGGCTGTGCTTCTGGGAAACAACAGAACAGGATTTGAGGCGAAGAAGAATACAGAATTGGGGTTCTTTTGTGCAAATGCTGTAACTACTAAGCTGTTGTGTTGCTATAGCCTTTTTCAATATTGTTTAATTGCTCAGTGTTGACTCTGTGTGTGCTTAGGGGATGTTTGCTGAGTGTGTGTCCCAGGGATCTGCAGTGGGGGAATGTTTTGTCTGAGAATGTCATCTGGCACAGGATGGACACTGAGCTGATTAGTCCTGCCACCTTACCAGCAGCTTTTGGCACAAATGACAGTAGAATTCTAGTTACCATAATGTCTTAGTGTAATATATGCAAAATATATGTATTATGTATTATATATTATTAGTATAAATACAGGTATGGAAGTATTTACATCTTAAACATCTAGGTGGTTAGTCAGGACTTTTGACTGCATGATTGGATTTGCATGCTTAGGTTTTGGCTAAATCTTGAATCAGAAACGCTTGTGGATCTGAATTTAGATAACCCAGTTACAGAGTATAAACATTACAATATCCTTTCCCAAAGGAACCTTAGATGAAAGATTTGAGTGAACACTTGTGAGACAGTAACCATGTAATGCAAGTACATTATCTTTAGAAAACACAGAAGGGAAAACGGCAAAATATCAGGAATGCCTCTTAGGAAGTCTCATTTTGTGAGCTCAAAGACTTGATAGATGAAGGCTCCTGGGAGGTATAGCTAAGAAGAATTGAAGTACAGGAAGAGTGTGTTAAGAACTTGAGAATAAACTCTTCTAGCATGGAGAAAGCATTGGAAAAGCAGTAGGAGTTTGATCTGTATCACAATTGTTGCAATCTCAAACACAGAAAAGAAAAATGACAGAAAATGAGATGTCAGATGTCTGAGGCTAAGCATTCCAAAACCCAAACAGACGAAAGTGCTTAAGCACATAGAAGCAAACTCAGAAATCTCCATCCCAGTACAAAATAAGACTTGAAAGTAGCAAGAAATCTTCCTAAGAGTACATACATATTGGACTGGGAGACCAAGGGCATTGATACTTCACTGCTCAATGAGGAGAGTAAAATTACTAATGCAGAGTACAAAGAAGGCTGAAGTGTTTAATGCCTTTTCTGCTTCAATGTTCAGCAATGTTAAAAAGCAGTTTGGTGCCATTCATGGAAGGTTAAAGAACAAGTCAGAGAAGGGTAGGGATTGAAATCCAGGGACTACTAGTGCTGATTTCGAAAAGCAACTCCTAGAAGTGTTTGCACACTGTTGCCACAGTAATTTTAGTTTGCCAACAAGAAGCCCAGCCCCAGACTGGGATGCTCTTTTGTTGTTTTTATTTCCCTTCATTGTATTTGATTCCTTGCTTCTGTGTGTGCAAGTGTTTATTAAAAGACAGAACAGAAACCCCTAATATTTTTACATTGTTGTGCAGACCATCTTAGATGGTTTGAGAAGCGCTGGAATAGACTGGGCTAGAAGGGAGTTCAAAAGGGAGTTCTTTTTATGTTTAGTTAACATGTTACTGATTTTCAGGGGAATCTACTTCTTTAATAGTTAATTTAGCTATGCTGGTTTTGGGTTGTTTGGTTGTTTTTGTTTTTTTTCCTGTGATTTCTTTTATATATAACCTCTAATTATGTGGGTTCAGATTTGGCACTTCATTGCTGGATTAGTGAATGTTAAGTGGTTAAAATTCATAGCAGATCATATTGTTGCTGACTGCTGTTCAGATAGTTAAACCTACACGCAACATTGTGCTAGAAGATTTGAATTTGTTTTTATCTGTCTCTTAAATTTTATTCCTTTCTAAATTGATACTTTCTTGAATGAATATCATGAGCTTTCTCAGCATTCAGCTTCAGAAGTTAACTGCAGATGTGAATATAATATTCAGTGAAAGAAACCCTTTTATCCTTGTCACATATGTTAAGAACAAATGTGACATTCAAAAAGAACAAACTAAAGCAAGTCCATGGTTGATCAGTAGATACTGCAGATTGCCAGGAAGTCCATGTGCTGGAGAAAATGGTGGAAAGCCTCTATTTTCTCCTAATGCTAAATCTAGAGTTTTTTAATAACAGTTTGTAGAAAGCCTGATATACTGTGCATTTGAAGTACCTTTCATTAACAGTACTCATATTCTGAATAACGAGAATTTGAAAATTAATAGAATTTAAATTACCATAGATTTAACTTTTCATTGTATGTGCTAATATGTATAATAAATTGATAATTCTTATGCACTGCTCTGTGTGTAAGATCCATTAATCAGTCAATCAATGATTTATCAATCTTTACATTTGAAATCGCAAATTATTATATCACTGCAAAGATGATGCAGAGAAAGTTTTAGGCATGACTCAAAGAATTTATATGCATACATACATTCATTTATGTCTTAAAGCAATAATTCTTTTTCTGGCTATTACATTTCTGATGGAGTTTTCTAGTACAAAATGAGAAAGATTGAACATTCAAACTGAAAATCTTAGAAAAATTTCACAATGCGAGTAATTGCCCAATGATAAGAAACAAATGCATTTTTTCAGGTGGTCAAAACATTGAGATTAGAAAAGCTGCAGTGTCGGAGTAATTGTTTGAATCGGTAGCTCAGATTTTAGACTTCTCTTGCAGCATCCTTCCCTGCAAATGCTATAGAATAGAATTATTCAGTGAAGAAAGTGAGGATTTAAAGAGAAGTAAATGGTTGAGATACCAGGACTGTCTTGACTTCAAATCATGCTGATTTTTCAGGATGCAGAAGATGATAAAAGAATGGATGAGGACCATGGAGTAGTTTTCTATTTCTGTCTCTCAAACAGTTTCCTGGTGTTTATTTGAAAGTCGCCTAGTCTTCCATTTTTTACCAGAACTATGTTTAATTGCTTTATAGAAAACCTGCACTCTTGGAAGTACAGTGTGTGGAAATGCACTTCCATTGATATTCCCATGAATTACATACTAAGTTCTTCAGTTTGCCACTTGTGATGAAGCTGGAGAAAGTGATAGCTAAAAAAGTCTTAAAATAACTTCATGTTCAAACAGGTGGTGGTTGGTTGTTTTTTTTTAATTCAGATATATTTCTTCTCCCTTTTTGTCAAACTTTGCAGTAAGTCAAATGTATTATTTCAGTTTTTTCCTTCTTGTTGAAAGAAGCAGGGAGAGCCGGGATATACTCCTGATCAAAATTGGTGAGGTGTGTAGCCAGTTTCTGTAAGCGATACGCTAAGGAGGAGCACTTTTGCTTCCCCAGGCTCTCAAAGTGCTGGATCTCTCAAACACCGAGCAGCAAAAGCTGCAAATAAAAGTACAAATGTATCCATCATTTAGTTTTTTATAAGCTATTTTTTTCTCAATAACAATAGTTTCAAATACCAATTTTTTTCCCCACAGTACCTTCAAAATAGACACTTGCATTTTTATGCCAACATTTTTGCTTATTTGCATTCCAGAGCAGTGGAAGTTATACTTACGTTTCACGGTTCCCCTTGTTCTTTTAAGTGAACTAGGCAAGTTGTAATGCACCTTTATATCTGTTGCTTTGCACTGTTGGGATTTTTGGTTTTTTGGTTGGTTTTTTTTTTTTTAATTGTGTGTTTTGAAAAGTCCTGTAGCTTTTGGAAGATCTTGAGATGAGGCCAGCTGAGAAACAGACTTCCTAGCTCAGACAGCGGCACATTCTTGATGCTGTCGTATTTGGTCACCTCCTGTAAGGCATTAGGAGTGGCTATGTGATTTGTGTTTGCCTTTGCCACCAGCAATAAGAAGAGACTCCTGTACCCCATGCATGCCAAAGCAGACTGTCCCTTAATTTTCCTGAGCTGTGTATACACTCAGTTTCTCCTTGTGTTCATGCAATGAACTAATTAGGGATTTTAAGAAACTCCAGATTTAAGGGACTAAATTGAGCCATCATACAAGTTGAAATTAACTGCTGTTTGCAGTGAATTCCATCAGATTCCATCAAGGTTGAATATAAGCTAACCAAAGGTGTCTGATTTAGATGTCTGCCAGAAGGTTTATGGGAAAGAGGAGAATCAGATGAGTTGTAAGAAGTTGGGCACCAACCACCCACTTAAAAACCTTGTCTGGATGTTCAGACACAAGAAGAAGAAAAAGTAGTGAATGAATGTGAAGGTTTCTGAGAGTGATGAATTTTTCTTTCAGCAATTCAGAGGAATCAGAGACAGAAGAAACCTATCCTTAATGTATTTCTATTTTGATTGGGCTGGGGAGGAAATGGTTAAAAACACAAACAGTTTATATATAAAAAGAGTTTAAATTAGTTGTGTAAGCATTCTGTTGGGAATTTTAAGCCAGTTGATAGTGCCCTGATCTGCTTTGGTGGTTATTCTGCCTGATAAGAGATACAGAGACAGAGTAGAAATTGTGGTATGATCAGACTAGACGTCATACTTGTTATGGCTTTGGATATCACTTGTTCCATCCACCTGGAAACTATGCTAGGGCACATGGAAAATAAGGAGGTGATTGGTGACAGCCAACATGGCTTCACTAAGGGCAAATCGAGCCTGATGAGTCTGGTGGCCTTCTGTGATGGGGTTACAGTGTTGGTGGGCAAGGGAAGAGCAACTGATGTCATCTACCTGGACTTTGCAAAGCATTTGACACTCTCCCACATGACATCCTTGTCTCTAAATTGGAGAGACATGGATTTCACAAATGGACCACTCAGTGAATAAGGAACCGGCTGAATGGTTGAGTTACAGGCAACAGCTCGATGTCCAAGTGGAGAGCAGTGACAAGTGGTGTTCCTCAGGGGTCAGTGTGGGGACTGGCACTGTTTAACATCTTGGTTGGAGACATGGACAGTGGGATCGAGTGCACCCTCAGCAAGTTTGCTGATGACACCAAGCTGTGTGGTGCGGTCAATGTGCTGGAGGGAAGGGATGTGCCATCCCGAGGGACCTGGACAGGCTGGAGAGGTGGGCCTGTGCAAACTTCATGGAGTTCAACAAGGCCAAGTGCAATCCCTGACATAAATATAGGCTGGGTGATGAGTGGATTGAGAGCAGCCCTGAGGAGAAGGATTTGGGGGTATTGGTGGATGGAAAACTGACTATGAGCAAGCAATGTGCGCTTTCAAACCAGAAAGCCAACTGCACCAAGAGAAGTGTGGCCAGCAGGTTGAGGAGGGGATTCTCCCCCTCTACTTCACTCTTGTGAGATCCCGCCTGCAGTGCTGTGTCCAGCTCTGGGGCCCCCAACTTAAGAAGAACATGGACGTGTTCCATCAAGTCCAGAGGAGGCCACAAAGATGATGAGGGTGCTGGAGCACCTCCCCTATGAGGACAAGCTGAGAGAGTTGGGGTTGTTCAGCCTGGAGAAGAGAAGGCTCTGGGGAGACCTTATAGTGGCCTTCCAGTACTTAAAGGGGCTACAGGAAAGGTGGGGAGGGACTCCATCATGGAGTGTAGTGATAGGATGAGGGGCAGTGGTTTTAAACTGAAAGAGGGTAGATTTAGATTAGATATAAGGACGAAATTCTTCCCTGTGAGGGTGGTGAGACACTGGCACAGGTTTCCCAGAGAAGCTGTGGCTGCCCCCTCCCTGGCAGTGTTCCAGGCCAGGCTGGACGGGGCTTGGAGCAACCTGGGCTAGTGGAAGGTGTCCCTGCCCATGGCAGGGGGGTTGGGACTAGATAATCTTTGAGGTCCCTTCCAACCCAAAACATTCTATTATCTTACGATTCTAAAGACAATTTCCACCATTGCTAGAGGGAAAGAAATGAGAATCTTCTCATTAGGCTGTGATAAGCAAAAACTTGCTTTCATGATATGAAGGACTGATGTTTCTGCCTGTTTCAGTATGAAATAATGGTTTTGATTCTGTGAAACACTTTATTCTTGTTTTTTATTTCCATGTGTGTTTAGTGTTCTCCTTTCCAGGCAGCTTTCAGGAAGGGTAATGATTAAGTATAAGAAAAGTTTTATTCTTCTTAAAATTTGTTACTTAGAATCTCTTCATAACACACATTCCTGTGGTTTCTGATTTATCTGTTGAAAGTTTTTAAGATGCATGTCAATTTTCTTTCTTCCAATCCTTTCCTTGAAAAATATTCTTGACTACTTTCTTCCTTAACTCTGTGGAAAACTTTTACAGATACTGAATGTTGGGGGGGGGGGGGGGGGGGGGCGGAATGGGGGGTGTTAGAATATCTGCTATGATTTTGAAGGTGAAATGAACCACACTGATCCCTCACTGAGAAAGAAAGTAGTAGCATGTAGTTTTCAGAAATCTTTGTGAATTACCACTGTCTATAATGATTGTCTGTAATAAGGAGGATAACTAATACATGTGTGCACATAAAGTGCCATTTTCAGATGATGTGTTTTTTCTTGCCTTTAGTGAGATATCTAAGGGGTTTCTTTTTCTTACCAGAGAGAACCAGCAACATAATTTGTTACAAACTAGCTGCTAATAGATGGTTTTACCCTGTTTTCCTTCCTATATGTCTCCTGCTTAGTGTGCTCTGGTCTGATCCTTAGAGGTATTCCTTGAATTTGTGGGTGGTTTAGTTGGTCTTTCATAGCCTGGAAAATACAAAGAAGTCCTTCTTGGATAGTGCAATTAAAGATCTGATTTCTGATTTTTTTTTTTTTTTTTTTTTTTTTACTTTTCTACCTCTCCCTTCAGTACTTAAATTCCTGTTAGTTAATTTTTGAAAGTAAAGCTTAAATTTATCTCCTGACCTTTTAAGTTACATTTCTTTGAATGTGTAGGAGACAAGATCTCTTTCAGTCTCTTTTCATTTGTCATTTCTCTGATATGAATAATAGAAAAGAAAATAAAATCTTCTGTTGAGATTAAAGCTAATTTTTTTTTAGATTTCAATTCTTCTTGAATAAAATGTGAATAAAAAATGTCAGTTACTTATTTTTGCCTTCTAATCAGTTCAAAAGCTTTCAACCTAATGTATTTTGAAAATAAGTAACGAAGTACAGAAATAATGTATTTAAAGTAACTTACAGTTTGTTTGCAAAGAGAGTTGAATGCTATAATTCCAGTAGAGTTAATGTTGTTAGAAGCTGTTCTGTTCTGGAGTGGAAAGATTTGGGATGTGGTCGATTACCTTATTCAGCAGAGGTACCTAGTACAGCTTAAGCAGGTTCTTTTGCCATTAGCTAGCCCCTAATAAATTAAGACTGTGTTCACCAGTGGGGCTTTTGTTTGTTTTCTTCTGGCTCTTCTCCCGTTATTCTCATTATTTGCTTGAAAAATAATTACATAATGTAATCTAAAATAATATTTCCTGAAATTGCCTTTTCTGGATCCAAGGAGGCAATTTTACATGTATTTCATGTGGATGATTATGTTTCATTTTGTCTTAAGAACTTAGGTACTTAAATACAAATTGGGAACTTTACAATTAAAAGGTAAGAACATAATTATGTTCCCATTTTTGTTGTTACTGCTATCATCCAGTTGAGTATAGTAAAAATAATTACTGAGCACTATGAAATCACCTCATTTTATCAAGAAAGCACAAGTCACAAAACATGATCACTAACAGCATGAGTTCTTAAATGGCTTATATCAAAACAACCAGATTTTAAGAAGGGTTTAGGAAGTAATCACTCCTTAGGTGTGCCTGCAGAAGGAGTCTGGGTTGGTTGGTAGTACCAGGATTGGTAGGTTGCTGGATCTTAAAGAATTCTCTTTAATTGCAGGTAATTTTACATTAGAAGACCAGTGTAAAATCCAAATGAATGAATTTAAGGAATCAAGAAAACGGCTATCATTTATCACTTTTGATTTTTGATCCATACAGAATTATGTAGACCTACTTGTGCAAGTTGTCAAACAAGCAATTCCATCAGTTTAATAGAGTGACTTCAGTAACCAATAATAGTCAGCAAGCTTTGCTTTTTAATTCATTATCTACTTTGCTTGAGGAAAAACCTGCAAGTTTCAGTTTATACTTACAGAGTATATTTTTACAGTACATATTTATAGGCATGGCTGATAGCAGACATTTATTGTTGAAGTAGCTACCCTTTATAAAATCGCTTCTGTTGTGATTTAAGTGAGTCTGCATAAGTGAGTTTTTATTTTGTGTAAAAATTACAAGTTATAAGAAAAAAAAAGGTGAAAATACATTGTTTTGAGAATGATATTTTTTTAGGATTATTCTTTTGAGAAATTTCAGTATCTTCTGCCTTTGAACATGTTCTTGAAATGTGACTAGCTTAAAAATTTCTGAAGTATAGTTCTGTGTATATGATAGAACTTTTTCAGAGCCTGCTGGTTAAATTTTTTACATTCTTTCATGCATGCACACAGTTTTACATACAGATAGCTTTTTCAGATAATCAAGTACGCTTCCTCACTTCTTTGCGGTTGGCATCCCAGAACTGCTATGTGTGAGTACCTAGAGCAGATAATTTAGTGTAGTCTATCTCCTTTGCTGTCAGCAGTGCAGAATGGAGGAAGAGGTTAAATGCATGGAATGGTAAGGGGCAGTTGGAGGAAACAGGCAGCAGGTGCAGAGAAGTGTGAGAAATTAAGCCTGGGGTAACTGAAAGTGGAGGTGATTGAGATTTAGAATAGAGAAAACAAAGGTGAAATGAGTATAATCTAGCATGGGCTTCTAGTTTATGAGGATCTGTAGCTACACGATGAAAACTCTGAAGACAAACCTAAGAGATTTATGTCAGCTTTGCTTCCCTAATGATCAGATATGACATACTGGCAACACATCTCACTGTTTTTCTCTGTGGTGTTCACAGAGGGTAAGAGTCTACTAGAAACCAAGAAAAAACGTAAAGGTGCATAGGATCTTCACTGGTATGGAACAAGCAAATGAACTGCTGTGGGCTATTCCTGTATTGCAGAGAGAGCGCACAAAAGCACACAGTGAAATTACAAAAGATAATAAGAAATGTTTTTCATACTAGTTACATTATAGAAATGATAAAGTCTTTTGGGTTCCAGGAAAACCATTAGACAAATTCATGGTCCATCAGAAGCTATGAAACAAGGTGGTCTATGTCCAGCCTCAGACTGAGGATGTCCTTAAACTACACGTTGCTAAAAGCTAGAGAATATAACCAGAAACACCACGCTGTCTTTTAAGCTTCCCTTCTTTCCCAAGAAGGAGGGTTATGGGACTAAATGGACCTTCAGAGTGACCCAGATCAGTCTCATTAGGGTAAAGATTCTCTGATAAATCTGAACTCTACAAATTTTTACTGTTCCCCTGCCCCTCAGTATGCTTATGAAAACATTTTTTCCAAATCTGATGTACGTGTAACGTGATTATTGACCAAGATGCCTTTATCAGACTACTTGGTAGTTGCTTGCTTTTTAAATTTGTAAAAGTCTTTTCTTCAGGATGGCTATTGACTGTCATTTCATTACCATGGGAGTTTGGCAGTAGTAGAAATTTCATGTGGTCTGGCTGATCTTAGAGTCAGAAAAGGACAGAATTCAACTCAGAAGATCTTCTGTTTCATGTCCCTGCATGCAGGCAGAACTGAGTAAATATTAACATGCTTTGTTCTTTTCCTGTAGCTCAATCAGTTTGTATAGTGTGTTCTTAATTTCCAGTGACCTATTTTCAGAGTGTATTCCATTAGTTTACAATATCAAAGTTTTTTGTGAAATTCAGTGTAAACAGTTAAAATTAATACTTTTTTTTTTTTCTCGTCATTAGCCATGAGGAGTGGTTCATTACCATTTCTGTGATCTCGAGTGAACTAGGCACATACAACTTTTCCTCGTAGCCCTTACTGTGTTTTTTAAATTATATTTTTTTAGCTTCTTAGGATTTTGTAAGTGTTACAGTGAATTTTGCAGTGACATCCTGACTCTTCCAGTAACCGACAAGTGCTCTAATGAGTTTGTCTTGAGCATCTAAGGGGCTAAATATGATTTCATTCTTCTGCTGTTTTGGACGTATGACCAGTTGTAATGTTTTATTCTATTTATGGTCTGCTGAGTATTTTTATTATTTCAGTTTGAAGAACTGGAGTGTACTAGGATAATTAAGATAGTGATAGAGAGATTTAATAAAACCAATGTAAAAATAAGCTACTTAAAATTTGATAGGTTTTGTTAAGCTCTCTCTCCCCCAATCTCTCTCTCACCTACCCACACATGCACGTTTTCAATTTTTTTTCCATAATAAGGAATTACATTGTCATTTCTCGTTATAGCTTACTTTTATGAAAACTGAGATTTATAACTGAAACAGCTGAAAACATTTAATGTATCATAAAGGACCTAATTAGGCTGCAGAAATAGGTTAAAAGGTACATACTTAAAGGAAGGACCTTTTTATTTTCAAGTGATTTGGTATGAATAGTTGTGTCATTGTAATTTCCATGCCAAGAATTGGTCAAGAACCAGAGTTCTGTATCTTTCTTACTGGAAGTCCGTGACCTTTGAGGATCCCTTTCTCTCTCTGGAAGCTTTCAGAAATTCTGAGTTAAAACTGTAGAAGAGTAGCTGAATTTCCATAAGCAAAAATAACCCAAAACTACTTTAAAAAGGGGAAAGTAGATGTAGATTACAGAAGGAAATGGTATTGTGAAACAAATGACCATTGATTCTATGAGTGTTGATACCAAAAGGAGTGGCAGAAGGCTCTTGTGAATCATAGCAGAGAACAGCTTTCATGTTCTGGGTGTACTTGCAGATAAACCAGTGTTCAGAAATGATTGAATTTATTCATTCTGCTCCCATTGTCAGCAATCAGACAAGATTTGCAAGACCTTTTATCCCTAGGAAGAAAACCAATACTGTGAAACTGTTGAAACAATGAAAAGATTTTTGAATCATGCATCAGAACCTTCCCAGGTGAAGGAACTCAGCCCATATGATCTCTTGAAGTTACTCTTTAGCTTTCCCTGTGTAGCAAAGGTCTTCTGTCACATTGATGAAGTTAAGATTTAAAATGAACACATGTGATCAAGGCATTGTACCAGAGTATTTTGATTTGCTAATTAAAAAAAAAGGAGGAGGTGGTCTGCCCTAGTTAGTTCCTTCTGTATGCTTCGCCAGATTTTGTGTCTCTTGGGTGGGAAGCCACATAATGATTTTTGATGTTTACAGGATTCTGTACATGACAAAATAAAGCCTGAGGCAAGGTAAGTAGCGAGAAGAAAGGAGGATAGATAAGATGGAGAGCAGAACAGGAAGAAAACTCACACACATCCTTGTAATCATTAATATGAATGCTCTCCTGCATGTCTCGTTGAGGCTTAGTCTGTGGATGTGTTACAGGAAAGACTCATAAAGGAATGGAACCTGAAAGGGAAGTGAATATGCCCAGCCATGGTACTATTTATTTTTGCATTATCATTTTTATCTAGAAAGATGCTTGGGTTATGTCTTGCAGTGGTCACAGAAAGTTAAGTTGCTGATTCTCATAGCCATCAGATTTCCCAGTTTCACTTTCGTTGGCCCAGCTTCATTTGTGGTAGCAGTGTTGGCAATACTGATAGAGGCTGCTGGCAGCCTTTCTACTGTGTCTCATCTGTAGTATCATCTAGTGCCCTGTTAGCAGAGCTGGGAGAGAGAGTTGGAGCAATTGAATGACATTTGTACTTCCCCCGTGTGAATTCTTTCATTTTCATATAAACATGCTGATTAATTTTACTTGCAGAACTGGATGATGTGTATTCTTGCAGACATTACATGCAAATTTTTAATCCCTTTTCAGAATTCAATTTTATTGCTATATGGATATTTTAACATACTTAATTTTATTTATGTTTGATGCTTATGTCACATAATGGTAGAACATGGAAACTGCGAAACACCAGTAAGAGTAATGGAGGGCTGACTGTGAATACAAAGGTGCTCCGGTCTGCAGGGATCCTTAGGCTCATTTGAAATCCCCAGGACAAAATAGTTTGTCTGTGTTCATTTAGGATAATATACAGAAATAATACTGACTGCTGTTTCCAAAGAGACAAAATACTAATCAATTAAGGGAATTGGGTGACTGATATTTATTCTGTGTATTCTGTGGGGGAAGAGAGATAGTGTGTCAAGTTTTCTGACAGCGTAATTCTGTTGAAGTTGGTTGAATTGTGCCAGCAAAGATTTTGGTTTTATAATCTCACCTACTGCAGCAAATAATTGTAGGTTTTTTATGAGAAAGCTCAAACCAATAGCAATTAGTATTCTCCAGACCTAATTTTCCACCTAATAAGTAAAGACAAATTTAATTAGAAAAGATGAATTTGGGAATTCTGCTGGTAGCAGGTCATTTGCTTGTGTATTGGCTTCATTGAAAAGTCTTGTCTTCTGCTTCTTCTCCCTTTTGAGCGTGTTCTGATAGTAGTCACAGCACCAAAAGTGCAGTGTGCTTCAGCTGTGTGCTTCACGATTTTTTCGTTTTACCCAGTGTTTGACTTGGTCTCCATCTTAATTTTAAAATTAATATATAAAATAATAATGTTCAGGTAAGATAGGGCATGGATGCAATTGCACAATTTTTTTTGTGAATACAGTAGTCTGAACTTTTAAAATATCGATGTGATTGTCTCTCCTTATCTTGTGGATAAGGACTTTCTGGATGTGTGACTGCTTTCTGTGGACGCTTGAGGTTGGTGTCACTGTGGCTGTTATTGCCTCTTCCTTCCACCTTTGCCTTACAGTTTTCATTACTTGTCTCTTCCTGTCTGTTTACTCCCAGGGGTTTTTTTAAGTATCATCTGAGACTGATCCTGTGATCTTTAGTTTGTTATTTTTTCCTCTCCCTCTGCTGCTTTTAGGGTGGATTTGTTTGTTTGTTTATTGTCAAACTGTAAGGTACAGTAGGAGGGTAATTGTCTATCAGATGTACTATAGATTTTATTATTGATCATATCGTGCAGTAACAGTAGGATGTCAAATTGAATTTTAAGCTCTTTAATGTTGCTTCACTTGTGATGGCTGCTTTCAATTTTACACAAATTGGTGTTTTCAGTTTTATTTTTGAGTACACTGTGGAGAAACTTCAAGCCAGCTTCAGTGTTTGTATCCTTAAAATTCATACCTCTGCTTTGTACTCTGACATTTTGTTAGCACCATATTGTTTCCTTCTACTTGAATAGAAGCTACTTGTAGGTACAAACAATTGATGTAACTACATGGTATATATCTTCAAGGTGGCTGTACAAATTAGGCTGTTAAAACATAACTGCTTTCCATTTGTATGTAGAAGTATAATTTGAAAGAAGAGGAAAGATCAGCTTCTAAAATAGCCTGTTTTAAAGAGTGTATGTATTTTGTCCACTGTATATTGGATATTAAAACTTCATTGCTAATAAAATCTCCCTGTGAATACTTTTCTCTAAATATATTCACTTTACCTTTTCTCTCTGTAGGTGGAAGAAATTGTTGATATAGGAGCATTTGCCCCAGAAGACATTCATGTTCCCAAAATCTATGTTGATCGTCTTATACAAGGAGAGAAGTTTGAGAAGAGAATTGAAGTAAGTAGCTGAGCTTTTTGGTCACATTTCAGCTTGGGGTGTATTTTAGAATATGCAGGGTTTTTGCTCTAGCCACCAAGTCTTGGCACTGGGAAAATAGTGAGAGAAAGACCTGTCAAGTTTTGCTAAGTACTGGAGTTTAGGTAGGTATTTAGGTAGTTATTAGTTAGGTGGGGGCCTGAGAATTGAGCCTTGTTTCTTACACCTCAGTCTCTCGAGTTCAGTCCCTGAATAATTTAGAGCAACTGCCTGTAGTCCTGGATGGCTTTAAGGCAGTTGAAAATTTGATGGAAAATACCAATTCATTCTCCTTTCTTTTCTGGGTTCATCTTCTGTGGACACAAGGGGAACACCTAGACTAAGAGCAAGCATTGACAATTAGATACTTTCTTTTCTACCGGAGAGCTTTTGACATGGGCATGTAGGGCCATTCTCAGCCCCTTTTGTGCCTTGTATTGAATTACATTACATTGCAAAGGTCCTAGAACCTTCCTTTCCTTTTCTTTTCTTTAATCGGGAACTTTTTTAGCCAGTGGCATTTCTGATCTGAATAAAAGATGTCAGTAAGTATTAAAAACCGCAGCAATAATATTCTGTCACTGAAAACATCCAAGAAAAAAAATGATTATGTAATTTTCTTTGTTTCTGTGACTTTGCCTCACTCAAGCTATGTCCCTGTGTTCATTTTGGTGATGTGACAATGCTCTTAAAGTGCATTGAAAATTCTGTGTTTCTCCTGTGTCTCCATAGTCCGGAGGTGGGAATTATTCAAAATTTCATCAGAAGAGCTGGTGGAGGGGGAGATATATGACACAAAGGAAAAAAACATCTTGAGAAAAAAAAAGTGCAGAAAGGAATTGTAATAATTAAACTTTTATTATTAAAACCAAGTCACAAAGTCCTAACAAGTCACACAAGACCTTTTCTCTGAGTAGACTCTTTTATGAATGTTAAGGTTAAAACCCCTTTTTTTTCTCTTCTATCTGTTCATTCTGTGGAAGCATATTGCATATTGTTGAGTATTGACTGGAAACAGTTGTGTCAAACCTTCCCCCCCCCCCCCTTTGGGCATGTTGTGTTAGACTGCAGTTAATGGCCTGTTTCCTTCTTCTGAACTGATGTAATATCTCACAGAAAAGCTTTACCTTTCATGAGATAAATTAATTTTGAATTTATTAAACTGCTATTCTTATTGCAGTTTGTCAGTGGATGAAGAGGTGACTCTGTCCGGGGACACCTTTATACTCCTGATTTTCTTTGGCTTGCCTGCATAAGTGAATACATCTACCTAGCCAACTGTCCCCTTTCCTATATGCTTAAGAAAAATAGGAAATGAGAAGGGGAGGAAAAAAAAGGTTCTATAAACTGTACAGCATAGTTGTAACAGAGATTCATTTTGTTTGTGTAATTTTTTAACTCTGGCAGTGGTGCCTCTCATTAACAGAAGTATATGAAGGAAATGGCAGGTTTATTTAGTCTTCCATAAAAGATTATATATAAAGGAAGTGACTGTACACATGAAAGCATGGAGTATGATAAGTGGTAAGAGAAGAGATGAGGAATAAAGAGAATAACGAGAAGCTAGTCTGTCATAATTCTTACTGGCTTTAAATAGCAGTTCCTGTCTAATTTGGCTCAGATGTGGTCACAGAATCACAGAATCATCTAGATTGGAAAGGACCCTGGAGATCATCTAGTCCAACCATTCTCCTAGCACAGTTCCCACCTACAGCATATCCTTAAGCTCTAAATCCACCTACTCTTGAACACCTCCAGGGATGGGGACTCCACCACCTCCCTGGGCAACCCATTCCAACGCCTAACAACCCGTCCTGTAAAGAAATGCTTCCTAATATCTGGTCTGAACTTTCCCTGGTGCAACTTGAGGCCATTCCCTCTTGTCCTTTCGCTTTCTACTAGGCTAAAGAGGCTCAAACCCAGCTCTCTGCAGCCTCCTTTCAGGTAGTTGTAGAGGGTGATAAGGTCTCCCCTCAGCCTCCTCTACTCCAGACTAAACAATCCCAGTTCCCTCAGCTGCTCCTCATAGGACATGTGTTCCAGACCCTGCACCAGCTTTGTAGCCCTTCTGTGGACATGTTTGAGTCATTCAATGTCCTTTTTGTAGTGAGGGGCCCAAAACTGAACACAGGAATTGAGGGGCGGCCTCCCCAGTGCCGAGTACAGGGGCAAGATCCCTTCCCTGTCCCTGCTGGCCACGCTATTGCTGACACAAGCCAGGATGCCATTGGCCTTCTTGGCCACCTGGGCACAATGCTGGCTCCTGTTCAGCCAGCTGTCAATCAACACCCCCAGGTCCCTCTCTGACTGGCAGCTCTCCAGGCACTCCTCCCCAAGCCTGTAGCGCTGCTGGGGGTTGTTGTGGCCCAAGGGCAGCCCCCGGCATTTGACCTCAGTGAAACTCCTCCAGGTGGCCTCAGCCCATGGCTCCAGCCTGTCCAGGTCTCTCTGCAGAGCCTCCCTGCCCTCGAGCAGATCAACACTCCCACCCAACCTGGGGTCATCTGCAAACTGACTGAGGGTGCACTCGATCCCCTCGTCTAGATCATCAATAAAGATGTTAAACAGGAGTGGCCCCAAAACCAAGCCCTGGGAGACACCACTCGTGACCGGCTGCCAGCTGGATTTAACTCCGTCCACCACAATTCTTTGGGCCCGGCCACCCTGACAGTTTTTTACCCAGCAAACCGTGCAACTGTCCAAGCCACAAGCAGCCATTTTTCCCAGGAGAATGCTGTGGGAAACGGTGTCAAAAGGCTTGCTAATGTCAGGGTAAATTACATCCACAGTCTTTCCCTCATCTAATAAGCAGGTCGCTCTGTCATAGAAGGAGATCAGGTTTGTCAGGCAGGACCTGCCTTTCATAAACCCATGCTGACTGGGCCTGAGCATCTGGTTGTCCCTCATGCGTTGTGTGATGGTACTCAGGATGAGCTGCTCCATCAGCTTCCCAGGCACCAAAGTCAAGCTGACAGCCCTGTAATTTCCCTATCATCCTTCTGACCCTTCTTATAGATGGGCGTCACATTGGCCAATTTCCAATCTGTTGGGACCTCCCCAGTCAGCCAGGACTGCTCGTAAATGATGGAAAGTGGCCTGGCGAGCACCCCAGCCAGCTCCTTCAGCACCCTTGGGTGTATCTCGTCTGGTCCCATGGACTTGTGTGTGTCTGTGTGATGCAGCAGGTCACTGAATGTCTCCTGGGTTGCAGGGGGGTCCTTCTCCAGTCTCTGTCTTCAGGCTGTGGAGGCTGGATTTCATCAATACACTAAACTTGTTATTAAAGACTGAGGCAAAGAAGGCATTAAGCACCTCAGCCTTCTCCTCGTCACTTGTTACCAAATTTCCTCCTGCATCTAGCAGAGGATGGAGACTCTCCCTGGACTTTCTTTTGCTACTGATATACTTATAGAAACTTTTCTTGTTATCCTTGATTGCTGAGGCCAAATTAATTTCCAGTTGGGCTTTAGCCCTCCTGATTTCCACCCTGCATAGCCTCACAGCGTCTTTGTAATCACTGTGTGTGGCTAGCCCCTTCTTCCAAAGGCTGTAAACTCTCCTTTTCTCCCCAAGTTGCAGCCAAAGCTCCCTGTTCAGCCAGGGTGGTCTTCTCTGACGTTGGCTTCTCTTAGATCACCTGGGGACAGCCTGCTCCTGAGCCATTTAACACTTCCTTCTTAAAGAGCGCCCAGCCTTACTGGGCCCCTATACCCTTCAGGAGAGTCTCCCAGGGTATCCTTTCAAGCAGGTGCCTAAACAAGACAAAGTCAGCCCTTCTGAAGTCCAGGATGTCAGTCCTGCTTAGCTCTCTCCTGACCTCTCTAAGAATAGAGAACTCTATTATTTCATCATGACTGTACCCTAGTCGGCCTCCAACATCCACATTGTCCACCAGCCCTTCTAGTCCTTCCGGTCCCTCTAGTGCAAGTTGTACTTTCTCCTCAACCTTCTCTTTGCTTCAGAGAAACCCTTTGTGATTCTTCTTAACTTTTCCGTAACTCACAAGTGAAGCAGTTCTAGGGAAGACAGCTAAGGCATAAAAAGAAGGTTGCTGGGAAATTCAACAGGATTGATACTGGCTGCCTAATATGAAAGTGACTCCCAGCATGGGGAAAAAAGACACTGCAAAAATTCTTTTGTGGTGATGAAAAGGAACAGAGGATAATTTTACCTGAGGTGTTAGTTATGGCCTGAAGTAGGAGAGGATGTGAAGACATATGGGGGTGCAGGACATAATGTTGCCCAGAGCAGTTTTATGTGCATGGGAGAGATGTGCAAAGAACATAATCTCTGTAAGCAATTATTTACAAAAAAGGTGTTACAAACTTCTTGAATGTCATGGCATTTTCACCTACATGGGATTTAGAAAGCATCAATTTAAAGCCAGGAAATCTCAGGAAACAACTTCAGGGAGATTTATGCAAGATTATACAGATTTATATTTGAAAACTTTGTTGCTTAGCTCCCAGTATCTTTAGATGACTGGCATTTGTCTGTCTCATGCGTATAAATCTAGAGTAGCACCACTGAATTGAATGAACGTAGAAAGAGAGCATTTGTATTTTAGGCTGACATTTTACAAATCTATTTAGGTATCTCTGGGGTAATGAATCTCAGACTTGCTAGTATTTGCACTAATGCTTCATGCCTTCTTAACCAGTTGTCTGTGTATCATGTACTCTCTCAGCCTTGGTAATATAAAGAAATAACATTTTGCTCTAAGGCTATCGTTGGGGATATTTGATGACTTCATTAGTTTAGATCAGCTTGAACTGATGGAATAAAAGGTCTTTTTTTTGTATAAGATGGATAAATAACATTATTCTTAGACCATGTATCTCAGTGCAATCATGAGTCAGGCTTTTGTGTCTTGAGAAGCAAGAATCTGGATTCTAATCTTTACTTATGATTACTTCTTTTGCAGCGCTTATCAATCCGAAAGCCTGAAGACTCAAAAGCCAAACAAAAGCAAGGAGACAATGTGAGGGAGAGGATCATCAGACGAGCTGCTTTAGAATTTGAGGATGGCATGTATGGTATCCTTCAGCTGTGCTGTAGGTTAAAATCACAACTCACTAGAATAACAACCGCAGCTGTTTTGTTTAAGACATATTAATTGCCATGCTCATTGTCTTTCCCAGAGCCTGGAATTTTCTCATTTTTTTAACATCCTGTTGAAATAGGTGGGATGTTAAAATATAGGGCATCTGGAGTTTTTATCCAGGCATATCTGGAGAGTTTGCTAGCAGTTGAATGTTTTGCAGGCATTTCTTGAAAACTTTACGTACATTGGAAATGAAGCTTACTTGCACTGTTTGTTTTTAATCATGTAAAACATTTGACAATGCAGTTAGTCTAAAAGGCAAAATAATTAATCACAAATATGAGGAATCTAACTGAAAATGAAAGTGCTTGTGAGGAGAATAGCTCTAATCTAATCATAGTACAATGATAACTTTTTTTATTTACTAGTTTGCTGTAAGCATGTTCCTGTTCGTGCCTTAACCAATTCTCTTCAGCTAATCTGGGTATTGGAATCCCACTGTTGGCCAGTAACTTCATCAGTCCAGACATAACTGTTCACTTACAGAGTGAAAATGGAGTCCTGGGTTTGGTAAGAATGTATCTTGGTCACTTATTGCAGTGAGTTTACCTTGCAGTGACTGGGTTTTATTCCCAGCCCACACCCAACTTAATTATTATTTCACTAAAAATCATATTCAAATATATGCTTTATTGCATGATAATAAAATTCTTATTGTAGGGCAGGGAAGTCTTGAAGGAAATGCTAATTTCAGGATTTTAGTGCTACTTTGTTCTTAAGTACATGTTTTGCTGGGAGGAGACAGAACCTTCAATAGTTTGCAAGACAAAGCCTTCTAAGCCTTATCAAACATAATTTTAAGTAAAGATTAAAGTTAATATTATTTTTACTGTTGTATGGCTTTACCAAGTTGCACCTACATACCTTTTTCTGAAAAATGTTTGTCACTTTGGCTAAAAACAAAAACCCAAAAAAACAAACCAAACAAAACCCCCACTTTATGGTTATTTAGTAATTCTAACAGCCTCTAACAATATGCCCATGAGTCCTCATATGTTAGTTGATGTAAACTGCGACTTGTATCATCAGCATTGTTGTTCTGCTAAAGATTAAAAAACCCATGCCCGTAATGATCTTTTTTTCAGTAATAAGCATTAGAAGCAATAAAACAGTTATGAATTGTATCTCAAAGGTATTTTAATATAAAGCTTACATATGTCTGTGTTGTTGCCAGGGTCCTTATCCACTTGAAAATGAAGTCGATCCAGACCTGATTAATGCAGGTAAAATCTTTTAAATAAATGTACTTTATGGAAAATATTATTTATTATTATTCTAAACATTTTCTTTTGATTCAGTATTTGAACCTAGACTCCTGTTTTATTTACTTATAAATATTAATATACTTCTAACTGAAGGTTGGTTTTTTATCAATGGAGGTGTTTAATGTTCTAGTTAGAGAGCTTATGCTTTCAAGCATTTTAGTAGCTACTGAATGAAGCTTTCTTTTGGGCCAGGCGATAGAGGGTCAAATATTTCATTTCAGAAGTGAGATTGTTTATGAAGCCTATATGCGAACATGGATTTGTTAACCTGCTACTTTTCTCCTTCTATCTTCTAGAAAACAGTTTTCAATGATTTACGTTTGGGACATGTTTTAAAACATCGCATGTATAATATCCTGGTTTGTTCCTGACTAGCGAGTTGCCAGGAATGCAACTCATTTGCATTTGGAGAGGGAGCTGTAGCCAAGACAGGGGAAAAGAGCTCCCTATACAGAACTTGGCACACCGGAGGGCTCTGCTGCTTTTGCTGCTTTAGCAGGAGAATGCCAACCCTCACGTACTGTTTTAGCCCAGCTGGTTTTGGACATTTAACCTCAGAAGCAGCCATGCAGTGTAAAAATCTAAGCTTTTTATGGTTTTGTGAGTCTGTCTGATTTCTATTTTCTTCATGGAAAGTTGTGCCACTCACTGTTCTGTTCCCTTGTAAAATTACACCTATATATTGCATTGTGACAAACAGAAGTGCCAAACTTGGCACCTTATAAATTCTTATTGATGTTAACAGTATAGGTTATAGAACCATAGCTGACATTTTAGAGTTGTTTTTTCATATGGACAACCTATGCATTTTATATTTTTTATTTATGTATACATATACATACATGCACATATATGCATGGGTGTGTATGTATGTGTCTGTGTAGTCAGTACCCTTCTCAGTGGCTGTTAGCAAGCACAATTAAACTCTGAAAAGTCAAAGGAGATAAAAGAACTGACATCAAACAAGCTTTTAATTTAATATCAGGGTGCAGTCCAGCAATTGTTCACTGACTTGAAACATTTGCTACCTAGTTTAACTAATTGATACCATTATCATACTGCTATGTTATTGCCCCTATTTCAGTATTATGTTTTTAATAAGGAGTTATTTAAGGCCATCTTCTGATTCAGAATAAGAAATTATTAAGGAATTGAATCCAGCATTTCACCAGTAGCTAGGTAACTGTTGTGATACACTGTATGAAGGAAAATGTCAGAGGCACTTGAGAGCTGTATTAATGCTTGAACTGAAATTGAGGTCTTTTTTTTTTAAAAAAAAAAGGTAAATTTTGGAAGGTGTCACTGGAAGGGAAAACCGTATAGAATGAAAAACATTTACTATAAAAGGTGAAATTGTATACATGCACATTAGAACTTTAATTCTAATATGGGTGCATTAGAAATGAACATGTTAACAGAGTGACAATGGAAGAAAATACCCAAGAACTTGATAAATACTCTGAAAAATCATTGTGCTTTTATATGGATATCAAGATTACCTTGAATTTTTATTTATTCTTGATAAATATTTTTGAAGAGATAATCCTGCAGAGATGAAGCTAACATGGAATGTCAGAATGCAACATGGAAATCAGATTATGCCAGCATTGGTAATCCAGTGTTAAGCACCTTCCCATCTTCCTCTGAAGCTGCAGTAGACAGGACACAGGACAGGTGAACCTCAGCTCTACCACCAAAATTATTATTGTTATCATTGCTGAAACATTCAGAAGCTGCTAAATCCCACTGACAGTTGGATTGAGACTATTCTAGATGCTTTCCAACCAAATCTATAAAACCATGTAAAGAAAACGGAAGCTAAATGGCAAAGGGAAGTAGGTTTTCTGTTCACATTCGTCGACTGTAATGGTCCAGTATCATACTCAGAATACACTCCCAGTTCAACCTTTTGCCAAATTTTTATTTGCAAATGTGATTGTATTTCTCTGAAATAAATATGGGGTTTTTGTTTGTCACACTTTCTAAGTATCTCACATGGTTTATACCCACTGTAATTGAAAGGTAGACTTCTGTCTTGCAGCAGAAATATTTACAAGTACTGACTTCCTGAGAGCATTTTCAAGAAGTGAGTAATACACAGTGCTCTTGTTACATTATTCTGTGGTCCTCAGCCTATGTCTGTTTCTTGTCATCATTGCCTTAGCTTGTCACTTTATTCCAGGGTTCTTGTTCTATGTTGTTGCTTGCAGGCTATGTTGTCTCTTTCACTACCTTCGGTGGGTGCCTGATAGGGAGAGACATTTCAGGCAGTCTCTGCAGGTGGGGATGTTAGCATGGTGAATTCTGGTGATCTGCCTGCAAGACCACTTGTATGACCTTAATTCTATACTATTTTGTGTGTCAAAATTTAATTTCCGTACCATATCTTGGCATGTAATATACATCAAGTAAACTCAATAAGTTAAAGCAGGTAACTTAGGTCTCTGTTTTAACTTTCCTACAGTGATTCCTTCACTTTTGGCATCCTCTTAGTTAATCTCATTGACTCATTTTCCATGTTCTCTGGAAACTTTTTAATGATGTCTCATTCCTCTTCCCCTTTGTTGTTACACTGAATTTTTCTTCACAATGTCATCTGGTGCTAAAGTCTTCTTTCTCAAGTTTCTCATACCTGGTCTGTAATTTCACCTTTGGCTGTGTTTCTTATGCTTTTCCAGAGGCACTCTGTACACATGGTGTTGCTTAGTGCTGGCAGGAGAGGAAAGAGAAGGCTCTGGACAGAGTGAAAATAAGACACTTCCATGTGTGGTCCATTAATTGACCCAACCACTGTACAGAGAGCAGACAGAAGCACATTTTCTTGTGCACTTTTAACAAAGCAAGAGTGGACTAGATCTGTCATTTGTTTTTCTGTATTCTACATCAGTATCACTCTAGACTGTTCAGTCTGGTATGCTTGCTCTTCCTTGCAAACTGTCCTAAAAATGCCCTTTTCTATTTCAAAGGAGTTACCTGTCTTTTTTTTTTTTTTTTTTTTTTTTTGTGGATAGAGCGTAAAGCTGAAATCCACAGAGATTCTGGTGTCAGCAATGTCTTATTTGGAACTGCTGGTGGTCAGAGCTCAGGCAAGCCTATCATTAAAAACTATAACAAACTGCTTCAGAATTCATTATGATTGATTAAGTTTACAGGTGACATAGTATGTGTAATCAGGTCCATAGCTGTACACATTGCAAAGGAATTTATTTTTTGGTTAATAGCTGTGACTTCATTTGTCAAAGAGACAAAATGTATACATACTATAGCTTATTTCTTTTACAGGTAAGGAGACAGTCACTGTTCTTCCAGGTTCTTCCTATTTCTCTAGTGATGAATCATTTGCAATGATAAGAGGGTACGTAACAACACAAACCCTGATCTTTTGAAACATGAAAAGAGTAAACTGAATCAGTGACTGAACTGACTAATAATTTTTTGAAATGTGGTTCACATTTAACAACCTGTAAATTGGTCATGGACTTAATCAGTGATGGTTTACAGAGGATTAGGTCTAGCTATTGGAAACAGAAAAACACTGTAACTAGTAGATACAGTAGTGATGTTCGTGTCTACCACCACCTGGCCATATATAAACACATTTATAACTATGTTTTAACAACTACTTTTTGGTCATTTCCAAGTATCTAATCTGTACTTGCACTCAGTATATTCTCTTTGCTCAGCTTGCAACTATGGTCCTCATTCCACCTCCCTAATGGAAATTCACCATCTGCACCTGTTTTTTGTTTGTTTTTCGGGAAGGAGGTTGGATGCAAACAAACACTAAATCCTAATGGCTCTGAAAAGATAATGAGTGCATGTAAATATGTGAAGGAGTGCACTTAAAAGTATGAGTTCAGAGCTGATTGACTGTGCATGCAATTAGCCAAAACCAAGCAAAAGTAGTAAAGTCTTTGAGGGTCACTAGGCAGACAGAAAAATTTACATCAGCAATACGTCTAGAGAGGAAAAAAAACCCAACTACATGTGTGACAAAATGGTTGCTACCTTTGTGATATGCCATTGTTATTGTATTGATGTAACGGGAATATGAATAAAAGCTTGTTAAGATTTCTGGGCTGTTACTTGAACATGATATGCTAATTACACACTTTCTGTTGCCAGAGGCCATGTTGATTTGACAATGCTTGGAGCTATGCAGGTGTCTAAGTACGGTGACCTGGCCAACTGGATGATTCCTGTAAGTAGGTGTTTGTGCTACTGTCAGTGGACTGTGTTTAGGATAATATAAATGTAGTTGAAGGTCAAAGGAGAAAATTGCTGAAGCAGAAGGGGGAGTTGTGAAGCTCTAAGCATTAAAACAGAGAATATATACAGCTTTAAGGTTAACAGGTTTTCTTGAATATTGCTGGCACCAACCAATCAATTATCAGGAGTCAGCCCTCTAAAATGATGCTTGTGCTAAGCATTGTGAAAAGCTAAGATGATTTATGTAAGCCTTTTTCCTTCCTCTTGGGTCTGTGCCCTCCAAAAGTCACTTTTTTTGCTGAGGACTGATGTTTTTCCTTGAGAGTGACACCTCTTGTATAGTTGTACCTGGAGCAAGAACTTGAAGGCGTAAAATAGCATGTAGCTCTTCATAAAATTATAAAAAAATGTCTGAATTATTTTTCTCAGTGTTCCTGTCAGAGATCACAGTGTTGCCATTTTGAATACATCTAGAAGGAGGCAATACTATCATATTGACCCAAATAGTCCTACAGGTTTCAACCATAGAAATATAAACTAATCCCAGTATTATTTAAGCAGCTGATGGCATGAAGCTATTCTTTGAACACAGTTTATGTTTTAACATTAAACAACATATGTATCTTTCACATGGTTTACAAGTTTGATATTTTCAACAGCTATCCATATGGTATCTTCTGATACAGTTTAGCCAGATGTAAGGTAATGAGGCATATTTCTATCTGTCTGAGCAGTGCTAAAGGTCTCAGGAAAGTCTTTAAAAACTGAAAGCTCGGCAGAGGAGGAAAAGAACCTGAATGAATGTCCTGTCTGTTGGAGAAGTGTTACTTTAACTGAGCAGTCTGTATAACTCAGTGTCAGGCCTGGGAGCACTCAAGTCATGGATCAGTAGCCGGAGCACAAGCTACTTTTAGTGAGAAGGAATGAAGATGGGGTCTGTACAGGCAGACGTGGGAGAAGGGGTTATCTAAAGGGCTATTCCAGGTGTCTGTGTGAGCAACTGTAGGGGATGTGAAGGAGTTATGACTAGGTTGGAATATAGCACATAGAAGATAAATCCATAAGAAAACAGTCTTCCTTAGATGTTCTCCCAGCACAACCTGGTTTTATGGTCACACAACTGAGAACAGACAGACTAGTGCTGGCTAGATCTTTTCAGACCCCAGTGATACAAATGCTCGCTTTTTCTAGGCTCTTTCCTACTTCCAGTGTCATCCAGTTAACAGTGTGAAACATGGGGTCTGAAAAATAATGCCACTGTTAGTGCATCACCCTGGGATCTTTTGTGTGATCTTGCATTGCTGTTTTATGTCTTTTTAAAGAACTCTGTGTTCTAAACATAATCTGATGGTCAGATAGACTGTAGGAGTCCAAGTATGAGATCCATTAAGGTAATACTGGTTAGCTTTGCAGTGTCCAATTCCAGGTTCTTTTTTTGTCTTAAATTACATGAACTTGTCACTGGAATCCAGAATAATGAAACCAACCTCTACAGAGGAACACACACACTTTGAAATATAAAGGGTAAACCTAATTACTTTTTTAACCCTGGGTTTGCTGTTCGAGCCAATACAAAAGTATGATAGTGTGAGTTTTCAGGGAGTTGAAACCTCAGGTAACTAAAATAGGACTTCACCTGATTTATCCGTGGCTCTGTATCTCAAAGGGGTTTTTTACACTAATTACATATTTAAAATAGCTAACTTTAAAAAACTTACAATTAGTAAACTGGGTTTTTTTCAGATGATTGATATAACTAAATATAATTAGTCTGCACTGTTAGTCTGGTACTGCAGGTGTGTGTCACTGAGAAGCTGAGCGGGATATTTTTTCCTTCATGTCAGTCTTAAGGACTATTCTTTTACTGGATGAAGTAGCTTTGGTTTTGTGAAATCACTTCCTTCGCATTATCTTGTGGTGGCTGTGATGTCTTATACAAGTAGAAATTACTTGCTTACGTAGTGGGTCCTAAAAATTATTCAGAATTATTACATTCTCTGTCAAAATTTTGAAGTTAGATTAGAAAAAATATTGAAAGGCAGGTTGTTACAGTATAAACTCAGTTTTTATATGTAAGTAGTATTTAGAGATTTTCTTATAGGTGCAGTTCAAGGTGATTTTAATCTATACATATTTTTATTTCAATTGTCAGATAAATTTTAGGTTTTCTTTGGATGGGTTGCCTTTGGCTGATGTTCCCTTTATACTTTTAAAAAATGGAAGTCACTGTATAAATGTGTCCTTTATGTTCAAAATGACTTAAGTCCTGAGATTTTATTTTTGACAATCTTTTAGTCCTGCAAAAGCAATGTTAAATGTTCCTGCACATGATAAAGTCTTCTGTTTACTCAAGCTGTTTCTGAAAGGCCTATTGGAAAACAGAAGGGGATGGGTAGGAAGAATTGCTTTGTTTGCTTTTTTGTTGCTTTTATAAACTGAAGTGGCAAGAGAAGTAATCTTAAAAATGCCCAAGTGAACAAGTAATGAATAAAGATTCCTGCTGTAAATTATTCCAAGTAAATCATCAAAAATGCATCTCTAGTGATAGCTCACAAAGCTGTAATCATCAGTGAATAGATCTTAATACCAAAGAATCCCAGTAATTTCAACTGACCATATTGGTGTCTCAGGATATAAAATTATATGCAGTTAGCACCTGTGCTGAATCTAAAAGCTATTCACTAGAGCGTTCATTCTTGAAAAGCAATGTCATGAGCTAGAGCAATTTACCACTTGTTTTTTTGCTGGTTTTGGTTTACTTCGGGTAGGTTTTTTTGTTTCCTTTTTTTTAAAAAAAAAATGACCATTGTGCTGTTTTTCCGGTTTTATTTTTATTTTGACCTCCACTCATGCTGGCTTTTCCTAGGACTTTCCTGCTATGTTCCAAACCTTTTAGCAAGCAGTGTTCACGGTTGTTATTCATGATAGTATTTGTAAATAGAGTTGCAGGACTCTTTCTTTTTAAATTAAAACTTGCAGTTAAAATAAACATGTATTGCCATTTTCTTATGCCATCTTTTGATTTTTTCATAATTCTCTTTTTTTCTATGTTTTAAAAAATCAGTCATGCTTAACAAGCATTTTCTAAACTTGATAAACTACATGTATTTATATTTTATACAACAAACTTATGTTTACTCAAACAACTTTAACCTTTGACCTAGACTTAGGCTGAACAAAAGCATGGCATTCACATACACTGCAGGCACAATTAATACTTACAGTACCACATACTCTTTTCAGGGACTAAGTAATACTCACTTTTCCAGTAGCTTTGTGCACTTTTTACTTTCTTTCAGAATAGTTTTTGACATATAGAAGTTTAAATGGTATTTGATGTAAAATCATGATGTTGAAAATCTTTCACTGACAGTTTTTGTGACTTATCTTTCAAAATCAGAACTATCAAAAGATGAAACCATTATTCTGCATTAATAAAACAGATTCATTTACAAAGATACTTGTTGAAACATTGAAGCTTAGATTTTTTTTAACAGTCCTCCAGGTCAAAGGGAAGGAATTTGAAAGGGCCAGTTGCATCAGGTGAATCAACAGTTGGTTACAGGACTAGAGCCACATACAGGCGTTCAACTACTTAGACCATGGGACTCTGAGAAACCTGGTCTGCAGGGAAATGATAGGTTCCATCTGTCAGGGAAGGGAAAGAGCATCTTTGGCTATCAGCTTGCCAAGCTGATGAAGAGGGCTTTAAACTAAAGTTTACAGAGGAGGGGAACTTCAGTCCATCCTACTCATATCATTTTGATGCCAGTGCCAGCAATAGATGCCCAGAGCCTGGAGAGGGATCACAGGTCAGCAGGAGAGCACCTGAAGAACAGCACAAAGGAATTCCAGCCAGTAGGTCAGCTTCATCAGGGGCTCAACTTAAATGTCTCTATGCAAACACACTAACATGTATGTTTCATAATAATAATAATAATGTGATAATTGTTATAATTATTCATGAGAAGTTAAGACACGCGCTGCCTGCAGGGCTGTGATGTTGTTGGCATCACAGAGACGTGGTGAGATGACTCCTGTGACTGGAGTGTTGGAATAGAAGGATACAGGCTCTTTAGGACAGGCAGGGGAGAGGAGGAGGGGATGTCACCCTCTATCTATGTCAGTGACCAGCTGGAGTGCATGGAGCTCTGCCTGGGGATGGATGAGGAGCTGACCATGAGTTTATGGGTCAGGATTAAAGGAAAGGCAGGGACAGGAGACATTAGAGTGGGGGTCTGCTACAGGCAACCTGACCAGGAAGACCGAGCAGATGATGTCCCCTGTAGACAGGCAGGAGCAGCCTCATGTTCACAGGCCCTGGTCCTCATGGGGGACTTCAACCACCCCGATTTCCTGTTGGAGGGGCAACACAACAGGGCATAAGCAATCCAGAAGGTTCCTGGGATGCATTAATGATAAATTCCTTCTCCAAGTGGTAGAGGAGCCAACGAAGAGAGATGCTATGCTGGACCTTGTTCTCACCAAAAAGGAGGGGCTGGTGGGGAGTGTGAAGCTCAAGAGCAGCCTTGGCTGCAGTGACCATGAAATGGTGGAGTTCAAGTTCCTTGGGGTGGTGAGGAGGGAGCACAGCGAGCTCGTTACCCTGGACTCCAGGAGAGCAGACTTTGGCCTCTTGAGGGATCTGCTCGACAGAGTAGCATGGGGTAAAAGCCCTGGAGGGAAGAGCAGCCCATGAAAGGTGGTTGATATTCAAGGATCACCTCCTCCAAGTTTAGGAGCAAGGCATGCCGACAAAGAGGAAGCCAGGCAAGAACACCAGGAGACCTGCATGGATGAACCAGGAGCTCTTGGACAAGCTCAAACACAAAAAGACGCCTACAGAGGGTGGAAGCAAGGACAGGTAGCCTGGAAGGAATAAAGAGAAACTGTCTGAGCAGCCAGGGGATCAGATTAGGAAGGCCAAAGCCCTGTTTGAACTTAATCTGGTCAGGGACATCAAGGGCAACAAGACAAGCTTTTATAGGTACTTTGGTGATGAAAGGAAGACTAGGGAAAATGTGGGCCATCTTGAGAAGGAAGCAGGAGACCTGGTTGCCCAGGGTACAGAGAAGGCTGAGGTACTCGGTGATTTTTTTGCCTCAGTTTTATCTGGCAAGGGCTCCAGCCACACTGTCCAAGTTGCAGAAGACAAATGTGGGGACTGGGAGAGTGAAGAACTGCCCACTGTAGGAGAAGATCAGGTTTGAGACCGTCTGAGGAACCAGAAGGTGCACAAGTCCATGGACCTGATGAGATGCATCTGTGGGTGTTGTGGTTTGAACCCAGAGACAACTGCACACCATACAGCTGTTCACTCACCCCTTCTCTCCCCCCCACCTTCCCCTCCAAACGCTAGGAAGGAGAAAAATAAATCAAAAGGCTCAGGAATCTGGATAAGGACAGGAAGGGATAGCTCACTCATTAAATGATGACAGGCAAATGACAGACTTGTTAGGTGAAGCAAAACAATAACTCTTTGATTTCTTTTGAAAAGCATTCGACACAGTTCCCCATAGAATTCTCATGGAAAAACTGGCTGCTCATGGCCTGGATGAGTAAATGGTCTGCAGGGTCAAGCACTGACTGGATGGATGGTCCCAGAGAGTGGTGGTCAATGGTGTTAAATCCAGCTGGTGTCCGGTCACAAGTGGTGTTCCTCAGGGCTCGGTGTTGGGACCATTTCTGTTTAACATCTTTATTGATGATCTTGATAAGGACATAGAGTATCATCAGTAGATTCGCAGATGACACCAAGTTAAGCGGAAGTGTCAATCTGCATGAGGACAGGGAGGCTCTACAGAGAGACTTGGATAGATTGGATCGGTGGCCAACATTAATGGGATGAGTTTCAACAAGGCCAAGTGCCAGGTCCTGCACTTGGGCCACAACAACCCCCTGCATGGCTACAGGCTTGGGGAGGTGTGGCTGGAGAGCTGTGTGGGAGAGAAGGATCTGGGGGTTCTAATTGACAAGCAGCTGAACATGAGCCGGCAGTGTGCCCGGGTGGCCAAGAAAGCCAATGGCATCCTGGCTTGTATCAGAAACAGTGTGACCAGCAGAAGTAGGGAGGTGACAGTCCCCCTGTGCTCTGCACTGGTGAGGCCACACCTGGAGTATTGTGTCCAGTTTGGGGCACCTCAATACGAGAGAGATCTCGAGGTGCTGGAGCGAGTGCAGAGGAGGGCAACGGGGCTGGTGAAGGGCCTGGAGAACAAATCCTGTGAGGAGTGATTGAAGGAGCTGGGACTGTTTAGTTTGAAGAAGAGAAGGCTGGGGGGAGACCTCATCACTCTCTACAACCTCCTGAAAGGACATTGTAGAGAGACTGGTGCTGGTCTCTTCTCACAGGTGTTTAACGATAGAACAAGAGGCTTTAAACTGCAGCAGGGGAGGTTTAGACTGGACATTAAGAAAAAAATTTTCACAGAAAGAGTGGTCAGACAGTGGAATAGGCTGCCCAGGGAGGTGATGGAGTCACCATCTCTGGATGTGTTTAACGGTCGTTTGGATGTGATGTTGGGAGATATGGTGTAGGGGAGAACTCTGTAGAGTAGGGCTGAGGGTTGGACTCAATGATCCCAAGGGTCTTTTCCAACCTGAAGGAATGATTCTATGATTCTAATTCAAACACTAACAAAAGCAACACTTAACAGACAAAATGAGACAGTGGGAAACATTACCATAGCTTAAAACACCTCCCCCACCCCTCACTTTTTCCCAGACTCAGTTTTGTTCCCCATACCTCCCCCAGCAGTACAGGGGGCAGGAGATGCAGGGTGCAGTCAGTCCACCACTTTTTCCTCCACGGCAGGGGAGAAGCAGTCTTCTGCATTCTTTCCCCTGCTCCACATGGCATCCCTCTTACAGGAGACAGTCCTTCACAAACTCTGTTGTGAGTCATCCCCACAGGATGCATTATACTTGAGATGCTCCAGCATGGGTCACCTCCACATGCTGCAGTTCTCCCAGCGGTAAACTACAACAGTGGGAGCTTCCCACACAGTCCCAGGGGTCTTCCACAAGCTGCAGGCAAATCTCTGCTCCTCTGGTGACCTCCATGGGTGTCAGGGGGGGCACTTGGCTCAAGTGCAACTCCTCCACCTTCCTTCCACTGACCTCAGTGTTTGCACAGGTATCCTTCTTGTAACACCTCCTCACAAGTTGTCCCTCCCTCAGGTTTTCCTTTTTAAATATGTTATTGCAGAGGTGCAGCTAATTGGCCCGACCTTGCCCAAAGGTGGGTCTGACTTGGAACTAGGGGAGCTTTCTGGAAGCTTCTCACACGGGACCACTGCTGTAACCCCTTCCCCTGCTGCCAAAACCCTGCCACTTAAACCCAGCACAGCGGGTCCTGAGGGAACTGGTGAATTAAGTGTCTAAGCCACTATCCATCATATCTGAGAAGTCATGGCAGTCCAGTGAAGGTCCCCCTGACAGGAAAAGGGGAAACATAACCCCATTTTAAAAAAGGAATTTAAGAGAAGACCCAGGGAACTACAGGCCAGCCAGTCGCACCTCTGTGCCCAGCAAGATCATGGAGCTGATCGCCCTGGAAACTATGCTAGGGCACATGGAAAATAAGGAGGTGATTGGTGACAGCCAACATGGCTTCACTAAGGGCAAATTGAGCCTGATGAATCTCGTGGCCTTCTATGATGGGGTTACAGTGTTGGTGGGTAAGGGAAGAGCAACTGATGTCATCTACCTGGACTTGTGCAAAGCATTTGACACTCTCCCACATGACATCCTTGTCTCTAAATTGGAGAGACATGGATTTCACAAATGGACCACTCAGTGAATAAGGAACTGGCTGGATGGTTGAACTCAGAGAGTTACAGTCAACAGCTCGATGTCCAAGTGGAGAGCAGTGACAAGTGGTGTTCCTCAGGGGTCAGTGTGGGGACTGGCACTGTTTAACATCTTGGTTGGAGACATGGACAGTGGGATCGAGTGCACCCTCAGCAAGTTTGCTGATGACACCAAGCTGTGTGGTGCGGTCAATGTGCTGGAGGGAAGGGATGTGCCATCCCGAGGGACCTGGACAGGCTGGAGAGGTGGGCCTGTGCAAACTTCATGGAGTTCAACAAGGCCAAGTGCAAGGTCCTGCACATGGGTCAGGGCAATCCCTGGCACAAATACAGGCTGGGGGATGAGTGGATTGAGAGAAGCCCTGAGGAGAGAAATTGGAGGTACTGGCAGATGGAAAACTGACTATCAGCCAGCAATGTGTGCTCACAAACCAGAAAGCCAACCTTATCCTGGGCTGCATCAAGAAAAGCGTGGCTAGCAGGTTGAGGGAGGAGTTTTCAGCCCCTCTACTGTGCTCTCATGAGACCCCATGTAGAGTACCGTGTCTAGTTCTGGGGCCCCCAACATAAGAAGGACATAGACCTGCTGGAGCGGATTTAGAGGAGGCCATGAAGATGATCAGGGGGCTGGAGCACCTCCCCTATGAGGGCAGGCTGAGAGAGTTGGGGTTGTTCAGCCTGGAGAAGAGAAGGCTCTGGGGAGACCGTATAGAACCTCCCAGTACCTGAAGGACGTCTACAGGAAGGATGGAGAGGGATTTTTTACCAGGGCATGTAGTGATAGGATAAGTGGTAATGGTTTTAAACTAAAGCAGGTAGCTTTTAGATTAGCTATGAGGAAAGAATTCTTCCCTGTGAGGGTGGTGAGACACTGGCACAGGTTTCCCAGAGAAGCTGTGGCTGCCCCCTCCCTGGCAGTGTTCCAGGCCAGGCTGGACGGGGCTTGGAGCAACCTCGTGTAATGGAAGGTGTCCTTACCCATGGCAGGGGGGTTGGAACTAGATCATCTTTAAGATCTCATCCAACCCAACCCATTCTATGATTCTACATTTTTCTCAAAACTGTAGATTTATATATTTCTTCCTTCAGTGGTTTATTTTCTCTAGAAGATGCTGATTTTAGTTTTGCATCCGTATCAAGGGCATTATTTTCCATATCTGAAATTTCTTATTTTACTTACAAAGGTGTCTCTCCATTCTGTGCAGCCCCAAATTTCTGAATTAAAGGTACATTTTCAGAATATGGAAGAGTAAAATACAGTTTTGTGAAACTTCTGTCTTTTTGTTACTTTTGAGGTATACCTTTTTACTAGTGTACACTGCATCAGTCCCTGTGACTTTTGACTGTCCTCATTTGCCACTCTTACTAACCTTTGTCTGCAAATTTATTTTGCCATGAATTTGTTTTTACTTGTGAGTAAATATGCCTGACGATAGTCCATAAATCCAGCCAGGAGCCTTTCCAGCCAGCAGTCGCTTCCCTTTGGTTACTCTGAGATCCATTGGTCAAACGATTCTTCATCTGCTTTACTGATGTCATATTACTGTTCTACAGTACAGATTTCTGAAACAGAACTAACCAGCATGTAGACATTCAGATCTTCCTGCTTTTCCTATAAATAAAATTTTATGTTATTGTCAATCAAGTTGAATTATGAGCAAGTTGTATCTTCTTTCAGTCACAAGATTTGTGTGGAGTGACACAAAGATTGACTTTGCTGAAAGCTCATAGTGTAAGGAAACTTTAAGCTATATTTTATTGTAAAATACTTCACTTTGCTTTGCATTTAGTCTTGGTTTAAGTATTTCTTATAAGCTGTAGCTTTTGGGCTCTTGGATTGATGGTATTTGCTGTTATTTCAGAGGCAAGTAATACCTCTTAAATTTTGTGTTTTGAGTAAGTACCATCATGAAGCTGTCCTTTGTGTCCCATAAGAGCTTGATAACATTTGAGCCCTAGTGCATACATGTTTGTACTTACTAGCACTTACTTATTATTAGGAACTGGGCTAAGGAAGCCTCATTGCAATAATTACAGCCCTTTCTTTGCTCTTATCTGCTGATTTCTAATGGAGAGGAAAATCCTGTGAGCAAAGGAAGAAGAGGGTGAGAATATTTTAAGCACATGCAGTAAACAATGTTGTTTGCTTAGGCAGAAGTTACTTCCTAAACACTGGGCATTTACTGGTGGTTTTATTCCATTAAGCACTACTCCTTAATGGCTTTTTGTTTTCCTTTCTTTGGTATTTCTCCAACTAACATGAGGGTTTCTGGGGAGGGAAAGGAGAAGGAGGTGGCAAATTTCTGGGGAGTCCCTGGAAACAGAGTGCAGCTGAGAGAAGGTGACTGAGAAGGGTGGAAGAGAAACACTGAAGACATGGCCATGGAATAGGGCAGACAGGCCAGAACAGATGGGAGCCCGTGGATGGAGCCATGTTTCACTTTGTGAGTGAAGAACACAGTATCTGACCTATCTGTGCCTTTCAAGCTACTGTCAGAAATTGTTGCTAGCAGGGCAACTTCACTGCATCTGCAGAGCAGTGTCAGGAGCATGCACTGTAGCAGCAATCCTGGCTCCTGTGGCAGTTTAAATTGTCTCACTTGGGATTTTAAAAATTGTGGGATTGACTGCACATCTCTCGCCTGTATTTGCTTTGTTTATAGTTCCTTTCTACTGCTGACTTTTTGAGACCCTCAGAATAGAATAATTTTATGAATCAGTTTCTGCTGCACTTCTGGTGGCTACACCTTACTATAAAGTACTGCTTTATTTTCTACAGGCTTTCTAATGGAAGGTACCTGACTCTGGGTGCTGTTGTGACAGGTATCAGAGGCTGAGCATAGGTCAAAACAAAACACCAGAACTTCTGAAATGTTTCCCTGTGACACCAGGTCCTCTGTCTTCTTAATCTGTGTTTCTGAACATCCCTTAGCCATTAAAAAGCGCAAATAATATAACTGCTGATATGACTGACATGCTGTACCAGCAGAAGAACCATTGAAACACTGGTGGACGAGCCCTGCAGCTGGAAGTTGATGAATCTGAAAGAGCAGAATTGATGAAATGTCTGTGACATCACATTTCAGTACGCAGAAATTTATTACAGGTAAAAAGTGTAACTATGAAGCATGTCATTAATGAGAAGGTAACATAGGAAGACTACAAGGATGTTGCAAGGTTATGTATGAGAAAATGAGAAGGGCCAAAGCCCAACTAGAACTTAATTCAGCTACTGCCATAAAAGACAATAAAAAATGTTTCTATAAATACATCAGCAGTGAAGCGAGGGCTAAGGAGAATCTCCATCCTTTAGTGGATGCAGGGGGAAACATCATGACAACGAATGAGGAGAAGGCTGAGATACTTAATGCCTTCCTTGCCTCAGTCTTTAATAGTAAGACCAATTGTTCAGGGTACCCAGCGCCCTGAGTGGGAAGACAGGGATGAAGAGCAGAATGAAGACCCCATAATCCACCTGCTACACCAGTTAAACACACAAGTCTGTGGGGCCAGATGGGATCCACCCAAGGATACTGAGGGAGCTGGTGGAGGTGCTCACCAAGCCACTTCCCATCATTTATCAGCAGTCCTGACAGACTGGGGAGGTCCCAGTTGACTGGAGCTTAGCAAACGTGACATCTCTCTACCAGAAGGGCTGGAAGGAGGATCCCAGGGAACTACAGGCCTGTCAGTCTGACCTCAGTGCTGGAGAAGGTTATGGAGCAGACCATCTTGAGTGTCATCACATGTACAGGAGAACCAGGTGATCAGGCCCAGTCAGCATGGGTTTATGAAAGGCAGGTCCTGCTTGACTAACCTGATCTCCTTCTATGACAAGGTGATCTGCTTAGAGGGTAAGGGTGAGGCTGGGATTGTTGTTTACTTTAGTAAGGCCTTTGACACCATTTCCCACAGCCTTCTGTTGGAGAAACTGGCTCTTCATGGCTTGGATGGATATACTGTTCACTGGGTAAAAATTGGCTGAATAACCAGACCTAAAGACTGGTGGTGAATGGGGTTAAATCCAGTTGGCAGCCAGTCACAAGAGGTGTTCCCCAAGGCTCAGTATTGGGGTCAGTTCTGATTAATACCTTTGATCAATGGTCTCAATGAGGGGATTGAGTGCACTCTCAATAGATTCGCAGAGGACACCAAGTTGGGTGGGAGTGTTCATCTGCTTGAAGGTAGGAAAGCTCTACAGAGGGATCTGGACAGGCTGGATCAATGGGCTGAGGCCAATTGTATGACAATTGTATAAAATTGTATCAACAAGGCTCAGTGCCAAGTCCTGCACTTGGGTCACAACAATCCCATGTGAATCTACAGGCTTGGAGAAGAGTGACTGGAAAGGTGCCTGGTGGAAAAGGACCTGGGGGTGTTGGTCAACAGCTGGCTGAATATCAGCCAGCAGTGTGCCCGGGTAGCCAAGAAGGCCACCAGCATCCTGGCTTGTATCAGTGTGGCCATCAGGACTAGGGAAGTGATTGTCCCCCTGCATTTGGCACTGGTGAGCCTGCACCTTGAATACCATGTTTTGGGCCCCTCACTACAAGAAAGACATTGAGGTGCTGCAGCATGTCCAGAGAAGGGCATCAAAGCTGGTGAAGGGTCTAAAGCACAAGTGTTACCAGGAGCGGCTGAAGGAACTGGGTTTGCTAAGCCGGGAGAAAAGGAGGCTGAGGGGAGACCTTATTGCTTTCTACAACTACCTGAAAGGAGTTTGTAGTGAGGTGGGGGTCAGTATCTTCTCCCAAGTAACAAGAGGAAACAACCTCAAGTTGCATCAGGAAAGGTTTAGATTGAATATTAGGAACAATTTCTTCACTGAAAGGGTTTTCAAACATTGGAACAGGCTGCCCAGGAAAGTGGTGCAGTCACCATCCCTCAAGTTATTTAAAAGATGTGTAGATGTGGCACTTAGAGACATGGTTTAGTGGTGGACTTGGCAAGTGTTATGTTTAAGATTGGTCTCAGTGATCTTAAAGGTCTTTTCCAACCTAAATTATTCTGTGAATTTGGATGAAGGCTGAGGTACTTAACATCTTTGCCTTAGACTTTAGTGGTATGGTCTCTATGGCTACTGGTAGAATTTGGGGAAGGGTGGGTAGTACCCACCATAGAAGAGGACTGAGGACTGGTTAACCAGTTTAGTTAACAAGCAGCAGCCTCAGGGATGATACCAGGGCTGATAGTATTTAACATCTGTATTCCCTACAAACAATAGAAACCAAATAAAATCTTGAGGAAGAAAATTAACTCTAGCTTTGTATATTCTGATGAAATACAACATTTATGTTTTGATATCTAAGGTAATGCAATTAGGGGGCTGAGGAAGAGGGTGATGTAATTTGTGCAGGGTGATCCAGTTTGGATACATAAATCTGGGTTGTTCTTGGAAAAAAAAAAAATAAATCCTTGAATTTTAGAACAAGCAGGGTTAATTTTTAATGCTCTGACTTGGAGTAGCCAAACCTAAAGGATTAAAGTGTTAATAATGAAATAAATTGAAAGGAAAATACAGAAAAATTCTAAGATTAATCAAAGATTATCTGAAGAGAAGATACAAGGAAACCCAATTCAAATTTCCTGATAAATCTTTTAATTTACCATCTGTAGAGGTCAGTATAACCTAAGGCATTAGGAATATAATTTTGTAGATTATTGGGAGTTATTTTACAGAGCTTCAGCGTACATCTTTTGCACAGGTTTGGACACTTTGACCATGAGGTAAGCTGCATGTTAATTTGTAGAGACATTTTTAAAGTGAAACTAAGTTGGCAGAGGCCAGCTGAGTATGTGACTGAGGGAAGGGTTTTTAGTTTTGGTTTAAAGTATTATTTGTAGTGCCAAACCTGAGAGTAGAGGGCTTCACACAAGAGCTTTTCTGACTTGAAAATACTTTTTTTAATGATGGGAGAAAGGACACGTAACTGAATGCCTGAGAACATGGTAAGCCTTCTCAAGGAGACCTGTTGCAGGTCTTCACCACTTTGCTTGAATAGGAGTGTCTTTGCACAAGGTGTATTTTCATTTTGAGTCCAAGCACGCTGACTGGTAACTCCCTTCTAGTATTTCTATTGCACTGAGTGCATCATACTTAGTGTTTTGTTTCAAGTTGTACATCATTGCAAGAATTTTTGAGGCACATTTATTAACTGTAAAATGAATTAAACACTACAAATTAGCTAAATTCTGTATGAGTAGAAAACATGCAGGTTAATTATGTTCAGTAACTGGGTTTCCCTTACTAGAAATGTGAAGTTGTCTGATGTCTAGGACATGACTGAGTAGTGTTTATACAGCAGTAGCTGAACAAATGAAAAGGACAGGGCCTGCAGTTACTTTGAGTTTCCTTGGAAATCTACATTTCAATGGGATATTATTTTAATATGAAGAGATACTAGGTTTTTGTGCACGTTTCTTGTAATGAAGCCTACACTAGTATACCAGCTTACTGGTTCTCTCCCAACAAACACATGCCTGGAAGCCCTGCAGAACCCTTGCAGCATATAATTACTGCCATTGGAAGAGTCCTGGAGCCTCAAAGGAGAAACAGAGCATATTGTGTTAGCTCTACTTCCACCTTTTTGACAGCTTTTTCTATCAATTTTGTTTGTGTTTACTTCTCTTCAGACTGCATGGAAGGAATGTAGGAGCTCACTTGGTATTTTATTCATACGCTCTTAAATTTTCAATGTGGGAAGTGGCAGCTATGCATTAGGCATCTGTATAATGAGAGTAGCTGAAGAAATTCTGCCGGTCTCGAAAATACAAGCATATGTCAAAAGACTCCTGATCTGTGGGTTAGTGGTAACAACTGTGACTACGATATGGAACCATCACTTTCAAGTGAGACTAGTATTGTGTTGGCAATAATATTTAATTATTGCATGATATGCTGTGTGTTTTCGAAATGGTATGCGAAGGTAAATGGAAGGGTTGACTGTAACATTAGGCTGAAATAACATTCATCACTGTACAGCAAATCCATTTCAATGAAGCATGTCACAGACTCTTTTGAATTGCCCCTGAGATGCAATTTCTCAATGTATTCATTTGAATTTCACTCAGTCATTCAAATCTGTTGCCAATGGTTATTTCAAGTTAGTATTATGGGAGAATAAAGGAATAACCATCTTTCTTTTTATATATCTTATGCTGTCTTATTTTTCTGTTCATGGATAGTAAAAATGTAAATATAGTTAGTGCACATATTTGTGTATGCTACATTTTAGGGAAGAGTTACTAATAAATTTTGCCAAGAGGCATCAGTCACTTGAGAACTTATGTTCTATTCTTTCAAAAATTATGCTTACTTTTAAATTTTGATTTTCATTAGATGTGTCTTAGATATCTGGTTATCACTCTTGAAAATCAGGTCATTTTCTGCATGGCTAAGCCATACAACTAAATCTTTATTTTGGACGTCCTTTAAAAAAATCTTCACCTTGTTGCGCATGTAGAGTGTGCTTAGCTTTGTTGCATTCAGCCAGTGTCCAGTCTTTGTTGTGTTCTTGCATTATCAACTTCACTAATTTAAAAACCCTGTTAATGATTTCCCAGTGTTTCTTGGTAATGTTTATTCAGCTATATTCTTGGAATAAAATCTCATCTAGGTGTCATAGAATCATAGAATGGTTTGGCTTGGAAGGGACATTAAAGATCACCTAGTCCCAACCCCCCTGCCATGGGCAGGGACACCTTCCACTAGACCAGGTTGCTCCAAGCCCCGTCCAGCCTGGCCTGGAACACTGCCAGGGAGGGGGCAGCCACAGCTGCTCTGGGCAACATCTTCCAGTGTCTCACCACCCCCACAGGGAAGCATTTCTTCCTTACATCTTTATTCAGCTTTATTCATCTTTTTTGCTATAGTCTTCATCACACTTTTTCGCTGAAAAAATTAGAAGTGAAATCTGGAAGTTGTGACTTTCATTTTAGAATCAAGTATAAATGTACCTTTCTTTCCTTTAAACACTGGACAGGACTGTTATCAATGGGCAAAGGATTATCATCTTCATACGTTAGATTTATGCATATGTAATTTTTTTAAATTTTACCTTCTGATTTGTATCTTTTTTGTACAAAGCTAAATTCTGTGCTAAATGCATCCCCGCAAACAAACAAAAAACCTCGTGTAACATTACCACAATTGATGAGGTATTTTTGTCAGATAGTTATATATATGATTCTGATGACCTCCTTACTTGTGCTGTGAATGTCATTTGAAGCTGGCACATCTGTGAAGATAGACAGTACCTGTACAGAGGGAGGGGGAGACCTGTGTGACTGATACATGTTAGTAGTGCATACATACCACTACACAGAGGGGCAGAGCAGAAAACTTCAAAGGGGTCCTAAATTTTTCCCTTTGACTGCAGCTGCACACCATTAATGGTGGTGATGGAACTGTCTTGTATCCACTGCATTACCTTCATTTCTGCTTTTCTGTGTAGAGTTCATACTGTTCCAGTTGCTCTGGCACAATACAATTATTTCTTTTCATAAGGAAGCTGAGATTGGCAGTGGATTCTGTACCTGCCACCTACTCTGCATCTGCGGCCGTCAGAGATCATACTGACATTCTTAAAATTTTTACTCTCTCATTGTCAGAAGCTTGTTGAAGGTCTTCCAGGGGGATGCTTGAAAATTCAGATTGAATGGGAAGCCTGCATGAGGACTGTAATTTAAACTAGAAGCATTCATTATCTTCTGTAAGAGTTTTTGAAATCGTAGTTTTACTAACTTTGAGCATAGTGTGAGGCATATGTATTCTCTTATTTAATGGAAGGAAGGAGAAATTTCAGATTAAATGCTATTTATTTAATATAGTATGAGGGCATTTGGCAACATGGTCAAGGACTCTTGATAGGGAAGTAGCTCAGTTTCATTTCAAATGGGTATACATTTTCACCTCATCTGTCCTTTGATATTCAATTTTAAATTAAATTATTCAAGCTTTTCTTTTCATCTGCATTCTAATCCTTCAGACTCTGCATTTACCACTAATAAGTTTTCATGGTTTCTTGAACATGTCATTAGCATCTGCTTTGCTGTGCTGTTGATGTGATATGTGTTTGTCTCAAAAGATTATGTTCTTTTAACATAAACAGATCAGTTCAGATGCATTTTACCTTACCTTTAGTGTTGGGAGTAGCTATAAAATTCAGTTATGGAAGAAAAGTCCTTCCCCCTGGGAATACAGAGGGAAGGTTAAGACACCAGCATGGATCAAGACCTTAATATTGTTTGAAGTTTCCTGAATTTAGCTCTTTATTCTCAGCCACCTGTTTTTTAACCTGTTTAAAGTTCCTTATAAATTGCTTCCTGCTTGCAGTAGCATCCTTCTGGCTTACAATATCATTGTGGAAAAACTTCACATTCTCTTGAAAAATATCTTTACTGTCTTGCCCACCTTGGAGTACTCACAAGCTTCTGCTGGAATGCTACAGATTGTCTTGGATACCACAAGTGACCAAATCAACAGGAAGGTTTCTGTTTAGGAATTACTATTAGGCTAAATTACTTTCTGAGGCTCTTCAATATTGTATTTTTACCACTCAGATTCTGTTCAGATACGAAGAAGTCAGATGAGAATATGTATATACCATTCTCTCCTACTTTCTTTAAGATGTCCCATCACCACAACAACAAAATAATTTCTTTTGCAATGATTAGGCATTATGAGAATTTTTTATTATTTTATGGCTGTCAAGAAGCAAAAGAGATTAATATCTTAATTAAAAAAAAAAATAAAATCCGTCAGGTCCATGAATTTCCACCTCTCATAACCCAAGATATATCTGGTCTGATTTAGCAAGAACTGTTGATGAAGCAAAATGGGAAAAGCAGAATTCCTCCCTGCAATATGGACCTTTTTTGGTAACTCAGAAGCTGCAAGGAAACTGTCAGCTTGTTTCTGTCCTCTACCTAACCCTTTATGTAAATATTGCCAACATTGGACCTTCCAGGAAGTACATGGCTAATTCAAAAAACTTTTCTTCTAACTTCAAGCTCTTTCTGATGAAGTGGGCTTTATAATAGTGCTTCAAATTACCAGTGCACTACCACTGAACTAAGTCTTTCCTTCTGGTTTCCTAAGCTAGCAATACCAATGTAACTGGGAACTAACAAAAATAATCTCAAATAAATTAATGGGGGGGTGTGTGCAAACCCTAGACCTTCCCAACATGATAGGAAGGAACAGGAAACCTGAAAATGAATTTATGTTTAAAACAATTAAGCTTTGTACTGATACCGGAAAGCCGGTTGAAGAAAAACTCTCTAAGACTCAGAGCTTTAGAAAGCAGGCATTCTTTATTGCAGCGCTGGGTGCACGGGGTATCACTCCTCCACAAGCGTGCACACCAAGCCCCTTAGATTTACCACTTAAATGCAGGTACCTTATACATAATCATAGGATTGCACAACACAAACATACATATTTACTATTAAGGTGTGGTTAGTCAAAAAAACTTTATCAGCAGTTTTAAAACAACCATGTCACTCTTGCGCCTGCGCATCGCCTCCAGGTGGTGGTCTTCGGGGGTCTTCAGAAGGAAGGCCAGTAGTCTTCCTTGTCACCTTTTCCCCAGTTTCGAAATCGCCAACCCCTAAAAGCCAGACCCCTCTGACTAAATCCTTTGTTGCCCACCTTACCTCGTGTGATGTCCGTTATCTTTTGTTGCCAGGGCCTGGGCCTAATCCTTTGTGTCATACAATGCACATTATCTTCTGTCGCCATGGTTCCACATCTTCTGTCCTTGGGACCTTTGTCTGTGTTTATGCGAGTTTCTTTCTTCATTCCTACAGCTCAGAAACTCCTTAGCTTAAACAGACAACTCTTAGGCCTACTACAACCATCTTACTAGTTATGTACCAAATTTCTTAACATTTCATATATCGGTACAGGCTATTACATTACACCTAAATGCCTTGTCAAGTAACCAAAAGTTAACGGTTTTACTGTCTGCAATTTGCCCTGATCAGTCAAAATAAATAAAAACATGGTTTTTGAAGTGAAATGTATAGTTCCCACTTCAGCTAATATCTGTCACTATAAACCCAATCTAGGTTTTTTCAGAGATTTCACAGCAGACATGGCTGTTGCAAGAGGTCTTCAGGAGAAAATGTTTATTTTCATGACAGACTGCATATTGCATGCAAATTGTTCCAATAAAACAGTCTGATTTATGTCAGGTGCAGTTAAATATGCTATTAAAATTTAGGAGAAACAGAAATTGCTTGTTGCATGCAAATATGCAGTTTTTATAAATATCAGAACTGTTTTGATCTGCATGCTTATCCGAGACAAAAAGGGACAAAATGTCTTTTGGAAATCACCTTTTAGTCTCAAGCATTTTAATTCAGATTTAGAAAGCACCTGTCCCCTGTGGCAGTATGGTAGAAAGTAGAAGTTGTGGGAATTTGGTAGATGCGCTGAGAGCGATGTAAGGCTCTTATGCTTTGAATATTCCTCAAAATAAAAGCATGTAGTTACTTGGCTAGTTGGAGTTAATGCTTAATTGACTTGCTTTACCAGAATATGTCTGCCTAAAGAGGAGGAGCAGATGTAGCAGTTTAAAGGTCCCCAAGTCCTTCTCTTCAGCTTAACTTGCATTTTCCTGCTTCTGTGTATACAAGGGGATGGAGTGTTTTCTTTCAGTACTGTATGACAGCTTCTCCAGCAGATTTGTCGTTGTCCTTCATCAGCACTTCTTCAGGTATTTCCTAGTTGTTATAGGTCTTCACTAGTTAATAGAACTAAAAGGCCTGATAAATGAACTATTGGCATTGCCAGAACAGGTGTATTGATAGCATAATCCTCAATTCAAACATATACTGAGTTATTAGGGAGATAATCCATTGCCTTCAGCTACTCTGCGTTATCTGGTCAGTGAGCTTCTGTCAGGCAGTTGAGAGGTCACTGCAGTCTCTGTAAGAGCTCTGTATTTCCAGATAGGATGGAGAATGTTCTGAGCAGTGCAAGGAAGTTAAGGACAGAGGTAAGTCCTCTCATCCCTTTCAGGTTTGTAAGTGCAAAGAAATATTTAGTGGTAATGTTAATTAATGTGATTAGTATTAAATATTAATCTGACCTGAGAAATTCCAAAGTGGTTGTTTATAGATAGAGGAAGATGTGTTTTATTCTTCACTGTGCAAATGCAAGAAAATACAGGTTTTGGGGTGGGGTGTGTATATTTCCTTCATTATGATCAAGAGACCACAGTGATTGTGAGACCAATAAGTTGCTGGCCTGGCAGGTTAAATGAAACAAGTCTTTTCCATATGTTTTATATCATGGACCATAGTACTGATAGTAGCAAAGGTACTGAATCACATAGCTAATAAGAGGAAGCATAATAGAAAAGCTTTATACTAGAAAGTTTTCCAGTCATTTAACCATATACTTTTAGGTTTTATATATAAAATATCATACATTGTATTACTGTCCATAATTTATTTTAATTACAGATAATACCTAGTCAAAAGACAGCAAATACAAAACACTTGAGACAGAAATTAATTTAATCTATACATTTCCTTGCCTCACGTCTCCTACTAACCTCTTGTATCATTCAGGTCCCCCTTCTGCCCTCCTCAGCAACTCTGGAGTAGCATATGAGGTTGTTGCCTTGTTTGGTTTTTTGGGGTCTAGTGATTGCTGTCTAAAAATGTTTACTCTGCTCATACTGATAGAACTTTGTACTTAAGGTCATTTCCCATCAGAAGTGTGCCAAGTCTGGACCTCTTACCTTTCAGGATCAGATGCATCCTGTTAGAGGTGGTGGGAGCAGGCAGGGGTTGAATGCTGTAGCATTATGGAAAGTAAGAACAGAGGTAGCTGAACACCAAGCCGTAATATAGCTGCAGTGATAACAGGTGTAATTCTGACACTCTTTAAGAGAACAGAGAGCCACAGAGGCAGAAATTATTGCTTGGTTTGAGGGACTATCAGAAGTGAATACTGATCCACCTTAATTTATTTGCCCGTGTTCTGAAATTACATCTGCAGACATCTAGAATAGAACAGAAAGTTAGGTTTGTGCTGATACAGTGATATGAGCCATGGCTTTATAAACTGGCAGATAGAGAATGCTTAGATGTTCTTGTTGCTGCATTTCATAAGCAGAGTTTCTTTTGAGGAAGTAATGACATCTCTATCAGTGGAATGAACACTTTGCTTTTCTAATGTCAGAATAACTAGAACTAAATTCATCACTCCTCAGTGTAGGGGCTTCCATTAACCCAATGGTACTACTCAGGTTTAAGTTACACCCCAGGGCACCAGACATGGCAGTGGATCCTTATTCTACTCATCATTCTTCTCCTATTTACATCATACAAAGCCTGGAATGAGACAGCTGGTTTTGCTCTGGTGAAGCTATGTTAGCATTTGAATACAGTAGCGATGAAATAGGTGGGCTTTCTGTGCAGGAAAGGTGAATATCTTGTGCTGTCATTGCAGCCAATATATTCTTTAAAAAAAAAAAAAATTGTAAAAATGTTACATTTCTATTAAAAATCTATTTTTAGGGTAAGATGGTGAAAGGAATGGGGGGTGCCATGGACCTCGTATCCAGTGCGCAGACCAAAGTGGTTGTCACCATGGAGCACTCAGCCAAGGTAAGGCTCTGCTGCTTCTTTCTAAATAAGTGTTTTGTACCAAAAACAGAAGGAAAAAGTAGGACAACTTACATTCATTCTGCTACTTTGTGAGATTTTGACAGTTTTGCTGTTGGTTATTGTGGAGGTACAACAGAGGGCTAGGTTAGTGTGGTTCCTTTCCTTTTGTAAGTGAATCATTTACCATGGAAAAAAATGAAATATTAACTTGATGTTTAAAAGCTGCACACATTTTTTAGTTGCTTCATGCAAATTTAATGTGTGACAATTGCCAGAGCTATAGTAAATGCTGCCCCAGAGGTTTTACTCTTCGCCTCAGAATAATTTGAAAAATGAGGTTCCCCATGGTTAGATACTTGCTATGATGGAAAAATATTTACCTTTGAAGTTGCCAGTCAAATTGGTTCTGAGAGCTTAATAGAATAGAGCTTTTGGGCATAATGAGATGCAAGCTGCCTTACATCACTATGTGACAGAGGTTAATCCAGAGACTTCTTTGTGGTGGGAGATTATAGATCTAAACAGTCTCACACCACAGAAGGTCATAGGAAACTTGACTTTTGAAACTCCTAGAACTGAGCTGTCCAAACTATGGGAAAATGTACTGAAGGACAAAAATCTCTGTTTTCAGGGAACTATATGTTGTGTCTGCAGTAAGAATTAGTTGTGTATCATTCAGGATAATATCCCTGTTAGAATGCATATGGGCAAGCATAAGGAATTTGCATGGTAAACAATAGTAAATATGTGAATATGAAAGCTAAATATATTGTGTGTTTTTAAATGCAATTTGAAGAACGAATTTTCACCTTAAAATGTTGAAAAATACAGTAGTTTCAGAGTTTATACCTAGCTGTGATCTCAAGGGGCACATTTTCAGTTAGAGCTGAGCCTGACCCAGTAGTTTCTGTGTGCATGTGTGTAAGTAAATGAAAGTAGAAAGTAAATTCATCTGTAAGACTCTCATCCCTATCACAGCCTCCCCAAAACTGCATACGTAATGACCCATTTGCTTAGACACATACTTAAGGTATTAATATGACCTGAGTAAATTTTTATGCTAAATTTTTAGTTACTGTGAAAATTGGTTAAGGCTCAGAGTCCACACACAGTGTAATTGTTCATGCCAGTTTTTCTCCAATATCTTTTTTCAGCACAGAGTGGGGGAGCTGTTTGCATGTTGTTTTTGTCAATAGGAGTACTGAAACCTGAAAAAGGTGGATACACAGATAGGTTCATTGTTACAAACAGTCCAGGCATGGACTTATTTTGGCATATGTATGCAGAACTTGGACTCTTATGTACATGGGATGCCTGGTGTGCACTTCTAGAGAGCCACTTATAGGCTTTCATAAATTATTTCTTCTGCTTTTGTGAGAAGGCATTCCAAAACTAAACTATGTACGTGATTTTTCATTTTATTCTTGTTTTAAAATGGAGGGTATTCTTGTCACTCTTATCTCTTACCTAGCCTCTTTTTGAGGTCTTCCAACTACTACTCCTTGTTTGCTCAAAAGTGAAGATGATGAAATATGGAGGTCTAATGTTTGGAAATCAAACACTGGTGTTACAGTTTTCAGTTGTTCCTCTTTTATTTTTTCCTTTTTTTTTTTTTTTTTTTTTAATACACAAGCAAATAGAGGACACATGAGACCAGTGCTGAAAGTCAGAAGTCTTTTATTGGGGTGACTGCTTCTTACAGATCTGATTTTATTTTCACAGCTTTTAAATTCTTTACACCAAAGATTTTCTCACAAACTTATTTTATCTGTATCTGTGCATCAGAGGTGCAATCTTTCATCCTGCTCAAAGCCCAGTGTGCCACTGAATGAAAGAAATGTCTGCATGTACTCTGACAGTCTGTTGTGTCTGCTGGATTTTTAGTATAGGGATATTTTTGTCATCTTATTCTCCAAATAAATAAGAAATCTGTCATTAGATGCCAAAGTCTCCTGTAAATCAACAGCTGTCAAGGTTTGATGGATGGAAATACAGTGAAAGGCATGCAGTACCTTCAATGGACATATTAAAGAGTTGCTGTAATAGGTAGTTCTTGCAGTCAGTTTTGTCTGGTTTATGATCTTATGAAGGATATTTTAATCCCTTTTAAGTATTTTTGTATAGTAGTAATAGTTTGTTGAACATCAAGTTTTGTAAGAGTTTAAAAGTGCATTGTCCTTTCAGTGCACTTGTTGCAGTTTTTAAATGTAGTAGGCTGAGTCCTTGCTGTACAGGCAAAATATAATTTACACTTGATTATGAGGATGAAACTAGCATCTTAACTCTCAAATACTCAAAGAATTATCCTCTTTTAAAACTATGATATGAAGTATATTACAAATGAAACTAAATATGCTGTGCCCAGAATTATTTACATTTTTAATTACTTAAATTTTTACATGTAATGAAAACCAAAAGGTACAGAAAGAAGATGACAGAACATGAAATGAGTTTTGTAGAAGAGTCTTCAGCTTAAGAAATGCTGTTGAGGAAGGGTAACATAGAAATATGCAAAATAATAAGGGCATGGAGAAGATGAATGCAGAATGGTGGGTCACGGCCTTATAAAAGAAGTAGGAGAAGCCAACTGAACTTAGAACCAGAATGTTTAAAACGGCAAGAACCATTTTTCACAGCCAGCTAATGAAGTTGTGGATGATCGGCAGGATGATGCAGAAGTTCAAAGAATTAAGTCTACATAAAAGTGACTAAACTGTTTTATGAGGTTAAGTTAATCAGTGACGATTAAATAGCATTGCCCAGAAGCAGTCTCTAGCTCAGGAAATCTATACATCACAGCATGTCAGGAAGAAGGAGGGCACACCTGTGGAAGGATGGCTCAATTTTTGCTCCATATGCTTAAGCTGCTGTGAAACACTTGGCAAATGGACCTTAAGTCTATGGTATTTCTTATGGTATTCATTATGGCATTTCTTAGTGTATTTTTTGCTAAATTACTTTTTTGTTTATAAACATGAAAAAGAAAAAAAAGAATGTAAGGTTGTTATTTAATCTCTAAATAGCTACTGTTCATCTGTGCCTAATCTGCTAAATGATGCCTAAGAGAAATAAAAGTCAAGTTCTTACCCCCATACCATCACTGACATGTTTTGCAAAACATATTAAAGTAATGGCTGGTAATTGTTCTGTGTTGTGAAATGAGTTGTCTACACCATTCAGAAAAATAGAATGGAAACTAGTTTTAAGCATTTGATTTGGATGTGACTGAAACATGGAGCACTGAATTAAAAAGTCCTTTCTATCATTGTGAATAGTTTTAATTTTAAAGTGTTGTTGAAGATTAAGGACATTTTTGTTCCTCAACAACAGATTTTTTTACTTAAAACAGTCTGAAACACCTTAAGGTTTTATGTATCTACACAACAGTCTTTTTGTTTATCTGAACAAATCCCGTATAAACTCAGATGGTAAGAATTCATGCAGTTCCATTTTGATTCTTGTTCTGATAGTGCCCTGATGGATGTCTTCAAAAAGTTGCCTGTAATGCTAACTGGTAATACAATAATTTTTCAGCCCAAGTGTTAAGAAGCTGGAAAGTATCAGTTCTTAGGGACACAGGAGCCATTCAAGCTGTCACCTCTGCAAGTCTATGTATTTTCATCTCAATTGGGTACCAAGAAGAGACACTTCATTTCATACAGCTGAGAAGTATACCTGATATGTTGCTGCAGATATTACAAACAGCACAGATTAATCTTGGCTCTTGGGCAAACTATGCGGGAAGGTCCTCCAGGTGGACACGATACAAATAGATCAACTGAAAGTAACACTGTCGCAAGTCATTATTTTCATTAAGAGTGAGTGAGTTTCATCAGAGTAGTTGCCTTGATACCAGATGTGGATCTTGCCAGTATAATTAGAATTAGAATGAAGAAATAGTTCTTCACAGAAAAAGATAAATTCTAAAGCACGTGTATTGCTCTTTTTGTTATCAGTCAGGAGTCAAACTGGCTGAGAGATGGTTCCTGGGTTTATATTAAGCCTTAAGGCAAACTGATGATTGTAAATTTTAAAAGTATTGTGTTCAAGTGGTTAAATGAGACATGTAATACTCTGAGAGTTTTGAAATGTATAACTAAAAATTGATAATTAGAGAAAAAACAAAAGCATGTGATAATGGGAGAAATGTTCACTTAATGCTACCTCTGTAAAACGCCTACAAATACTGTCTAAAAATGTAGTTATCCATCTCTTTTATGCCCATTCAGAGCTCTTGCAGCCTACATTCATTTAGCGGGATCTAAAGCTATTTGTGAATTCGTATTAAAAAAATTGAAGGAATAAAAGAAAGAAAAAAAAGAAGAAAAAAGAAACCCTCACCACCCAAACCTTACCTGTCCAGCTTCATGTCAGAAGCTATGTCTTCTCATTAGGTAATATTTTTCCCAGGATTTAGAGCAGCTTGATGCCCCAGAAAAATGAAGTGCCTTAAAGCAAATCCTATTTTCTGTGTATACATTCTTTTCTACTATATTTGCATGCTAATTTGTCCTATCTAAACCAGAGATAATGTAACTTCTGTGTAGCACTTGAGGATGAGCATATTGCACTCATCTCTTAGTCTGCTTTTGGGCTTTCCTAGAGAGATGGAGGGAATGGGAATTCAATGTGGGTAAAGAAACTGGATTTATTATTTTCAGAGTATGACTATGCACTTGAGCCCTGGGGCTTTGAAATGCCTGTGTGTATGGCTGATGTTGCACATACTGTTTTTGATAAAGTAGAAGACAGAGAAATGTCATGCCTGCAATGTCCTTCCCTAATTTTTGTCCTTTATGTGTCATCAGTGATGTTCCATGTATCTCTTATTCTCACATTGCAGCAGGAAAGACAGATTATTAAGCAGAAGTATGCAGAACTTCTAAACTCAGGAGCCCACTCAGTGGTACAGTGAGATTCTTATTAGTCATCTCCCTATATGTGGGATTTAAATAATAACTGTCCCAAATTGCCTGAGATGTAATCTGCCAAAGAAGTTAATTCAAAGAGCGTTCTGAGTACAGTGAATGTTTCAATAGTAGTGAATGGCTACATCTGTGATTTTCATGTACGTATTTGAAATCTGAGTAAGTTGTGTTGGTTTTGAAAATTAATGTTTGTCTGTGTATTGTTAAACACAGGGCAACGTCCATAAAATCTTGGAAAAGTGCAATTTACCACTTACTGGGAAACAATGTGTAAACCGCATCATTACTGAGAAGGTAAAGTACTTTTCTTGAATCCTTGACAATACTTTCCTCCTCTATCCCTAAGAAGGGACAACCCGTAGAAGTACTAAAGCTTCATAAAAATGAAGACTATATTCAGTACCTGTTGCCAGTGAAGGTCAGAGCTTCCCTTGGAGGTCAGTTCCAGAGGTCTGGGGGCTCATATTTTTCCTTTTAAAGCTTTCACCGTTGACATTTAGCATACTGGACCATATTCTTAGACACCTTCAGAACAAAGGTGCCATGCATGAGAAGTATGCAGAGTGTGTATCTCCTTATTTTTCCCAAGGTATTTCTGAAAATTTGCTGTGTGAGATGCAAATCTTCAAATACAGCTGTCATCACAGCTCGTTGTTTTTTCCAGCAGAGCAACAACTGTGTAGCATGTGTATGTCAGACAGTTGGCTTCTTCTTTGGCATATACTGCAGACTCTTTTGGAGAAACACAACCAGTAGCTGTAGAAAGGATTTAGTTCTTTTGTCCTTACTTGATTCCATTTGTGAGGCAATTTACTCTCTGTGGGTACCTGATACTGCTGGTGCTCAAAGTACATTAGTGGATCTTCTCAGCGAAGGATAAGTGACTTAAGGTTTTTGCTGTAATCATACTTCTTTTATTGTCAGTGTTTACATTTTTAAGGGCTTAGAGTAGTCCCCGTGTGAGCCATCTATCATACTAAGTAGAATGCATCAAAGGTGCTGATGTAGAATTTGCTTTCTCTTGGTGATATATTGCTATTGTAATTTGAAGGGGTTTTTTCTTCACAAAATAAGCGAAAATAAATGGAAACATGGAAGTTTTTTCAGCCTTCTACTAAATGATCACATACAAATGTAAGGTATAAAAAATGGAAGTGAACAAGAACTGACAGAAAAGAAACAACAAGCAAATTTCTACTAACAGTCACCACTTGTCAGATCTCATTGCTTTATTAGGAGATGACACAAATGTACAACAGTACTTAGACAGTGTTTCAAATGCTGATTCCACACTAGCCTTCCTAGTATGTATGTTCCTTATGCCAGCTTCTCTTTTAAGACTTAGAGGAGCTATGGCTTTTCAGTCCCGTAAACCAGTCTCATGTGCCCAGAGGACAGCTGAACTTAGTGCACTTCTGCGATCAGCTTAAGACTTCACGTTTCAAGTTCAAGTTTCAGTGGTCTTTTGCTACTTTTTTTTTTTTTTTTAAGGAAAATTACTATAGACCTTAGGGTTTACCTGTCAGCTATCATGTGACCTGTGTATCTCCCCCTCTAGTAGGCACCATTAAAGTGCATTGTTTTACAGGTGGTTTTATTTGATGTGCTTGTGAGCCTTGAAATTGGAAAGCATATTTTATGAAGACATCAGAGAGAACAGCCTTTGGTGCTTCAGACACTTCCTCACAGGCTTTCTATTAAAAATACAAGAAATCTTGTCTTTCATCACTAGCTTCTGAAAATACTAAAATTTGCACTGGGTGTGTGTGACTGTTGGAAGCTTATAATCTGGTGAAGGTGATCAACCACTCAATTTTCTACTGGCCGTAAAATGAAATACAAGAATGAGGGAGACATTGCCTTTTTCTGTTTTCCTTCATGATCTCTTGGTGATGGTGAACATTGTCTTAAGCAAGTAACATCTCAGCCGTTTCCTTTGGACCTCCCAGTTCACACCAGGCTGGACCACAAGTCATGGTCCTCATTTCATTCAGTGAAGAACAGCTGCACTTTTTTCCCCAAAAATTAACACATCTTGTATTTTAGATTCTTTCAGGTACACATAAATGTAGCAGAAATCTTTGTCAGTCAGAAAAGTGAAGAGTGAAACCAATTGATAATGGCACCTTTTGATACTGAGATAATGCTACCTACTTCAGCACACCATTTTGTACAATATTACTTCTTACACCCTCATTTTCTGCTGTGATAATAAAAAAATATGTGTTATTTGAACCTCCCAGGCTGTGTTTGATGTGGACAAGAAGAAGGGATTGACCCTTGTGGAAATCTGGGAAGGACTGACAGTGGATGATATCAAGAAAAGCACTGGCTGTGACTTCACAGTAAGTCATTTTACAAACAAATATATTTAGTCTGGTGTCAGAACAAGTATTTTTCACAAATACTTGTCCCATGAAGACTTGCAGACGCAGTAAGTTTCCTCCTTATAGATGAAGGCTGTGTAGATTACTTGTGGAATTTACAATGAAAATAAGATAATTTAGGGCTGATGTAGTGTGGTTATATTGGAAGCATTAGAAGCTGGGAGAAACAGGAGAGATGGAGAAATGACTAAGAGTAAAAGGACAGTGTGGAAAGGGAACTTTTATAATGTTTTGAAGAGAGGAGCTGATTCATACCTGAGAGGTAGACAAATATTTTTTTCCCACTGTATAAGATAGTTTGCCTAATTCTCTGTTCCTAAGTTTTCATGCTGTATTGTAGTGTCCACTCTGTGTTACTAGTGCCAATCAAATGCTCTACTGTTGATTTCTTTGCTTTTTGTCTCCCTTTGTCTTGTACGAATGAAACTTATGCTCTGCATTAATCCAGAAGCCACTGCCTTTTGACCTTCACATTCATTCTTAAGTCTCATTAATGATAACACAAAACTAACTTATTAGTGTAAAGCTGTAGTGCACTAGATTGTAACTCATTCCATATACGTAGTTGATAACATAGAGTTTCTTCATGGCCTTCTCCTACGTGCTCGTTACAAAATATTTTCTTCTGTGTTGTGAAGTCTTTTGGGGCAAGACTTTGGTGAGGACATGGAGTATGACAGTGTACAAATTGTGCTGTAAAAATAGTTGGGGAGTATTTGGTAATGAAATGCAGTTATCTTCCTCTTCGCAGAGTTTGATGGTAGGGCTAGGGCACATAATTGAAAGACTGCAGAGAAGTTAGTATGTGAAAGAGTTTGTTATTAAGGCTTTGAGCATACTATTGGCATTAAGTAAAACTTCATGAGCAATGAACCTGTGGAGTTTCATTAATTTCTTGTGTCTATAAGAGAGCATTTCTGATAACTAAATATGATAGTGTATGTTTTTCTTGTGGAGTTTTGAGTATTTTAAACAAAGAGCTGTTCACTTCTGAAAATGCTTTCATTTATCTGAGAAAAATTTTTCAGTTAAAGATGGGTGACCTGCAACTGCAGAGTGCAGGAAACTGCCACAAAATCACTTTACTCCATTATTAATTTCCCATGTAAAATTTTATGGAAGCCATTATTACTTTTTAATATACAGTCAAAGCAATCTTTCATACTCAGCAGTTCTGTGTGCAAAATAAATTATTCATTCAGTTTATGACTGTGATTTAGGAAAAAAATTTTAAATTTTTAAAAACTTGATAATGTCAAGACTTCTTTTTGTTTGGCTGATCAGCCTGTCAAACAGCTAGCATCCAAAATTAAAACATAAATAGGACCTTGTACATTTGTATCTACTGCAGTCAGTCACTTCAGTTTGTTCTTGCATATTTAATTTGAGGATTAACTTCATGATTAGTTTGAAGGTGCCATGTTTAGTAAGCATTTAGATAGACTGAAACTACAGGAAAAGACTTTTGTTGTCAGAAGACACCAGTCCTTACATGTTCCAAACCTGCTTGTTTGCGAAGAGTTGGTTTCTTTTTGATTCAGGTGACCAATATGTATGCATTTAATTGAGCTTGTATTACTCAAAGTGAAGTCCAGCAGTCTGTGCTCAAGGCAGTGAAAGCAGAAGTGACCAAAGAATTCAGAGAGAGAAATGATAAGCTTAAAATTATGGACTACAAGATTAAGTTCTGCAGCAGCACAGTGGATATGATAGGGCAAGACTATTAGGACCAAGTAAAAGCACCACTCGCTGTCCCTTAGTGCCTTCCTGTAAATGTCATAAAGGAATGGTATAAATTTTAAATCTTCAGGATAGCCTGAAGTGAGCAGTTGATGAGAGATATTGCAACAGTCCATCCACAGTCTAGATTCCTAGGATCTGTCCTACTAGGATGAGGAAGGGACACTTAACAGGCACCATTTCCTAGTTCTCCTGAAAGCAAACTCCAGTGCAGCCTGCTTTGTATGGCTGCCATGGTCATGAAATCACAAGCTGCACTAAAGGACCCATGGACATGAAAGATGTGGATGCTGCTTGGTTTATGCACTTTCATATACTTACCTTGAAATAATGCGGCTTGAATAAATGCTTGCAAAGCTGTGCTTGCTTGCAAAGCATGTACCTCTGCCAAGTATGCGTGGGGGTCAGTGCTACCTACTGATTGGTAGTGCCTGAAATCTTTATAGCGCTGCAGATGGAAGACATGAACCACAATGATTTGTTTATTAAATCTGTGGCATGGAAGAGTACTAGCTCTTCTTTTTTTTCCTTCTCTAAAGAATGTTTCCAGGCCACAGTGACCCAGTCCTCCTCTCACTGAAATCCTTATCCAGACTTCTACTGACATCTGTGACAGAAAGACTGGGTCAGTGTTGTGTCATATTGGACCCTTGATGGCCTGATTTTCATACACAGTGAACACCTGCAGCTTTTTTACTTAGTTTTGGAGTTCAGAATATAGAGATTTGAGTGTGTGATAGGCATTTGTTCAGAAAGCAGCATCCTTGATCCCTTTTTTTCCCCACATTTCAAGACTCTGCCTCAGGTTTCCTTGCAAGATTAACAGGTGTGCTTGTGATTATTTATGTTCACTGAATGAGACATCTTGTTCTTGTTTATATCGGTGACAGGAACTTTAGTGATACTGCATTGCTACAGTAAAAGCAGGTTTTTTGGATTATATGTTTTGCTAGTTTGAAACAGAACTAATGGGTGGAAAATGAGGAGCTGACCCTTTTCTGGCAGCATTTTTCAGTGGATGCAATGAATGATCTGAACTAAAACAAACATCTCTCTAGGTTCATTACAAATGAGATTTTATGGGATGTCTGTACCTTTATGTATAACTATCCTCATGCAGACTGCTCCTTTTTGGAGAGAACTTTATTGCCTGTATGGCTTTCTTTGAGACACATTTGGTTATACAGACCCATTTTCACAGCCTGCTTATTTGGAGAAACATCTCCTAAAGGACATTTGCAACAACAAAATGCCAAGGAAAACGTGATTTAGAGTCAACAATCTTCATTATAGACTAGCATCATATCAAAAATAAACAATTCACCCTTGATTTTACTATGTTGTGAAGACAAAGTGTTGGCTTATCTTCCATGTTTAAATCAGTTTTGCTGTAACCTAGCATATAGATCACCTTGGCAGGTAATCTGTTTGGGCTAATACTGGTTTATGCTGTTGATGAGACCATGACGGAACAGATTGAGAACCATACTTTTGCAGATGTATTTCATTATAAAAATAATCAGGAGAAGTCTGTCTGGGTAAAAAGTCTCCATCCCCTCCTTTTTTTTTTTCCTTAATGTAAAAGCTCAGTTTTACAAAATTATCTTAAAAGATAACATGGATTTTAAGAAAAGCATGTTAAGAAAACATTAGGTAGTTGAATAGCAATTGACTAGTGTGTGTTTAAAAAGAAATTGTCCAAGTTCAAGCTAGTGAGTACAAAATAACAGAGGATATGGTTTTATTTTCTGGAAGTACATTTTACTTTGAGGAAGCAGGTTGTTGTTACAGGATTAAGTCCATTTTTAAATGGGTGTTGTGTTTTCCTGGTCAATCACCCCCACTGAAGAGCCACATTAGGAACAGATTTCTGTACAAAAGCTGATGTAATTGTGGTTTGCTTTTATGTGCAGTTTCAGATAATTGGGCGTTAATAATGTATAAGCAACTTCTGTTATTTTAACAAATTTACTAACACTGGTCATCATTTTTTTTAAGGGGCTGTTTTTACATTTTTGAACTTAACTTGCTTTTGCACACCTGATAAGGTCATTAGAAGTTATTAGGACTCAACATCTTTTGGAATCAGGCTTTGAAAGAACTGCTTGCCATAAAGAAACATAATGAAATAAGCATAGGGCTGTTTGTATAGCTGAAAAGGGTGGTTTAGGTTTGGAAATGAGAGAGTCAACCAGCTTGAGTTGCATGGAGTCCCTGAGGCCATGTGTCCTCTTACCAGTTAAGAGATTGCATACAGTCCTGTCCAGGCAAACTCCTCTCGGTATGCTTACCTGTTCAATGTTAGCAGAGTATTTTGAAACTTCCAAGATAAGATATTCGTCCTGTAAATGAAATAATATTATTAATGTATTGTTCAGGAGGTGCTGTAAGAAAGTAGCAACTCTGTGGTTGTGTACTGTAAAATAGTTTTCATTAAGCACATTCAGCCCTTACCGAATGCTGCACTCTTAGCACAGGGCATTACCAGATTGACTGACTCTAGTGTGGTTTAAAGCAGTGGCCTCAGGGGGCTTTCTGCATTTCAGACTTGATTGCTCCTTGTTTTCCAAGCACAAACCATCTCCTTTGTTACGTTAGCATTTTTCTGCTTATTTAATCACATTTTATTTAGAGCAAACAGTTTTATTTTGGTCCAGTTCTGAGTGGTGCTGGACTCTTGCCACCTCTGTTATCTTCAGCAGGCATTGTGGCGTTTCAGCACTCATGGGGATCAGACCCTTTCTGAGGCAGATAGTGGTACACACAAATGACAGCTGTTAGCATCAGATGTGCAGAAATTACATTTAAAGTAATATGCTCATTCAAATATAAAACACTGGAGGTTTTGATGGCACCAAAATCTACAACAGCAGAAAAACAATAATCTCCTCCCGTAATTGCCTTTTGTCATTATTTGGAGAATACGTATTTTAATGGTGCTATCTTCGTCCTCCAGTTTTTGCTTTTACTTCAATGGAACCATCCCTGCGTAAGGCAGAAATAGGCCTAAATTAAGTGAGGCACATAGGCACTTGGACTCAGAAATGTTGAAACATTTCTGGAACTAGTCCAGGAATTCTGGTGCACTCAGGGAGTTTCTTCAGCTCCTCTACACTTGTACTATTACATCTATTTATTATCCTACTTCATACACAACTTTGAAAAATCAATGAACAGTTTCCATCCACTGGAAACATTTCATTAGCATTTCATACAGTAAACACATTCTTCATGAACTAAGCTTTCCTTGGTGGCTATTCTCATAAGCTTATAAATGATGATATATAGTGGCTGGAGGAAGGATAACAGAAATGTAACTAGTACAGGAAATACAGCCCTGTACCTCTAAAAGAAAGAGGCTTTAATGCTTGGAAAGGCCCTTATATATCATTCTTCCATGAGTTAGCTTGTTCAGTACTGTTAAGTGAAAAAGATGGGATAAGGAGGCAGGAGTGCAGTATATGATGTTTCAGTGGGACACATTAATCAACTAGGAGCCCGATTATTTGTGGAACTGTTTTCATCCTGAACAAGTAAGATCACATGAGTTATTTTTGATCTTCATCCTGGGGCACCTATTTAAGTAGGACTGGGAACAGGAGATATTTGAAGACGCTTGGATCTTCTGTGGAGAGCTTATACTCAGGGTGCTTGTGCAGAACTGTAGTCAAGGTTCAATCAAGTGTTAACCATTGCTACTCTTCAAAGTCTTTTCTGTATTGTTCCCATTTACACCTTCTTTCCTCATCTAGTTTCCTATTTAGGCTTACTGTGTTTTATTTTTGGTCTCATAATATAATATCACTAATCGATTTTTATCAGTATATGGAGTTAAAACCCCCCAAAAAAATACATAAGTAAGTCCTCACACAAAAATGAATGTGAATGGAAAAAGGCAAATTTAAATTAAAAAAGGTAAAATTAGAAGTGTTGAATTATATAATCATCAAACAAATCATCAAAACAAATATATACATATACTGGTTTTGTGGTTTAAACCTGTCTGGCAGCCAAATACCAGCAGCCGCTTGTTCACCTTCCCCTACCTGGGGGATGGGGAAGAGAATTGGAGAAGTAGAGGTAGGGAGACTCATAGGTTGAGATAAAAACAGTTTAATAATTGAATTGAAATAAAATAAACGACTAATAACAGTAATAGAAAGTACAAATGCACAATGTGGTTGCTCACAACCTGCCAGCTGATGCCCAGCCCATTCCCAGCTAGCAGTCCTGGAGAAGCTAAGATCCTGAAACCACAATCTTGAAAAGAAGAACGCTGTCCTTCCCAGCTGACCCTCCTCTATATACTGAGCATGACCTTACATGATATGGAATATTACATTGGCTGATTTGGGTCCAGTGCTCTGGCTCTGCTCCCTCCCAGCTTCTTGTGTACCTGCACACGAACACGACATGGGAAGTTGAAAAGTCCTTGATCTCTTAGCAACAACCAAAAACATCAGTGTGTTATCTCTCATACCAAATCCCATACTGAATCCAAAGTATATCACCATTCTAGATACTAAGTAGAAAAATTCACTCTATCCCAGCTGAAACCAGGACAACTATAGGTACAGTATGTGTTGCAAAATTCAGTTGACTGCTCCAGCATTGACAGACAGCATCCTATCTCCTGGTGCGTAGGGAGGAAAAGCAGAATGAACTCGGCTATTGAGCAAAGAAGGGAAATCATCAGTTTAAGATTCCTTGGTATACTTATTTCAGTACTGCAGTGGCAATTAAATCATGTGTTGAATATAATCTGTTTTGTTGCCTCTACATCATTCAGTGTATTGGTGTGTGAATGCAAGTGGATTAGAAGGTGATGGCTGAAGCTGTTGTCGATCTGCAGCTATCTCTCCTCTTGCTTCCATGGAAAGTACAACCCCACTGTACACAAGCTATGACTATTTATGGGCCAGTGTATTAACTAAGCCATGCTCTATTTTTGAGTTACATTTGTGTGCCATCTTGTACAGCGTATAATTGAGGAGCTGCTTCGATTGAGTTCAGCTATCCCTTCTGCTGGCATCGGGACCCATAGAAGACCATGCAATTAGCAGTAGCAAGTACAGGTTCAGCTGTCCAAGTTTAATCTGCTTGCATTCTTAAATAAATAATCAAACTCAAAATAAATTAAGTTTAGAGGCTGGGTACTAGCACCACACATACACTGTATTCTTGTATCACAAAATTTAGTTGTGGCAGTGTTTATCTCTGAAATACTGCAAACATATCAGCTTATATAAATACAGTGTCTCTAGTCTTCGGTGGCACAGTTGATAGAGGTGGAAGTGAATGTTGGGCTGTACTGCTATATCTGTATGCCAGCTGTTGTGTTTTTTCCCTCCTTTTTACCAGGTTTCGCCAAAACTGATGCCTATGAGGCAGATTTAAAGTGAAATACAGACTGGGCTTAACTTGCCAGAAGGCTTGCTTCCAGATGAAGCTCAGTGAAGAGGAATCAGTGACAGTTTTGCAATTTTCCTGCTCTCTTTTTTTTTTTTTTTCAAAGGGCTTTGTAAGTAGTTTCCAGATAGTTAAATTCATACTGTGACTATCAGCCTAAATTGCATTTTACTTTCATAACATTACCAATTTTAATGGAAGGGTGAATTTATTCCCTAAATAGTGAATAATGTTATACTAAAATGTTAATGAACGTTGTCAAAAAAATGCCTTGTATTCTGTCTGCCAAATACATCTTTTACAGAGATTCAGAAAATGACCATGCAAAACTTATGATTGCCTCTGCTTTTCCTTATGTCATTAAACTTACAAACCACTCCATTGCTCTGGAACTACAGCACTTACCATGTCTATTCTCCTGTAAAGGTGTGGGGTTTGTTTCTGGAGTGCTCTATAGCAAATGTATGCAGCTGTAGAGAGACATCAGAAATACGGACTTCCATTTTCTCAAACCTTTTAATGAATCTGTGAGAAAACTTTTTACCAGTGGAAATAACTGTGTCCTTAGCCCAGAATGCTGGGCTCTCCGTTGGCATTAAGAAGCCTACACTTCCCAAAGTCCAACTCTGACCCCTTCTGTTTAAATCATACAAACTAGAATGGGGCTAGTATGAAGGAGGAAGATTAGAAAGTCTCTGTCCCTGTACAGACAGGTGATATCTGTACAGTTGTCCTGCATGAACTGCTTTTACTCTCCAGATACAATCCTTTTCCCCAGCCCATATTCAAAGGCAAGTGAAGATTGTTTCTGGAGTGAGATCTGTCCTTCCAGTGTTAACATAGAGAAACAGGGAGAATGTTACAGACACTTGGAAGATTCCTTCTGAAGAGAATACAGTTGGTTTAGGGTTAAAGCTGTAAGTTTGCACCATTTACTGATCAAGGCATCGGCAAAAATTAGCGTTTGGAACCCAAACTCATGATACCATAACTAGAATGAATGCCATGAGACAATCAAAATGAAGTCGTTCTCTCATACTGGTTCTGCTATTTGATAAAGATCTTCCTTTCCCTGTTATTAATTACAAAATGACTGTTATTTTTGCAGATAGTTAATATGACAACATTGGATCTCACATCCCAAATCAGCACAATATTTATTATACAGAGCATGAATTGACTGGAAATCCACATTTACCAAAATACAGTGTTCTCTCCAAGTATAATGTTTTCTGTCATTCATATAAATAGGAACACATAAAACACTTCAGTTGAAATTATTCCTGACATGTTTAACATCAGGACTAGAGCAGATTAAGTGATGAAAAACATGCAAAAATGTAGGTGCATAAATAAATATATATATATATGTACCTATCATACATGTGATAAACAGTGTTGGAATATGGTTATGGAAAGGCATTCTAATAATAGGTGGATGAGGTATTCACCATAGTCAGTGTGTGCTGTGGAAGGAATGTAACACATTTCTAGGGAACCAGATAGGAAAATCCTGCAGTATTTATCTTCTGCAATAGTCCTTGTACTGCATTTTTCCACTCTAAAATAAGAAATGCTTCTCTTTCATGGGACAGTTACAAAATTTGTCTTGATCCGCGTATGGGTTTTATAGAAGTAAAACTGGTTCGATTATAGATTATTTTGTTTAGCTGCACTTATTCTAAACAATTTTTAAAATCTTTTGCCAAAACCAGTGTAGGTGATCTTTCTTCCCACAAAGGAATAAACAAAATGCCTTTGTAAGTACCTTTATGCTGGTACAAAAGTACTCCCATAATACTGACTTGTGTGACCTGAATTTATGGGTGGTAGGCCGTTCTGTAGCCTGGATGTGTAGGCAAGATCTGATGCTGAGCCCATGGGAAAGAAACATGTTGTACGAAAACTAGTGCTAATTTTGTAATTAAACATATACAAGTGATTTGGTTGACAAGTAATTTGCAGGCAAGATTTGAGACTACATTGATCAAAGTGGTATCTTAACCTAGGATTAGCACAAGTTCATTTTTACCTGGCTTTAGTTTTTGCCTGTTTTCTCTGTTTAGGTGTATTCCCTATGTTATTCACTCATTCCAGACAAGTTACTTTTTTAAAGTTTGGCCATTTCTATTGCTGTGGAGGTGGACTGAAGTTCTGCTCACAGAGGTTTTGCAGATTAAAAAGTCTCTACATGATAAAAGTTGACTCTTATTTTGGCACAGAATGGAACAGTTTTGGTTTCAGATAGAGCAGCCCAGAGACCTCTTACTCAGTCCATAAAGGCACTTCAGTGACATTTCTGACCCTTGTGGTGCTGTACACAGCAAAAAGTGCCTATCTTTGCCTTCAGGGCCAACGATGGGTGAAAAGCTACTCTGAGGGGATAGGTGTGATGCCTGAAGGTGTCTTGTTCATCATCACTCAAAGCTCCCATAGAGAGTACCCAGAATGGATGCTGGTTTTAGGAGAGGAGTATAAAAAGTAAAACAGGTGAAGGGAGTTACTATTAACTTATCCAGAGGAAAAAAAATAGATATATAAATAGCTCTGGAAGTCTTAAACAAATCTAAAATGAAATGTTGATCTGTTGCTATTACTTATGCTACATTAGTTGTAGGATTGATTAGTTAATTACATTGATCATTTGTTGACATATATAAAGTAGAGAAGTGTCTGAGGGCAGCATCAGGTTTATTCTGCTTCTGCCATAGAACTATGCTTTGCTGGAGTACGCACAGAAGCCATTGTTGTCATTAACATATGGCTGTAAAAAGACTAATGACCTGGTAATGTCTGGGAGTTCAGCACCTTGGTTTCTGAAGCAAAGAATTAGAAGCCAAGTACTCCTGAGTTTCAGCTTTTCCAGGTCTCCACTTACTGTTTTGAGAAATGTCATCTGTGCCCTCTGCCTTGTCTCCTGTTGCTGAAAAAGGGGATGTTTTTCTTGTTTTCTTGCTACCTCACAGAGATGTTGTGAGGAGTAACCAGCTAAGGTCTGTGCAACAGGTGATTTTTTCTCTTTAGCTTGGAGATCACACTTGATCAAGAGTGTGGAAGAGTACTTGAAGACTGTCATACATGCTGGATATTTGAGTTCTGTGTCTTCTCTTATTTGTATCAGTGTTAATGCAAGAGAGCAAAAGTCAATATGGTGCTGAAAACTGGGGAATAAAGGAGAACAGGCTCTCTCCGTATACAACAGTGGTGCAAATGTCTATATGTCACACTTGAATATTTTTATCATGAGGACTGTATTGTGGTAAAATATTGGTATTGTTATGAAACATAACATGTCCACACAAGCTATTTGCAACAAGGTGTGACTCCAATTTTTAAACTGATTAGTAAAGTAGGATTAGAAATTAAAGCACTCCTAAGTATTTCCCTCTCTGTGGACGCAAGCGTTGTTCACAGGTAAGGTATACTCTGAGCACTAGTTGCAATGGTTGGTATTACAGGGACGAGAGCTTCTCGTTCCTCTTTGGTGGTTGATGGTATGTGTGAAGGTTTATTGGGACATTGCTGAGATTATCCTCTGTTTGACAGCACTTCACAAGACAAGGACAGTTGATACTCTTTCTCCCGAATAAGATGATGAGTCTTCAATATTATCACATTGGACTTATTTCACTTTATATTTTACTGACTTTTGTCCCTGAAAAAGCAAAAAAATGAAATACTATAGAAAATGTAGTTGTACTGTAAGCTCTGCAAACTAAATGTCAAAGTCCTTCTATGTATTTGCAAAACAATAAAGTTAAGATTAAAAATCTCAAATTTCATCTATTATTACCATTTTTCATGGTGTTCTGTTCTGCCATTAGGAGCAGTAAAAGATTAGCTCACATTCACACCAGCATGTCACACCTCAGCACACGCGAAAAACTCAAGGTCTTGGCTGAAGGTGGAAGGGACTTGATAAACAGAAATAATGAAGCACAGAACTCAGCTAACAGCTGGATTCTCCATGTTCTCTCTTCTCACTGATGTCTCTGTTGGGTCAATCTCAAACATAATTATCACATTCATTTTCATAATTACTTGTTTTTCAGTCAAGTCAAATAATGGACTACATATGTAGTCCTTAGAGAACTGATTTTTTTACCTTTTGATTAAAACTGCTGTAGAAATGATAGCATTTGAGATGTTAATCATTGATGTTAGTGTGTGGCTGCACTCTGAAAATAGTACTAGATGACACATGAAGACAAATTCCATTAACCACCTGGTGAATGATAAAGTAGATGATTGCAAAGTGATGAAAATGCTTGTCTGTGGGTAGTAGGGTCATCCTTCCATACATGTCATAAGGTTATGAGTAAATATGTCATAGTATCATTTTATCTTCCGTATCATTGTAAAGCAGGTTGATAAATGTGAAGAAAAATGTTTAGCCTCAGAAAAAAGCTTTGATGATTTGCTCTGAGATTAAACTCTGCAGTAATTCATATGCACGGTCAAAATCCAACAGTCTGTCACCCGTGTGAAGGGGAGTACAAGGTAAGTTCTAAAACCACTGAGATAATACATCCGTCTTGCAGCTCTAAAATCCACTCATACAAAGGTAGAAGGTAAAGTTTTTCTCTGACAAGAGGAGAGAGTTGGTTGCAGGCATATCTGAGCAGTTTTGTTATATCTTGTGTATCTTCTGTTGTTGCCTGTGTTACAATATTCCATTGTTTCTTTGATGCACTGCAATATTCTGAGCTCTTCTGTCCCTATCTGTCTGCTACTGTAGGCCACAGTCTTAGCTTTAAATATACCTACACCGCATGATGTGTGGCAGTTTTAATGGAAGAACTTCAAGGGACACTTAGTGGGATTGTAAAGAAATTCCTTTCCTGATTGTATTTACAAAACATCAGATTTTTGAGGCTCCAGCAATGGTAAAAGTAGCTATTGTGTTTGTGTTGTGCGTGGTTCACATATTTTATGTACATATTTAGAAGAAGTGAGAGCTTGGAAGAAATTCTTGCCTTCAAGGCCAATGGGTTCTCCATCTGCCCCACAGTATGTAGATTTTATTTACTGTATTTTATTATTGTACTGGCTTGCAAAAGCAAGTAGGACATTACTTGTTTGTGGGCATAGTAGAGTCTAAATCAAGAATTTCTATTTTCATGCTCTTAAAGCTGTTCCCTGAGCATGCAATCAGAGAAAGCTGTGGTAGATGTTTAGACTGCAGCTGCTGCTTTCGGGCACTGACGCTGCTGCTGTTGCACAGGGTGAGAAGTGCTGCCCTCAGTGCACTGCAGATCACTTCGTTTGTCACAGGCCTGTGCCTGTTTGACATTCTCAAGCTGGTCTCCATCCACCTGACTGCTGAAAGGTCTCACCAAGTGTGTAGGTTTGTGCAGTTTTCAACACAGAAGTGGCACAGCCGCAGCTCCTTCAAACAGTGGCAACGATGCTTCTTTCCCTGTATTAACTCAGCAAGGAGAGTGTGAAGTTTCAGTCCCTGGCTCTGTCCAGGAAGATTCAAAGCACATTTCCGTGTTCCAGGAAAGCACCTAACCCACCACACTGTGGGGTGAGCTGGGAGAGACCGCTGTTTTGGGGGGAAATCTGAAAGGATCGCAAGGCCTGCAAGGCTGTGAATAAAGAAGTCAAGAAGGAGCAGGAGACGGTCAGATACCATGTAAGTCATTCACCCAGCAGCTGCAAGGTCTGAATTATCCTTTGAAGAATGGTGCTTTTTTAACACAGACTTTAAACTATGTAAGCAACTTGCTTCCCCTCCTTGCTGGCTCCCCTGCATGTAGGCAGCTACCTGCATTAAGCCAGGTGTTTCTGGGCACAGAATCACAGAATCAACTAGGTTGGAAAGGATCTTGAGGATCATCTTGTCTAACCGTTAACCTAGCACTGACAGTTCTCAACTACACCATATCCCTAAGTGCTACTGACCAACAAAAACGTAGGCACCTAGAGAACTGGCAGATCAGGCAGTATGGTGCTCTGGCACCTCAGTGGGGTACAAAGTGGGATTTTCCCTTTTAAAATTGGATTGTCTAAATAACATTCTGTTGTAGGTGCCTATGTCAATTTCTTTTAATTTTTGGATAAGTTTCTGAATATTCTCTTTGGTTCTGTCAGCTGGAAAGTATGTAACACATAGGTAGAAAACCTTTTTAGCTGGAAAGTATGTAACACATAGGTAGAAAATCTTTTTAATTAAATTAAAAGGGAATTAAAAACTTTTGTAAATGCAGGGAAAACATGTTACAGGAAAAACAAAAACTGCAGCCAGGAGGAAAATCAGTTTTCATAATCTGAGCAAAAGCAATGTGAAAAGCAAATTTAGACATTACCCCAAAAAAAGAAAGGCAAGCCAAAGAAAAAACACATTGGTACCACCTACAGAAAGTATACATTCATTCCAGGACTAATTCAATCTCATCTGTTTAGGCAGTGAGTGCATAAAGACCGTAAATTGGGTCTGGTGGCATATCCTGCAAAGTTGTGCTTCCCCCATCCCTTTGGAAAATCTGTCTGCATGAGCAATTAGTGCTTTCTCTCAGATCTGTCCAAGAATAAAGAAAGTTCTGTGAGCCTATAGCAGACAAAGTTGTCTTGTCCAATAAATATCCCTAAAAATACAAACTTTAAAGCTATAACCTGGCACTCTGGCTTGCTAGTCATTGCCGTCTAGTTCCATCTTGTATTTGTTCCAATAAAACCCATAACCTGTGCTGTCCTCCTGGCATCCTGCTGATCCTAGAGGAGTAACACCCCTTCCCAAGGAAGACTGCTCAAATTTCAGCAGTTTTCCTCTTGCCTGGGCTTGTTACTGGGTGAAGACGAGGAGATAGAAGTGTGTGTCCATGTGTTGGCTGAGCCATGGCAGCAGGGGAACTGAGACCAGAAGAGCAGAGCTGGTGTGCACTACGCTCTGCTGGTGGCTGCGGGGGAGCACTGCTCGATCTGGCTCCTCTCAGCCAAAATGTGGCTGTGATGGATGGTGTGGGCAGAGATGGTGCTGGGGAATGGCACAGTTACAGAGCTACTGCTGAGCAACTGGTGAGCATCACCACGTCTGGTTTGCTGGCCTGTTTCTAATGCACTGATACTCATGCACTTCCTGCTGGGCAAAAAAAAAATGCATGGCATGTTCTTCTCTTTGTTTTTAATTTCATTTTAATTTGGAGATCACATGGATGCTTGTGTTTGAAAAATGAAAATTATGCATCCCTGTGAAGTGGACATGTCTTCACAGAATCACAGAACTGTCTAGGTTGGAAAAGATCTTGAAGATCACCCAGTCCAACCATCAACCCAACATTAACAGTTCCCAACTACACCATATCCCTCAGCACTATGTTGACTCAACTCTTAAACACCTCCAGGGATGGGGACTCCACCACTGCCCTGGGCAGCCCATTCCAACGCCTGACAACCCCTTCTGGAAAGAAATGCTTCCTGATATCCAGTCTAAACCTTCCCTGGTGCAACTTGAGGCCATTCCCTCTTGTCCTATCACTTAGTAGCGAGGTGAGTGTTGGTCTCTTTTCCCAAGTAGCAAGTGATAGGATGAGAGGAAATGGCCTAAAGTTGCAGCAGGGAAGGTTTAGATTGGATATTAGGAAGAATTTATTCACTGAAAGGGTTGTCAAGCACTGGAACAGGCTGCCCAGGAAAGTGATTCAGTTACCATACCTGGAGATATTTTAAAAGACATGTAGCTGTGGTGCTTAGGGATGTGGTTTAGTGGTGGACTTGGCAGTGTTAGGTTAATGGTTGGACTTCATGATCTTAAAGGTCAACCTAAATGATTCTATGATGGAATGAATTCTATTGTCTAGCCCAAGCCCCGAGCATGCTCCTGGCTGCCACACCCACCGGGGCTAGGACAGACAATAGGTTTGGGAACGGCTCTCCTCAGACTGTAGATGCTCATTACATGGGCCATGCTTACAGTGGTGGCAGACAGGGCTGTAGTACCACGTCTCAGCCTTGGCAGAGAATGGCTCAGGGCTTATTAGGAGCAAAACACAGGGCTGAGATCTGGGACTGAAATGGCACAAAACCACTTCTCTGTCCTGCATGACAGAACTGGTCCTGAAAAGTTCAGTTCCATGAAGAGATGCTTCTCATAGTATTGCTAATACTTCCTTCTTCTCTGCGTTTACAGGCTGGTATTTGCTGATTCTCTGCTGCTGTATCGATTAATACTGACATTTTCAGATTCTTCTCCAGGCAACCTACAGCCTGGGGTGGGAAAAAAAAAAAAAAAAAAAAAAAAAGGCAAAGGCAACTGCATAAATCTGCTAGCTATAAAACTGAAGGATGGTGAAATTAGTCTGCAACAGTATATCCAGGTTCTCATCAAGAGCAATTCAGCATTTTTAGGACATGTTAACTGCTGCAGTGAGGAGAAGAGGATGCAGATCAATACAAAGAAAACCACAGCCTCGCAGAATGCCATTCATAATTTCCAAAGTACTTACCCGAAGTTGTGCAGGAAAGTCATTAAAGTCATTCTGGGTACTTTGGCAGGTCAATAGTTACAAAGAAAACATCACAGACTTGTTTGGATGTGAGGCTGCAAAACTCATCCAATGGGGAAAAAAAAATCTCCATATGTTAAACGAGGAAAAAACCTAGAGGTAATCTATATTGTCACAGAGAAATGGTGAGAATCACCTATGGTTTCACTTCAAAAGTGGGAGAGGTCATGGCTGGTAATTATCCAAATCACCACTGTTGTATGTCTCTACCTAACAAGCTGTTTGGCCCTTCGCAAAACAGTCACTTTGAGAACACACCAACCTGAGAGCTTGTTTCTATGGGGATTTTAACTGTGCAGCAGATTATTTTTACAGCGGAGCTCAAAGGGCTAGAGGGATCAGGGAGCAGTAAACCGGGTGCAGCGGACAGGGAGCTCGCAGACAAATGGCCCCACGCATCGCATCGTGGCACAGAGGGTCCCGGGACAACAAACCCACCCGCTGCAGCCACTGCTTGTGGCTACTCATTTTGGATGAGATCCTCTTTTGGGTGAACTCTACATGTTATTTTATGCACAGCTTCAGATCTCATCAGATTTAAACTGTGCTTGGGGACCTTCGGGGGCACAGACTTAAGGCGGACAACAGGTATCCTGACCTGAAAGGGCTTCTTGCCTCCAGCAGAGTGTGGCCAGGCGGGACCTGCCAGAGGCCGGGGCGTTTGTTTGCAGTGTGTGCAGGACATGCTGCTGTGCTCACCGCAGAGCAAGTGTGGGTGGGTCGGGAGAGCGGGTAAGTGCAACAGCCGCCTGCCTGCCTGCTGTTAATCCCCTTCTCAAAGTCTGATCGATGCTGTGCACGTAAAGGGGAGGCACTTCAGCCTGTTTTGCAGAGATTTTGCATCTTTTCCCTGAAGTGCCGAGTGCTGAACCCTGGTTTGCATGGTGCACATCTGAGGGCTATCATATACAGAACAGTTCTTCTAACGTGACAAATTTTGGCAGGAGCTGACACTTTTACCCCAAAGGGAGATCAGTTCCTAGTACAAGACAATTCTATGCACAGCATGATGCTCTGGCTGGGGCAGGCATGTTTGGGCATGTGTGTGGAGGTTGCCCAGCACAGTTTTAGCTAGTTAAGCATTAACTACTAAACACGTATTCATTTAGTGTGATTGTGGCCTAAGAATCCCAGAATTAGTGCTCCCAGGTGTGGGCTCTCACCATCGAGTCACAGTAAATGTTTTAAGCCTGTGGCTTTCAAGTATTGAGACAGGCTGCACTAAAATCTAGAAATAATCTAATAATAATACAGTCTAACAACTATATTTGAGAGTTTCTGTAAAAATCTAGTAAATAAAGAGTGCAGAAGAAGAGCTTTCCCATGACTTTCTTGCCACTTAGCACTCAAAACTTCAAACATTCACACAGTGCTTTACAGTTTAAGAGAACTTGGGCAAATCAAACCCAGCAGCAGCCATTCATATGCATAATTACTGGGGGCTAGATAAGAGGAAACAAGCTCTAATTCTGCCACCCCTATTTGCAAGTGAAGCTTTTGACAAAAATGAGTATAATTTGAGTCTCACTAATTATATTGAACCTTTAAGGTGGAAAATGAAAGAAAGATAACTGGGTTTGCTGAATAAATCAGCACTGTCATCTCTGCTGGGGAATATGGTTACCTGTATTATGGCAGGAGGAGGAAGTTGGTGTCCCATGACCAGGCCTGTGTAATCACCCAGGTGAGCAGTGGGGGGGCTGCAAAGATGGCTGGAAATGGTGCACTGGGCACAACCTCACCCACAGAGGGGTGATATCCATATGGGCTGAAATGACAGAAAAAAAAGTCAATTTTTAGCTGGTTTCTTGCACAAAAGCCCAGGACCACAGAGTAGGAAAGCTGCTGTGTCCTCTTAGGTAATTAAGTTGGCAGTCTAAAATGAGCATTAATTCCTCTCCAAAGCATGGTGTGCTGGGGTGGTGTGTGCTCTGGGATTTGGTCACTGCCCTCAGTTGTGAGTGTCTCGGTTGCAGATAACCAGCCCACTCCCATCAGTACCTTTCTGCCACTTTTGTTGCCATTACTATCTTTTAAGGCATCACAAAACAATGGAGGACTTTAAGCATGAAATGCAGCCGTGGCAGAGATATTATTCAAAGCAGAGTGCTCTTCTATTCGAGTGGTTCAAAGAAAGATTGCAGAGATGTTTGCTAGTCCCAGAAAACAAAAAGCTGAGAACCATCTTGAGAAAGCACAGGCAGAATTGGCTTTCCCACACCGTTCCCCACAGTTTTTCTTCCCTCACAGTCATGTTCAAAACCAATATTTCTTTTTCATCCTTTACCCTATGTGGGGGAAAAAAAAAAAAAAAAGAAAAAAAAAAGAAAAAATTTTCTTGGAATAAGAGAAACATGTTTTTTTGGTACCTTTTCTTCCTCAGATGCTGACAGAATAGTATTGGGATCCTCAGCATGTGTGCATCGGTTTGAGCGTAAGATAAAGAGGGAGAAGATGGCAGTCAAATATGTTACAGTGATACTAAGTGGCATGGGGCTAGCAATGCTGTGGTTTAAGGATAATTTAAAATCTCTTTGTCCAGTTCACTGTCCTGTTACGGGTCCTGGAAAAGGGACTGCACATGTTATGAGCCGTAGTGCCTGAAAATCCTGTGCTTTGCTGTTGAAGCCACTTGAAATGAGGGAACAGCAAGGCAGCAGGTCCATATTCAACTTTCAGAGTCTCAGAGTATTTAGATAGCCAAAGAGCATAAAATTTGCCAATTAGTGTTTTGGACAATGGTAGGGCTGACAGAGCATGTGAAGTGATGGCAGGACAAGATCTGGTTTTAGTAGTGGAGATGTGCATTATGCACCACAGGTTGTTTTTGGACAGGTGAAAGTAATTGCTGTTTGCAAAATGGGGAATGTGTGTGATGCCAGGGCTGGGGCTACTGATATGAGCTTGAGGCCCCTGCTGCCCTTGGGCCAGCTGAGCCTGCATGCAGGCAGGGACCTGCTGTGGGGCTGGGGCAAGGATGCTTTCTCTGTGTGCACTTAGAGGGCTTTAGCTTTTAATCAGGCTCTGGAATAACTATTCCAGAGGACCTTGGTACACTAAAAAACAAAGGATAATGTGAGAATATCTAGGACAACCAGCTAATTTTAAAATTTAGATGAAGTTTTGGAGAGGAGCAGTTGCCATACTCCTAAGGCCAGGAGAATGGTTTGTTCATTGCCTGTGGCTGGAAGAAGTCTTGTGAAACTAGTTTTAAAGGAAATTTTTGGCCAATAGTGGTAGTTTTCCTGTTACCAGAAAAGTTATTTTTTTTACCTCCTATCTGACAGCATCATTAAAAGTTCATCCTCTCTCTCAGCCTTCACTTCAGCTCTTCATGAGTGTAAAGAAGGTTTAACCTTCTGTATATACCCCCTATTAAATGCTTTTTCCGTAAGAAATTATACAGTAACTCTCCCAGGGGTGGTAGGTCTGGCACAGTAGCTGTTCATTCCAAGGCAACCATTGTTTTGATGAGAGTAAACCTGTTCCAAGATAGCAGCCATGAGAGATGGTTCAGCCTTCACCCATGTCCCTATAATGGGATCATTTCTCTGATGTTTACGGCAAAAGGATAGCATTGTTTGAGACAATTTCCCAGGCTGCTCATGATGAAGTCCTCAAGTAACCCTGGAAAAAGATGAGGCTATTACACAACTAGTTTTTGGAATTCATCATGCTGCGAAGAGTACTGTAGGGCCAGAGGGAAGTGCTGCATGAAACACGGGGAGAGGCACATGTTTCTGAATTCTCAGCAAGGGCAGTTTCTTGCAGAGAAGGGACCTGCTCTGCCTCAAGATAACATGAGAGGGAAGGGCTCTAGTCTGTCAAATCAGGACTGATCTCAGCAGGAAATGTAAAAAATTCGTGATTTTTTCCTTAACAAAGCCAAAAGACTTCAGCCCTGCTGAAGTTGCGTTGCCTCATTTTGGGTACTGACCCTCCTCAGCCATGCCTGGAATCTCATGCGTCTCCAGCACGTGGTTCAGCAACAAAGAAATAATTCCCAGGGAAACTGCAACCCTGGTAAAAGCCAGGGAACAAATACTGAAGACAAACGATGGGGATTTCAGACTGTTTTCTTCCTTTTAGTGAAGGTCACTGGAGTGATTGAGCGCCTCCCACCAACTTTCAAAGAAGCTGGTCCAGGACCCTCCTCTGTCACCCTCTGCAGGGCTTCACCCCTGTTTGCTGCTGTGGTCGCAAAGGTGCCAGTTTATTTTTTTTTTTCTCTGTGGCCTTTCATGAAATGATATTTTTTATAGTCCTGTGTCCATTCACATCATCTTTACTCTCTAACAATAAAATCAACAATGCAAACCTTTGTTATTTGCTGAATACTGTGGGGTGCTGTGTTTCTGAGCTAACAAGCACTTTAAAGAGCCTATGATTTGTCTCTAGGGTATGTTATCTTGCTATTAGCTGTAAATAGGGATGTAGATAATGTTTTACATTAATATTATTAAGAATCAACAAATTAGACTCTTCCCCATCCTCTTCTCTAGCTCACAAATCTTTGTTAACTCCAGGAAAAATGGAATTAAAAAATAATTTTGTTTTTAAAGATACAGACAAAACTCTGCAATTCATGTGCTTGTGAATATAACAACTGAGATTTTTAACATCTGGTTGAAATTCAGTATTTCTTTTCCTGGGAAATCTCCAAGACATTGCTATTTTTTTTCATAGCAAAATGAAAAGAAAGCCCAAAGCATCGAAGTTTCCTCTACAAAACAAGATAAAAAACCAATTAATTTCAAATCAACCATTTAAAACATTTTGTTTTAGTGAAATCATTTTTCTGTTTTCAATAATGTGCAATACAAAATAAAACACTTCAGAATGAAAAGCTACTTAAGAATAAAAAATATCTAAATGTTCCTTCTCACTGCAACTGAAACATCTATTTTCAGTGTATTTTCAGCAAAATAAAATAAGGAGCTTCTAGGTATTCTCTGGAAAGTTTTGTTTTCACAGGCTGACTGGCTTTCAAGCTGCCTTCTCCCCAGCCAAGTTCCTGGCACCTTCTTGTAGGCTACCTCCTCAGGCAAACCAGAAGGCAAAGGCAGGCAGCAAATTGTTTCAGACACTCAAGCAAAAAATGCTGAAGTTCTCCCTCCCCAGTGCTGGAGAGATTTTGATCAACTTCCAAAAGGCAGGGGAACAAACGGATTTTTAAAATTTTCTTTCCACATTGAAAAAACTCTGGCTTTTTTTTTTTTTTTAAAGTAACGATTCAGTAGCTGAGGTTTTGAACCTGAAAAGCACAGTTTAGCCTTGGACACAGGGGCTTTCTGGACAGCCTATGCTGGACAGTGTACTGAGGTGGTGGGACAGACAAATTGCTGGCGCTCCCCACTGTTACCTGGTCTCTTGCCTTCCCAAGACACCAGTGCTTTACCTGGCCTCTCTGCAAATGTGCACCCCACTCAGTGTAACACTTTCAAAAGTGATGTGTTCAGAAGTTTGAGGTCCCAGCTGAGCACTCTGAAATCAGGTTTGGACACCATGCATAGCGTTTGGAGATCAAAAAGGGTTGACACCATTTCATATGTGTGAACTCCACTTTCTTTTGTAACTTCTGCATCAAAACCATAACACGCCTTGTTCAGTTTGGTAAGGAGTCCATTTCAGCTAAATTATTATATCTAGAATACATTTCTATGAGAGCACCCCTGTTGGGGTTTTGCACTAAATTGTGTTTTGAAACTGATTTTTGTTGAAATAGTACTACTTCCCACATACACAAAATTTCTATGGCTATAAACTTGCAATAACATGCCCAGCGACTCCCTAAACCTCCCTCAACCACTGACTGATATATCCCACAAAGCAGGAGACTTTCTATACAAACATCATTTGAGGAGATGTATTCCCTTTTGCACACACCACAAAGGTTTTTGCTGAGCTTCTCATGGCAGTCCAGGGTGCAGCTGTGGGTCCTGGGCACAGGTGTCCCTGCAGCTGGCAGAGTTTGGCCAGCCCCTTGGTTTTCTCAGCCCCAATGACCTCCTCAGCCATGACTGACTGGTGTCACTACAAACATCAGCGCTTCACTGTTCACCTTTTTCAGGGTTTTTCCCAGCCACACTGGGCATCAGCTCTCTAGATGCTAGGAAATCCCACAGACACTATTTGCCTTTTTCTTCCACACTTGATATTCCTTCTAAGATTTTCCCTCTTGGGAGCAGTGTCATCACCTGACACTGATGGAAAAGAACTTGGGAATATGCTGCCAACCTGTTTACTCACTGGTGTGAGGAAATCATTGCAATCCACTGGATATCTTCACCGAACTCATGTTTATCTATCTCTTAACATATTAGCCAGGGTAAGGTTGGCATGAACCAAACTTTCTGCTTACAGCAACAGACTGTTTTGTTGGTAATCACCACCAGGATGGAGAGCAGATGTGTCTGTGGCCATCATTCACCTATGCCTGTGAATACCTGGTTCATGGGTGATGTTTGGAGAAAAAGGAAGTATTTTTATCACAATAACAGTGAAATAAATTGAGAAGAGCCATGATTGCCTGGGGAAGCTTGGTGCACTTTCAGAAGATCGAGTTAGCATGACTCAGGACTCGAGGAAACCTGAAATCCGGGAGGGACGTGCCTACTGATGGGCACCATGGAGGGGTGTGAAGCACTCGGGGTAAAGCTCTTCTAAGCACAGTGAGTGCCTGCTCTTCTGGTTTGTCATTTAAAGGTAGACAAGGTTCAACACAGCTTACCAGCATGTCATGGTGACAGGTACCATCCTACAGTGGTGCATGCTACAGACAGAGCACAAAAATTGCCATCTCAACTCCTAGGTGCCAGTGATGTGCTGATGATGTGGTGTGATGTGATGGGTAGTCATCCGCTGTAACAATGACTGATGGAAGTAAATGAAATTTCTATGCAATATTCAGTTTTCTTAACTACCCTCCTGCCATGAGAGGATCCCCTGATGTACTGGGCTTATTTTCTTGTGTTGGTTTCACTCCTTTCCAGTTTTTGCTGTTGAATTTCACCTGCTCTTCCCTCTGGCTCCACAACAGCTCTTTCTCATTTTCTGAGGGATGTCTATTTAGTTTGAGTGATTGGAAGAGTTATTTTTTGTTAGCTTTTGAGATTATTTTCTGTGTATCCAAAACTGGTGGGGTTGGCGCTTCCCATTAAGTTTCTAATGTGCAATGATCCAAATTTGGATATTTCAAGAGAAAATAGGAAGTACCAGTGAGAAACAGGAAGCCAAAAATTTTTGCCCAGTTATTAAGATTTGCTGAAGCTTTGGCTGTCTGACCCTGTGTTTTTGTGGGTTTGTTTTTTTTAGTTTTTTTTTTTTTTTAAAAAAAGTGTGTATCATGAATCTTCCTACAAACCATGCAAATCTGTAAGAGAACTCTGAACAGTATTATTGGGGCCACAATACAATAAGAAAAAAGTGGTGTGATAAAAAGTATTAAAAAACCTCACTGAAACTCAATTATAAGTTGAACTTTAAGATATATATGTTATTGGCTGAGTGACAAGAGTTAACAAAACAATAATGAATGCACAGAAATGTTTTAAAACATGTTATTGTTTAATATTCCTTGATTTCTGGAGAACTTATCTGAAAGCATTATGCACAATTTCAATAGGGTTGAATTTGTTCACTCTATGCAACTAAACAACAAAAGCACATGCATTTTCAAATGATGATCATACTTACAAAACGGGAAAGGGGGCAGCTGAAACAGGGATTGTGCTAAAGAGTGTAGGTGAGCACTCAAACTTGAAACACAATGCAACCTCCAGAGAAACAAAGCTGCAGGATCTCTGCACTTCTGAAAATCACACTGAAGATTGGGCTCAACTTTGAGATGTTGTAAGGATGTTCTGAGGCACAAGATGAGCTAGGCACTAATCCTGCCGGCATGGGTGCAACCTCCCAGACACCTGGTGAAGGTAACTGGCTGCTTCCCACTGAATATTTGCTAAGTGAGACTTGCCCTCACTACAGGGCCCTGATGCACTTACCTGCTGCCCCTTGCTGCCCTTTTCTTTAAGACAAATTTCCCTTTATTTACTGCAACTGTGCACTATTCGGTGAAGAACAAGATCAGGTGGTGCATCTTCAGTTCCTCTTTAAACCTTGCCTCTTCATTTTCCTCTGGGATAATTGGTGATTCTTGATACTTGGGATTTGGGTCATAAAAAGCAACAGTCATAAGGGTTACCTGTTCTTTCACTCCCTTCATGTACTCAGAAATGTTTCTAAAAGAAGTAAGTTAAAGCTGTGGTGTTGCATATCTGCATGCAGTAAGAAATTAATTGATTTTTCTCCACATAAATATGGGCTACCTCATCCACAATGTGAGTTATTGCACAGCAAGAGAATGTTGTAGCACTGGGTTTGTAAAAGTAGAAACTGAGACCATGATTTTTATATCCAGGGGAGCTCAAACCCATCTCTGACCTATAATTGCTGGATATGTTAGAGCAGGGGGGACAGGGCAGATGCTCTTGTTATTTTAATAAGTCCAAATAGCTTTCTACAAAGGGATGTGGTAGAACATCTCAGGGAAGCAGGAATCAGGACAGGTACATAAATAACTCGAGGCTCAGGTACTGCCTTGTCCAAATTTGAAGGCAAGGGCATAACTCCTTTCTGTGGCTTTTGTTTCTCCCTTCCTCCTCTTTGTAAAAACACTAAATTAAAAGATCCCGGGGGGGGGGGGGGGGAGCAAATAAAACCACAGCAAATGATAAGGCACCAGCTGGAGCTTGAAGCATACTGGGATCTGATGGAGGTGCTGTGCCTGCTCCAGACTCAGCATCCTGTGAAGCAGGAGGCAAACTGTCCTAAATGTTACTGCTCCCCACCAGCTTCTGCACTCCAGTCCCTGGAAGGGGCTGTTCTGCAAGCTAAAAGAGCAGCAGCTGCACTAGGCCCGTCAGGGGTCTCTCAGAGAAGGCACCTGCCCCCCATGCCAGGCAGAAAGACCCTTCTTTTAACTCAGAACTAAGCCTCAGAAGCTTTTTTCAGGAGTCACATACTCCTGCACATCCATCAGGTGTGGCAAAGATGTGCCAATGAGCAGTAAAACACTGAGAAGTTTGTCTTCTCCCCTGGTATTCACCTGGAAGTGCTCACATGTCAGCCCTGGGAATTTAGATAGTATTAGTGAACTAAATGAACACCAAAGAGGATTCTAAGCAGACCAGCTGCATTAGGTAATATAAGGGTAGTGATGACACTGATCAGATGCAGCAGAGCTGGTGTGTTTGGGATGGCTCTGGGGAGAGCAGTAGAAGGATGGATGTGTTAGCCCCTGCTGTGCTTGCTTCAAGCATCCCTTCCCCTGCAGGTGAAGAAGCCAAGGAAAAGATAAGGAAAGATGATCCTAAACTCACAGACCTAGGGCCTTGCCTTTACTGGGTGATATCCACTGCAAGGGCTCTGCCCAGGCTCTGCACTGATGCCCAGGCTGCAAACCTCCCAGACTGCTCTGTCTGAGCAGCTGCTCCCAGGGGCTGGCCTGAACCATTGGGGATGCAGCACAGTACTGGGCATCTGCCAGGAACACTGTTAAACGCCTTTCCCAGTGTTTGGGGCAGTGCTCCTGCAACAGACTGTGAAATATCAGCTGGTAGTTCCCCCTGTGGCTGCTCTGTGTGGCAGCAGGGGTGGCTGGGTGCTGCAGGGAAGCTGGCAGGATTTGGTCTACTGCAGGCACGGATTTAATGGGGAGACCAGCAAGGCTGCAGCCACCACGCATGCGGCAGGGGATAACTGGTCCTCCCTGGTTGGTACCATGTAGTGTTTGCTGATGTTTAAGTCTCATTGTAAGCTAATTCAGTGAATAATGGAGGCATTAATATTTGGAAAGGGCAAGCCTGAGCAAAAGACAAAATGTGGTGTGTGTGTGTGTGTGGTCTGCTTGGCCTAATAAACTTATGTGTAGGATCTCAACAGGTCATGGTGATGTGCTTGGGCACCACAGAATCTGTGCATGCAAAGGGCAACCTGCCCTGCTTGCCCCAGGGCTTCAGAGAGGGGTTGGCTGCTGCTGAAAGTATTTTCGTGCAAGAGGAATTATGGGTTACACACAGGAGCAGACACTTTCCAGTTCTTTGTATTCTTTCATCTGTGTCTCTTGAGTTGGACTCAATGATCTAGACAGAGATACTTTTTACATTGCCACATGTTAGAAAAGCTGAAACTGAACTACCTGTGGTGGTGATATCATGCCCGATGCCTTGGGCAGCCCAGAGAGGGTGTGCAGTCTCCATCCTTGGAGAGGTTCAAAAGCTGACTGGATGCTGCTGTGAGCAACCTGCTCTGAGTGACCTGTTTGAGCAGGGGGGTTTGACTTGACCTCCAGAGATGCCTTCCCACTACACCCGTCCTGTGATATTACAAATGATGAGCTTTTAGAAAGGTAAGCATTCTTTTTATCTCTTAAGCTCCTTCATATTTTCTTTGAGCAAAAATGAAATGGTCTATGGCTTGGTCCCCCTTTCTCCCTGGTGAATGGCTGTGGTGGTCCTCCAGCCAGTGGCAGCTCTGAGGGTAGCTGCAGCATTTCTCTCTTTCCATGGCTGCTAAGGACACCAAAAGGCTTTGAATCTAAGAGCTTGAGCAACAAACTCTGAAAACTGAAGAAAAACCTCGAAGTGAGACAGAAAGAAATAAGAGCTTAATAACAAAAAAACCCCACCAGAGAACAAAAAACTCACCAAAGACCCCCTTTGCTCCCTACTGCACCCTGCAGGCTGGTCCTTTCTTTCCAGGCTTTGTTCACTGTACTGGTTTTACCAGTTTCCTACAGCCTCCTGTGCTCTTGAGCGAGTGATGGCTGTATCCCCAAAATGTGGCCTGCCCTTCTCTTCAATGGGACATGATCAGCTTGACAAACACATTTCTGCTGTGCATGGGACAGGACTGTCTTCAGATAAACTCAGGTTCTTGGAAGTGGGCAAAACTGGAGCTGTATTCCCACCTGGCTGGGTGTGTGCATTTGCACACAGACTGCATTTCATTAATCACTTTTCTCTCCCACCCGCAGCTCACAGGCATGCTCATGTGCAGGTCCTGCGGGAGGGTGCTTGCTGTAGGAGACGTACAGAGACAGGAGAAAGGAATAAAAAATTCTTGCCTTCTGGAGCAGCATTATCTGCAAATATCAGACTATTCTATCTAAAGGTTTATCTGATTTAAAAAGGAAAAAGATCTTAAGAAGATAAATGCGTTAAAGATGAAGATGTTGACAGTAAGGAAGATTGACCTCTGGTCCTTTAGAGGAAAGAAATGTAACTATTTGGCTCTGTCTTACTTTAATACTGCTTTTAAATCACCTACTTGGAAAATAGATTCATATATTGCAGTTTCACCACGGTGTGGGGCACTGCTGAAAAATCCTGCTGAAGGAATGGATGTCATTAATGTGTAGCAAGAAAACGTTCGATTGATTTTTTTCTAGAGTCTGTTTTAACATGTCTAAGTTACAGTGTCTTCCAGTCTAATCTGTCATTTCTTAGCAGAAACCCATTAACTGGTGTTTTTAATCATTCATTTATTGCCTAAGCTGGCTGCTCCTAAAACCTCTGCTTTTCACAGGAATTGGTTTTGAATAATGTGGGATTGTAGTCTGTTTAAGTTATATCTCAACAGTTTTCTTGGCATCATCAGGAGGGTGGGTATTCCTCTGTTGTAGCATCTCTCATGTGAATCCCTTTGTGGCTGAAGAAAAGGTACATACGTTTTTTCCTACTCCAGGATACTGTCTGAGGGATTCAGCAGCTATATAAAACTGTAAGATCTTCCAACTGCAAGATCTTAGTAGGGTCTTCATACTGATATTGGGTTCTCATTTAGCAGATGGGAAGTGAAAGAAAATTGGCCTCAGCCAAACAGAAAATAGAGCATGTGAACCTCTTTCACACATGTTTGTGTTTGTGTGCTGTGTCTAGCAGACTTAGGACCGGGGCTCTGGCTGTTCCTGTTCTGGCAGGGTGCTGGGAGGCTGCACAGGGCCATGCCAAGGACCTAGAGGCCCTGCAGTGTTCAGTGGCTGGAGCTACATGTGCTGACGAAACCTGAGCCCATGTTTAAAAACCCTGAAATAACAAGTATCTTTCAAAGCCAACAGTGAAAATGAGGCAAAAAGGAGAAAGAAGTTCTTCATTTATTAGCTCATCATTTGTGTTTTTAATGTATTACTGCTGTGTGTAGTGTTGGAGACTTCTGAAAATGTGAAATTAGAATATGATTTGAATGGAACATAAAGGCTAATTTTATTTAAAGTCATATTATCTTCAAACTGAATCTGTGTCTAGGTTATATCCTGTTACCATCAATGTGCCTTGGAGTCCAGATACTCATTGTGTGAAGGTCTTACGGAAGAGGGTCCAGTCTGCCTCTCTTTCCTTATTTCTTCCTCTGAGGAGCTGTGCTTTTCTCTTACTTATGCATGCTTTTTGAGCAAGGCAGATATTGCATCAGGTGGAGCCAGCACTGAGGGAAGAGCTGCAGAGGTGCACCCCACAGCATACACGACCAAAGCCCAGTGGTGGCACACCCTCCTGGGCAGCTCTGGCACAAATTGCCCAGGGTGGCCCGTTCCCGGGAGCAGTGGTGCACAGCAGCTCGGGCAGCACGCTGCGAGTGAGCCACCTCCACTCATCTGCACAGCACCCTTCAGCCATATGGTGACATTTGCATCTTCATCCATCACTCAGTATAATGAAAATACAGGCATTTGTTTTGCTGCAGCACTTGTCTTCCATGAATGTCTTGACATTTATGTACCACCAAGAGACATTATGTTATGTCAGGATTTTATTCTTGTGGCATTATCTACCCTAATTAAGGCTGTCCCTACCTGCTCCAGCCATGTAACAAAGTAACAATGAGGTTGTTTTAATTTCTGAGTTATTTTGAAGTTGTAACAAAGGAGGCAGTTGATGCCAGCAGGATGAGTGCTGCACCCACACAGCCTGCCTTGAACACTGCTCCATACCATGCAGTAAATCTCCCCGGTGTGTGTTCTGAGCAAAACTGCCCTAAGCTGTGGCTGCCACTAAGGATTTTTCCAGCAGCCTCAGCACTGGAAAGGACACTATTGCTGAGCCTTCTGCATCTCTTTTGTAGATTAGCTATCTTTAAAAGGAGAGAATTGTGTATATTTGGTATTTTGCAAAGCCAGCTTTGTGGAAAGCTAGGAAAGACCAGGCTTTAATCATCCCGAGCAAGACAAAAAGATGAGTGTGTGCAGTGTCCATGGGTGCATAAGACTTTTGTCTTGACCCATCTCCCTTTCCTGGTGTGAAGCCTGGGTGGGCAGTGGGGCAGGTAATAAACGAGGCAGCTCTGTGGAGATGCCTCAGGTTCTTGCGTGCTTCAAGTCTCTCAGCACCTCCTGCAGACAGCCCAGGTGTCCATCAGGTGCCATTGATCCCTTCCAGATTCTGCCAGGTGCTGCAAGCTGTGTCCTCTCTTCTAACCTCCCTGAGGTGTGCCAGGGATGGACCAAACACCGCTAAGACCATATGCAGGATGTAAACCATGTGGTTTGCTACCAAACAGCAGTAGTATCCTATTAGCAGGGTTTTGCTCATGGACGAAAATGTAATGGTTTAGGAAACATGAACTGCAATGAGGAAGAGAAATAATCTCCTATAGCTTTTACAAGTTTTATCAGACTGCAGGGCAAGAACATTTTTCTTCCTCTATGCAAATGGAAGCAGTTTCCTCTAGCATTTATGGAAGCATCTTTTATACAGACGCATATATCTATCTACATATAATACAATTCCTGGACACTTAAAGATGCTGTAAGAGTCATCAGAATTTAAGCACAGTGAGCCACAGTGATTAATCCTTCTTGCTGGAGTAGGTTTGTATGAATGGAGTGCTCCTCACCCCTGCAGGGCTCTAATTCAGACAAGGAGACAAGTGCCTCCCAGGGCCTCTCTTTCCAGGCACGAGTGAGTGGTGCTGTGTCCTAGTCACAGATTTGTGTCCATTGTCCTGGTTTTGACCAGGATGGAGTTAATTTTCATTGGTGTATTTAGTACCATGTGATGTAATGCCAGCTGCAGCGTTTGGTAAGCCACTGTTGCTTTTTACCCTTTTTCTTTTTGAACTCACTATTTTGTTACTGTTGTTCTCTTGTTATATTTAGTAAATTCTTTTTTTTATTCAAGCCATGAATTCTCTTCTTTTGTCCCCCTCCCTATCTTATCAAAGGGGAAAGGGAGAGGTGAAGGGCCAGCCATGTGGCATTTGGCTGCTGGCTGTGTTCAAACCTCCACACTATTCAGCCAATGACTTCTTAGAGAAGACTTTCATTAAAATTGGAGACTTTTTTCTGCTATTCCTTCTCAGAGATTGTGTGTTTGGCATATTGAGCACTCCTACTTCAATGACAAGGCTCTTTCCCAACCTGGGTCCAAATTTCCCTGTTTATTTACCTGCTGTTCAACCTCTGACATGTCAAAGTAAAACCAAAAATGTCTTCAAATCACAACTTGGTTAAAGAAAAGAAGTTTTTATTTTTATTTTTTTTTTCTTAAAAAAAGGTTGAAAAATTACTTGATTGGAAATGGGACCAAGTGGATCTGACAGTCTATGTCAGTGGAAAACAAATTCAGTAATAACCTGTGAAATGATTGCTCCTCAGCACAGCCAGACTTCTGCCTCCTGCTGCAACTAATGCACTCACTGCCTGGGCCTCAGCTGGAGAGACCTCCTGAGACCCACGCTGGCAAAGACCAGAAGACGTGCAAAGAGCTGTTCCAGCTGGAGGCTTGCTAGATGCTGGGAGGATTTGGTATTGTGGAGTGTAAAGTGAATTATCCTTTAGTAGGAGATTGTTCATTGCTGTGTCTCATGGGGAAATATATATTTGGGAAATTAATGATTGTCTCCAGTTAAAACCTGTCAGGCAGGTACATTCATGTTTTAATTGTTATTACTGAATCTTCCTGACTTTGTAATCTCTGTATTCTGCCTCATTAGCAGAACTGGTAATTTTATTTTAAAATAATTACAACATTTCCTCTGATGAGTTTAGCTCGTTTAGCCAGGTTGAACAAAGGTTAGAGGGGATGTAATATCTCTTAATAAATATGTTGGGTGGTAAATGCTGAGGAGAGGAAACAGCTCTTTGAGTTGAAGGATATTAGCTTAGGATCAAACAGCTACATATTGGTCATGAATAAATTTATACTGCAAATTAGAAGGCAATTTCTGGGTATCTGAAGAGACAAGTTCTGAAGTTGTTCAGTGAGGGAAATGGGAGACTTGGGCCTATTTTAAGATGGAGCTTCAGGGCCCCATGTGAGGGGCAGAATAGGTGAAGGGAGGAATCCTTGGAGAAAAAGGATGAGGTTTATGCTGTGAGACCTAGGATGCAACAAGTTAAATCCAAAGGGTTTTGAAGAGACACTGGATTCCTCTGCTAACACCATGCTTCAGCTCTCTGGGATGCTGGGAAGGACATGTCTTCTTGGCCTCCCCTGGCAATGATGACTGGTGAACCAGGGTGGTGGCAACACGCACCATTGCTGCTGGGACATTCACTTCAAAGGAGTGTCAGTGCACGTCCTCTTTCTTGCTCTGCTTAAACCCATCACCAGAACTTGGTCTAGACAGGAGGCACAAGTGAGGGCTTCTCATTTCTGCTCTGGTATCATGATCCTGGTCTGCTTTGTTGGTCCATCTAGGATTTTTTATTTAGGTTTTTGCAATAGCACATCAGTTTGCAGATATTGGAGAGCCAGTGGTGTGAGTGATGTCCCTGATCTCTCCTGTTCTCTTCCTGTGGGTGGATCTCAGTTTATCACAGGCTTTGAGTTTGTGGCAGAGAGGGATGCTCTGTGACCTGCAGCATGTTCTGGCAGATGGGTGGATAATCCTGGAGTCCCTCTATACTTGTCATTCACTGCCTGGCACCTTGTGATCACGGCAGTCCCCCTAGCTTGGCATTCTCTTATGTACTGAATACCACTCTCCATTGCCCTGCAAACAGCTTTGGAAAGCAAGAGTTGCTGCTTTATAAGGTTTTTAGTCCAGGGTGAGTTTTCACAAAAAGTGCGTTATCGAGACAAAAATTACCCTCCTGTATCTATCTGCTGTGCACTTTTTCCCAGTGTTCATACATGAATTCACAAAATTCTATTTAAAATAAATATTTTTTCTTAGAATAAACTTTATCTTTAAAAATGCTAACTTTGATCAACTGGGCCTGTTGATGGCTTGAGATATAACAAACATTGAGCGGGAGTTGTTTTCAAAAAAGCTGCTTATTTAACTGTGCAGCATCTCTCTGACCATTAGCAGTGTTTTGCCTGAGACATGATTGTGGAATTGAGCCTTCTCCTATAGGAAGTCATAGGACCTGCTGAGTGCAGCACTTGTACTACTACCTGTTGAAGCTCAGTTCTTGGGGGACATTAAAAAAACTAATTTTGGCTATCAGTTATATGGTCAAAGTGTAGGCAAATGCTGTTGGATGGGCAAATCTGGCAGCTTTGACCAAAAAATAGCTGGTAATTTTGACACTATGGTGTGCCCACTGGAACAATATTGGATTTTCAGAGAACTGAAGTAAGTCTGAGGAAGACAGTCTTTGTGCAATTCCACTATTCCAAAGCCTGGACCTGTACAGATGTCCCTGTGTATGTACATACAGGTAGATGTTGTATGACAGTGGCAGTAGTACTTTTCGTAACAATATTTCCTACTGATGTTTTTTATCTTTCAGTAGGAAAGAATTTTTTGTTTGGAAAACACAGTCTGTAAATAATAAGCCTTACTTTAAATTATGCTTTTAATTTTAAGTACTTTACCATGGGCAAGCTAATGAATCGGTCATGAATACCCTGATAAATAAATCCAAATAGGTCAATAAATTGTTCACAATGGTGACTAATAATTATCTACAATCATAGATGTGCATAGGACCATCTCTAATGCTAGACACGGGAGCCTGGCACATCATTTAGGGACTCTTTACAAGTAGAGTTTGCATAGAAATTTTGACCAGGTATTGTTAAAAGCCACCTATTTCAGAATCTGCCACCTATCTGAATGGTAAGTGTGTGGGCCTGCAATGTCAGCATCCTCTCCAGGGACATGCAGTTGTTTTCTTGGGCGGGGCCTCTTGTGTCTTAAACCAGCAGAACTTGGTGCGTCAGGTGAGGTTTTTCTGGACAGCTTTGGTTTTGTCCATTAAAAAAAATCAAATCAGTCTGAATTGTTAGGAGTATTTTTGACACTCTTCCCAGTTTACAAGAATTCTGCACATTCAATTCCTGCAAGACAACTAATTGTCTTGTCCTTTGAGGATAGCCTTTCCTTACATAGGTTCTAAGATGCTTACACTTGTAACCCTTAAAACGTAATTCCTTCTTTCTACTCAGAACATGCAGCAGTCATACTGTGAAGAGCAAGATCAGTGTCATCACACAGAGACTTTGGAGTCACTAGTGTAAAGTGAAGGCTTGTCTAAACTGTCCAGACAGTGCATGCAGCCCAATGTCACTTGTTTATTCTTCAGGATCGTCTACTGTTCATGACTGTTTAGTGTCTCATGCACAAGTCACACACGAAGACACATGCTTATAAGCCCTAGAAACCATGGCTGAATGGCAGCTTTCTAACTCACTATAAACACCTTGGTTTTGCTGGTTCCATTGAACATCCCTCCTAGCAAAAAACACATAGCTCCTCATGCCAGGCCAAAGCAGGCTGTGAGGATAGTGCTGAGAGGTCTATGGGTTCTCCAAATGACATGGCTGCAAAAATATTTCAAAATGCCCTTGAGTCTACATTTGACTGGTTTATATAGAAAACAGTGGCCTTGTAATTCACTCTTACACAATATTAATGGCATTAAACAATCTTTTCCCAGATGATCTGAACAGAGATTGTTATTTCCTTTATCACATTCAGATTTACAACAGAGAATAAACTTTAGAAGACACCGCATAGAGCAATTCACAGTGTGCCTCTGCAGAAGCTCTAATTCACAGTGTTAACTTTGCTTCTCCTTTCTGTGCACACATATCTAATCGGGTTTGTACAGATTTTACACATGTTTTTACAGAATCCCCATTACTGTAGTATCTGAAGGGTTTCCATGGTACTTCAGTCAGGCATGGGACATCCTAAAATATGTCTTCAGAGGCAAAAATGTAGTTGTAAAGAAGCAGTTTACTTTAAAAGTATTTTTGTTTAGATTTAACCTTTTTGAGTTTCAGGTCCTATTAATGTCACATGGCTACAGTGCTGGTGGCAATAATGAAAAGCTGTGAAACTGAGGCTGGGTCATGTGTGAAGATGGAAATGAACCTCTTACAGAGACAGCAGTGATGAATGCATCAATGCTACCTGGCATCAGCACCATGAAATAAATGCAAATTTCAGACTGAACTTTTTCTGCCTGCAGATGTACAAATAGGAGCCAAGTCTTCCTGAGCCATCAAGTCTAGTCTCCTTGCTATCCCTGTCTGTCACTTCATGTTTTCCCATTCACATGTCTGCCAAGCCCTACTTCATCATGTTGTCTTGCCCATTGTGCAGGCTGACAAGTGGCTCCCGAGCCCCTGGTGGCTGGGAACTTCCCTCTTTCTTCCAGCCTGATACTCTTAGTGGCAGTTTGTACCTTTTGCCACAGTGCCAAACACACTTCTTGGCCTTAATAATTCTGTTTCCTGGTGTTTAGCTTATCCATACTGTATTTCAAGAGAAAAATCCCACCACTCCTTGCCAATAGTTTCTACAGTGAACTGCTCCAGGATGTTTCACACCCTTGCAGAGACTGGCCAGCTGCTCTTGCCCATCTTGATGTGTGCCTGCTGTAGTCTGTAAGCATTCATGCTGTAGACAAATGCCTTTCATTGTATGCCATTACATTTAAAAATCAAATTACCTTAGCAATTGGTTTTATATATTTTCTAATTACATTGTTTAATGTTAGTCACTGGATGAGGTAAGCCTGATGGATGGGAGCTCTGACCACACTTCTGTGTGTGGTCACATTCACTCCCTCTTCAACCTCAGAAGTATTTCATTATCCTTTTCAAAGTGGTGCTCACTGAGTTTTGCTCCAGGAGATCTCATAGCTGGTAGATTGGACACTCAGGCAGGTGCTGCGGACTCAGACCCTTCTGGGTGAGGTTTCCTCATGGAAACCCTTGCTATGGGGATCTGGGCAGGCCCTTTGGGTCCATGGGGTCTTTCCAGGGGACAGCAGAGACACAGGGTGTTGATGAAACAATGTCACAGGTAAGGAGGGAGTCACAGGGTTTAAACTGATGACTCTGCATCTTGGAGTGCCAAGTCAATAGTTTTGGGGCTCCAGTGATGCACTGTACCTGAAGCCATTCCCCTGGCTCATGGGCAGCAGTCCAGCCATGTTGACCTAGGCACCTTCACCCCTTCTCTAAAATGGCAGAGCACAGGGAGCTCAACCCGTGGCTGCCTGCCATGGGCTGGAAACTCCAGCTGAAAGCCATGGAGACCAGGCAAGGATTTTTGTTGCACCATCGCCATCAGCAGGGAGAATATCACTGCAACAGGATGAGCAAGTGGTTCAGTGTTACTACTGTTAACTATTTTTGTAGAAACCATGGCAACAGTCTCCCCCAAAATAATAGGAGCTCATCCTGCACCTGCCTGAACTGTTACTTGTGGCTAATCCCTTTCCTGTGCTGGGGCTGCCCCAGCAGGTGAAGCCAAGCACCTGAATACTTGTTTGAGAGTTTGGACATTTGGCCATTGTGGCTTCAGAGAAACAGTTTGAGAGTAATTTTCTCAGTGAAATCTCTGTGTATGCATATGAGTGTCTGTGTTTGTGTGTAATCACATAGATAATTTTAATTTATTGATATATAAAATTTCTCACTGTTTGCTGTTCATCCTGTATTGTTCTTATACGTGGACAAATCACTCTTCAGTGCTGTGTCAGAAACAATTATTTATGACCTGGGGAAGGCCTCATTTTTCATATTTTACATTCTGCTTTATGCTAATTATGAACTGGGACTGTTTGTTTATTTACTCAAAGAGTGATGGTTAGGCAGTATTTCTAGGTACTTTGCAAGGCAATGCAAAATGCAGAGAAAAGAGGTGCTCCCCGAAGAAGGCTTGTTTTCCCCATGCACAGGGTTGCCAGCATTATGGATGTGTGAAGGCACTCACATTTTGCTTATTCTGCCAATTTACGTGTATTAACGACATTTAATGTTCACTGTAAGGAGGGTATTTTGGAGGACTTCTAAGGACCAGTTTGGTCTCAGAGCTGGTTTATTTGATGAGGTCTGTTTTGTTTGATGTGGTCTTTAAAGATCATCTTCTCAGGAGCTCTTACAAGAGCACCCCCTGTTGCAGCAAATGGGCTGCTATCCTGGGGCTGTTTTGTACCCCGGGGCTGTGACAGAGCATGAGCTGCTGCGTGGTTCTGCAGGGCGGCTGTGTAGGGGGAGCTGGGCAGTGCTGTGGCAGCTCCTGTTTGTCACCCGGCTCCTGCAGCTGGACCAAGCACATAGGGAAGCCACCAGGGAAGAGGTTACAAGCCCTTCTGCTTCCTCCCTACTTTGCTGCAACCTCCCAGGCAGCTGATCTGTCCTGCTAGCCTGAGTATGAATAATAGTAATAATAATAAATATTTTTTCCAGAGATTTCTCAACTGTACAGTCACATTCAAATGGGAGAATAATTAATTTTAAAAAAATGCAAGCAACACAGGCCTATATTTCTTGAGGATTTTTTATTAACGTGAGTCACTGAACACTGTTATTAAAATAAAAACTATTGTCTTAGTTGCTACAAGCAGAGCCAAAATTTTACAGCAAAAGTTCTTTTAGCTGCAGCTGCATAGAGCCTGGTGCTTTTTATTGAGTCAGAGAGAGCCAGGATTTGAACAATACATTAGTGCAAAAGGAAAATCTCATAATTTTGTTGCTTGATATGGTGATCCATCTGTAATTCAATAGCATCAGTCTTCTATCAGATGGTAATAAAATCATTGTGAGCTGAGGTACAAATGTGATGTGTTTTTGTGTTTTTTTGTTTTTTTTTTTTTAAACTGAATGGAGGACTTTTCAGCCATTTTTAAGGAGCTCTCCTTGCTAAGAGTACAAAAATTGCTTTTACTTGATCCAATTTCACATTAGGAGAAAAAGTAAATTTCATGCTACATTTCATTTTCAGATGTAAGATATAAAATCATGAGCTACTAAAGAAAGTCATGTACTGTTCCTATCCTTTGTCTCACAATAAAACAACAACAACAACAAAAAAAAACAAAACATGGAGAGAAACAAAGTTTCCTAGGGAAAAAAAGCCACACCATGTGGGGGTGAAATCAAAACCCTGTGCACCTTCCTATAGAATACTTTGTGGCTTTATGTATTTATGAAGCAGTGATCTGCCCACTGGAAAGTCAGAGGATTATATCCCCTGCCTACCTTTGTTCCTGCCTGTGGTTCTTATTGAATGCGTGATCTTTCATTTGCTGCTCTGATCAGCTGATTAATGGATATTAAGGCTGGAAGATATCCTAAATTATTCAACCAATATGCCATGTGTTACAAGGATTCACCCTGGCTCATTGATCTAGGATTTATTTTCCAGAAAGATACCGAGTCTTGATTTGGAAAGACCAAGTGATGACTGAACATCAGTGTCTCTTGCTGCTTTGTTCCAGCTGTCAGCATCCTCACCTGACAGTGTTTGTGTCCTTGTATCTCTAAGGTGGAGATGTCTGCCATCCATTCTTATTATTCTTAGTCTGTGATGGAGATGGCTTGTCTTTACCGATGGTTGCATTTCAGCAAGTGGCAAAAGGAGCCCTTATTCACTTTCTGAGCTCTACAGTTCTAGGAAGCTCTAGACCTTTTTATCAAATGAAAAAAACCCAATAATTTTAAAATTATATAATTAATATATTATGCTGTCCATCTAGCCACAATTAGAAGTTTATTTGGCTGAGGATTAAACCTCAGAAACAGGAGAACTATAACCTAGCAAAGGACCGTTCAGATAACTGACCTTTTATTTGAAAGACCTGAGGCAGTACATTGCTGGAAAAAGATAATCTGAGCATTTCCAAACAACACAGAAGAAAATTCACTACCAGAGAGATTAGTATGTTGATACATTGATGAAATACTACAAATTATGACCGTGTCAGATCAAACCCAGCTGCGATTTTTCAATAGTCCCGCATTTCTTCATTGTTTTGTGATGAGTATATTAAAAGTAGGAATAAAAAAAAAAAGATCAGACATCAGCATCCCTACAGAAAACTCAGTCAGACTCTAACTAAGCACAGCTGAAAACTCTTGACTATTGACTCTTTCTATGTTGCCATTACAACAGGTACATAAATAATTTCTCTCCCAGACACAACTGCATCAGACAAATTCTGATGACTGTAACAGCTCTGTGTGATGCATGGGTAATTAATCCTGGCTGTCATTTATGCTTTCAGGGGTTCTCTTCTTGTTTCTAAGGCAAAATTTGAGTGATTTTTGCTAAGAGGTAACAAAACCCAAGAAATGGCCTTATTGAAATTTAGACCTGCGCTCTCAAACAGAAACCCAGAGGGCTGTTCATGGTCTACTGAATCTCAGTTTGTCCATAGCATGGAGGCCACGTGGTCCAGGTGAACAAGACCACCAATGCCTTCATGGAAAGCTGTGACTGATCCGCCATCTGCAAGCCTGCAATTGTCACTGTATACAGATGGTGCCAATAACCTCCTGCCACTGCCCAGAGCCAAGCTGCCATCCCTGTCACGGTGACAGCCCTGTTTGAAGGAGTGCTCATCTTCAGGGTCCCAGCCCTCCCCTTTGGATGAGGCTTTGCTGGTGTTATAGGCAGCTTGCTGCTGGCCTTAGGCTGAAGCCACCGAGAGCAGGTGCTTTCAGAGGCTTCTGACAGGACTTCATATCAAGGAGTGTTAAAGACCACCTTGTATGAGGACTTGTGGACCTCCATGCACAGAGGTATAACCTTTTGGATCCTAGTTAGGCAAATACTTCTGACTATGTAGGTCTGTATATCTATATGTATGTGAGTCACCCAGGCTCTGTTTCTGCCCCTTTCTTCCCTCCCTCCCGTTGTTCATCTTCAGGGAGCTCATGAGACAAGACATTTATGCCATACTTCTGTAGAGTGCTATCATACTCCTGGTTCTCCTTCCTTTCTTTCTTTTTTGCAGAAACCACAGAGCTTGGAAAATCTGAACTGATGGGAAGAGACCAGTTGACAGAAGTTTTACCCAGCCAAGACATGCATGAGCATTGATAGTTTTGTACCAGTATTAGGAAATATTTTCAAGTTAAACTTAATTTTTTAGTCTCAACAGATTTTGAGCACCTCAAAACAGGCTACCAGAGCATTGTGCTCATGTTTTGTGTTTTAGTAGGGAGGTTTTCAGGTAGTCCAGAAACTTTCTCTTTTTTCCAGCAAGGAAACATCTTTACTGGTCCACATTCCTGTCATGTCTAGTGTAGAGTCTCACAAGTCCTTTTTCCTCTGTCTTAATATGAATGCTACAGGAAGCCTGAGATTGTACAGCATGCAGCTACATGCCCTATAAACAATGATGGCCAACACAAGCAATCCACACCTGTCCTTTGCTAACCACGTTTCGTTGTCCTCAATTTCAGAACAGAGTTCAGAATCATCCTTGTCATCCGCAAAGTCATTGCTAGAATAATGATGAACTCTCTGTTTTAGGAACTTCATCCTCCAGACAGCCCCATGCTCTAGGGAAGGTAATACCTCTGGGGCAGGTTCTTGGATGCTTGAAATGCCCAGGGCATCTTTAGTTGAGTATCCCTGTAGAAAGAGGTGAGAGTGGGCTGAGCATGAGCCTGACTGTGAAATGAGTAGCACATTCTTCTGTAAAACCAGAGATTGGTACTAAAGCCAATATAATGGCAGGGGGGTTGGAACTAGATGATATTTAAGATCCCTTCCAACCCAAATCATTCTATGATTCTAATGCATGTTAAAACAAAACCAAAACAACAACAACAACAAAAAAACCCCAAACCAACAAGACACCTAACATTCTCTAATATATATATTCACAACCTACAGTAGGGAAAGGGAAAGGGCCAGGCAAGCAGGAAGATGGGATGACCTGTGACTAACGTGTTGCCTCCAGACTCTACCTTTAGGTTCTTCTCGCCCAATTTTTAAATCTTTCTGGACTTTGCCATCTCATCTGTAAAATGATGGCTTGAAATACTGCTTTTCTCTTTTATCCAGATAAAATGAGATTATGTTAATGAATGATTGTAAGGGACTGGGATAATATGATGATGGGAAAAATACCATTTCCTTTTGAATCTGTGGTCCTTGGATAAAATCAAACTTCATGCATAAATATGAAAGATTGTTTTCAAAAATTACAAATGGTGGACAAAAAAAGAATGCAAGATATGTTTAATTAAAGCCTTGGAGCAGCTTGGGTGAAAGTCACAATAGAATTGCTCATCATCATATTTCTACACTGGACTAAAGAGTCTCAGCTTTCCCATTTTTTTCATTCAGCTTGCTTTCTTTAGAAGGCACGTTCAATGCTTTGATACTGTTTCTTGCTTAAATGAGGAGACCATTGTTTCTACAAAAAGTCACAAGTCCAGAGTACATGTACCACTTGTGCTTGTCTGAGAAGTTGCCATGATGGTGCCATGCCATGCTTACAGCTGTGACCAAGCCATTTCTGCCAGTAGCAGTCTGTGCCCTGGTTAAACCTCAAATAATACTGAAAAGCTGCTGAGCTGGATAAACCACTCCCTCACATTGCTTATCACAAAACAAAGCTGTTATATCTGGTTTTACATGTAGCAGCAGTAGCAGTGTGTCTCAAGTCTAGGGAGATGTTCATCTCCTTTTATTTTGTTTTAGAATCATATTGTAAGAAATTACTTAGTCTAGCTGGGATTTAATAAAGCAGTTCTATTATATTTTATGTTGTGGAAAATTATGTTCAAGGAAGAACATATTCTGATGAAAGATTCTGTGTCCTTTCCTAATGGTTGTTTCCCTCAAGAGAGAGGGCTGTCAGGTGCAAAGACTTGCAATTCTGCCTCTCTCTGGGAGCTTTGGGGTCGTGTTTTTCACTGTTACTAATTAATGGGAGTCACTCCTCTGTGTGAAGGTGAGCCCTGCTGGCAGCAGGAAAAATTCAACTTACTCGTTTCCTTCCCTTCTTCAAAATTTTTCTAATTCTGTGAATGACTGCAATTAGTACTTTGAGATCAGTAAGCTCCAAAACTGTCAAATTCTGTACATACCACTGTTAAAAAAAAAAAAAAAAAAAAAAGTGGCTATGTGAATACATTGGTACTGGTAGTAAGTACAACGGTGCGAAATGTAGTCAGTCACATTACTACTGGAAAATACGTTGTGATTATCAAGTGAATAGAAAGTTCAGGGATTATCCCAATTAATTTGATATACATGACATTCATTCCTCTTGCTGTAAACACTAGCTATTTCTACATTAGCCAATAAAATTAAGCTATCCATAAACCTGAAGGTTCGGCTCTCATATGCAGTTTAATATGCCAATAAGAACAATGCAATTTCCTGAGGATGAATAAATAGAGGCTTGCTGGGAGCTAATAGGCCAAGATGTGCACAGAACCTATCACACCCTTCTGGTCATTAATCCCTGGAATCACCATATTCTTACTCTGTAATTAGTTAATAAAGCTCCTTTCAAAGTGAAAGAGAACTGCTTTCTCTGACCACAATGTGCATTGTGTCTATCATGGTTTATTAATTCTGGATGAATCTAATTCTCATTTAAGAGGATGTATTCTGGGACCTTAACATCTCTATTGTAACGTTTCTGTTGTTTCCAACACTGCAAAAATAAAAGATGGTGACAATTATTAATTATTTTAATCTGAAGCAAATTTTTAAGAAGCAACTTATATTGGGAACAGTATTTTGGGTTGGGTACAAAAAGTAGAGGTGAAGGAGGAAAACTGGTATTTCAGAGAGAGACATTTGCATGTGTGACTTGAGGAAGATGACCTATAATCTGAACAACAAATATTTTCACTTTCTGTTGTCCAGAAATTGAGTGATATTTGATTTGCTACCTATTATTAAATTACTATTTACTATTAAATGTATTTTAAAATAACTGCTTTGGAGAGTGGTTAATCCTTAAAAAGAATTATCTTGAGCTATTGTAATTTAATGCATATGTTGTATGGCATTTAATTGTAAATTGCCAGGCCAAAGGTTCTGGATCTCAGAACAATTTAACATTAGTGTTTTCCATATCAGAGCATAGAGTAAATTAAATGAACAGGATATTCACAGAAACATATACAGAGACCTCATAGCAGTCAGGTGGAATTATTGTAAAATCTTAAATGAATATTCACAGATAGGGGTTTTGGGTTTTTTTCCCCAGCAGTACTTGGCCCAGGTTAACCGATCAACAAGACAGAAAACGGATCATTCCCATTCCTCTGTGGAAGTTTGCTAAGTTTAGGTTCTGCTCCAGAAGATGTAGTGAGAATCAAATTGAGCCAAAATTGTCTCAATCCCTGATCAGTAGCAGCCTGATCTTCTTCATTAGTAAGAGTCTTTATCAAGATGCAGATACCATTGTCAGCATCCTGAAATAGGAATGCTGACTACCTTATTGATACTGCTTTAAGGGTTCATATAAGCAATGAGCAAAAATTACTCCCTCCTAATACCATCAGATCAGCAGTAGTCTATTTTAATTACAAATCTCTGCTGGGCAATTAATGGAAGAACCTTTGTAGCCTTTTACCATACAACAAAACCTGAAGAAGAGGTTGATTAGGTGGAGTGAGCCCAGCAGAGTGCTACCAGGATGCTCAGGGGCTGGAGCACTTGCCCTGCAAGGGGAGCCTGAGGGACAGGGCTGCTTCTGCCTGGAGAAAGGAAGGCTTTGGGCCACCTTAGAGCAGCCTTCTTCTGCCTACAGGCAAGTCACTGAGAAGATGGAGCCAGGCTCTCCACAGCACTGCAAGACAACAGGATGAGAGACTGTGGGTCTAAGTTGAAACAGGACAAGCCCACATTATATACAAAGGGAAACATTTTTCCATGTGGGGACAGTCCAGGGTGGAGCAGGTTGCCAATAGAGGCAGTGGGTCTGTGTTCTTGGAACTTTTCAAGATCAGACGGGAGAAAGCCCCAAGCCACATGGTCTGACCTTTTTTCTGCTGCTGTTTTGAACAGGCAGTTGCACTGGGGACCTCCTGTCATCTCTTCCAGGCTGGGTTACCCAAGCTCTTTAGAAGAGAGACCAAGGACATCTTTGTGTCATGCCTACTTGCTTAAATTGTGGTGTGCTGGATTTGATAAACCATGCAGTCTCTTCCACTCCTATCCATGTAAGAGTTTTATCTATTCGGTCACTCTGTTTTTTAAACCAAGTTTATACTTTAAAACCCTTGCTGATCCTTCTTCCACTCAATGTCTGACTCATGCTGTGACACACTTAGGCCATGCTTTTCTGTATCTCAGAACTTCCCATTTTAATTAATCGTTCTTTCTCACAAGCTAAGAAACTAACTTAAGGTGTTTTATCGAGTACTACAAACACTCATTCTTCTATTTTTTTTTCCTATAGACCTCTGACTGTCCAACACGCTCTCCCTTCTTTAGGTGCATAAGTGTGAGCTGTCTTTAAAAGTCAACTGGATCCCTGGCTGCAACAGAGCTCATACCACATATGCAAGCTTGGTAAGTCCATATTTGCATTTGTAGTTAGGTAAAGTGAGTGTTTCTTCTTCTATGATTGAATTTTCTCTGCTTGGGTGTTATCTCGGTGAGGATTCTGCTGTGCATATCTGCTCTCTACTGATTTCTCAGATGCACTGTACCTCATTTACAGTCTTCTGCTGCTACCATGAAAACTTCATGTATAATTGAGTTTGTTTCATGTTTTACCTCATTGCTTAGGTTATGAGCAAGCTGCTGTGCACTGGAGCTCTAGAAACCATAGCTGATGATGTTTTTTTCAAATTTCAGGCAACATTTTTCCCTCTTATCTTATAAGAAACATTCCAACTCATTAGCCAGTTCATGTACTTTGAAGATATTTTAGAGCAGTCATTTTTCAGTCATGACTTTGTAAAGAACAAAGTCAACTACATGTTACAACCATTCAGGACTTCAAGCCAGTTACCTTCCGCCACTCAACAAATTAAATCAACTGTCTGGCAAGACTTGTTTTCCATAAAACCACATTGACTCAAGTTAATTATTGTCTTCCTCAAATTCTTTATCCGTTGAACCCCTACAATAGATTAGAGAGACCTACCTAATAGCAGCCAATGAAGGTTCAAAGAATAAGCTGTTTATCTATCTACAACTTAAGAGTACTGACTCAGGAAAAAGGAATAAGAAAGGCAAGGAGCACAGAAAAGACAGAAAGCTGGGGAAAAGGCCAAAAAGACCTTAACCTTTGAGATTAGCTATATCTTCTTCTTGCCTGCAGAGCAAGAACCTTCACTAAATGTTTGGGCAGAATAAAGAGCAGCAGTGGCAAGTGTGTTGCCATGGCAGATGTAAGATGGCTCATTTTCTGTGGGCTGAATCTCCTACAATTGATTATTTGATTTCCTACTATTTTGCCTGAGATTGCTATCAAATTAAGCCACCATCTGTCATTCTGTTTGCTCCTGCTGTAGTGTGGACAATGTTGCAGCTCTTCCATCGATCAGGTATTTTCTCTGATCTCTCCTAAAATTTATTTTATATAGAAAATCAACTGTGTAGAATCTTTGTCGGAGAATTTATTTAATGACTTCTGAAAAAGTTATCTGGCCCTGTGACTCAAGTGTTTATCCCCTATATATAGCTTGGTGTACTTCATTGAATACTCCTGGCCTGGGAATAATTTCATCATTGTCACGAATATACTTCATCTAGTAACTTGGCTTGCCTTTTTCCAGACATAAAACAGTAAATGATTACAGAAAGGATGTTACTAATGAGGTAGAAAGAGCTGTTCAGTAAACAGGTGCCCTTCTTCCTTCTTGCTTTCTTCTTTTTTTTTTTTTCTTAAAAAATTTAGATGGAAGTTGCATTGTTCTTTGCCCTGCCTGCCATGGATCTTTATCTAACGTTGCTAATTTCTCTTATTACACCTTCCTATACTCTGAGCTAGACATCATATTAATTTTAATATTCCTCCTTGTTTCTTTATTATATATCTAGCTTCTATCTGGCTTTCACTTATCCAGTATGAACTTTTGCTCAGTTATAGATGTCTGCCTTGATTGTAGCTTCTTGACCATCTAAAACTTTTCTTAAAGAACTACAATATTAGTTCTTATTCCTTCTTTTTTTCTCTGATCTTTTCTGTCAGGTGAAGTTGCCTAAAACTTCCCTCATACACAAGAAATGAACTGTCTCCTTTTTATCAGTACTAATGTTAATCCATAAATCTTACCTTACAGGGTTCAGGAAGAACTGGAACAGGTAAAACTTTTAGATCCTGGCAGACTTCTAAGTGGGAATATAAATAATGAAACTTCCAGGACAAGAAAAACAACTTCGTTCAATGATCTTTTAATGCTAAATTAAAATTTATGAACATTTACAGAAAGCTTAAAAAACCTCCACAGTAACACCAGTTAGAAGTCTGAAGGGATGAACACATAAGAATAGGATTCAGCAGCATGCCAGGTAGCATCCAAGTCAAAGATGCAAATTTCAGAATAGCAAGCTGATTAAGACAACAGTCTTATAGTCTACATATATACTGTTCTAATTGGTTTACTGTGTTCAATCTACTTGTACATGTCAAACATGGGAAAAAGAGGTAAAAAAAGAAAAGGAAACCAACTCATAGGTGGTATAACCAGCTTTCAAGCTGTGTTCCAGTCATTTTTTCAAATTATTATTATTATTTTTGTGCTCTGGACTGTAGCTTCAAGTCACTCAGGTGAGCAATGGTGCCTGGTGGCACAATGGACACATGGTGTAATTCTTCCACCTACGTTATACCTGCCTAATTCCTCTTAACCGTGTTAAAAGCAATGTTTTTAATATTCCAGACATGCAAATTCTCCCACTAGATTTCTGTAATGTCAAATATGTTAAATGTCTTCTTGTAAATGAGAAACTTTCTATTCTTTTTGCTTCTTACTGCAAGTTCTGGCAATTGGAATGATATTTCTTTTAACTTTGTCTGTCACTATAGTTTTTTCATGACGCTGAGTTAATGTCTGTGTTACATTCATCTCTTTGCATACTCCCTTATATATTTAAAGTACTACCTTCTTTACTGCTCTGCTTGCCTCCATTCCCAACAATTATCACTGCAACACAGGAGATAATGGTCATCCATCCCTTCAAAAAACTCTTCCAATTAAGGCTCTGCAAACCCCCCCCCCCAAAAAAAATTTTCACTCTATTAATATGACTAATGACGTGTCTCCATTATTTTTATCCTGTAGTCATCTCACTCTTGGGTACAGAAAAAATGGAGACAAGTTTTTTTGTCTCATCTGTCCAGTTTTGTTTGGTATCATATTGGTCCCAGGGTGTATCATCACTAGCAGCTGTTTTCTGGGTGTCTTCATAATTCTATCCAATTCCTGCAGTTCAAGTAAAAAAGTCTGGATTTGTGCTTTTCTCCTCCAAAGAGACAGTATGCACTATCCTGTTGTTCTTGTGCCACTGAGAAGAATACTGTATAATTTTGGTACTGATAATGGTTGTCTAAGATCTTGATACAGCTGAAGACCTTCTCTTTGTTGATGCTTACTTCATGTCACAAGGATGCCTATCAGGTTACATCCTGTTTAGCGGAGTTTTGCTTCTTCACAGACAGGTTTTTTGCCAGTTGGCTTACCAACAACCTTGTAAACATCTGATGTCTCCAGCCTCATTGTAAACCATTTCTATTTTTCATCTTTGACTAGCAGTCCCCAGTCTTCACAGTATGCGAGTATGAGTATTGGGGTGTGTAAGAGAATATGTCTTTTATGTAGTCTTGTAGAAAGTCCTAAATATCATCAAGAACTTGAAGTGACTTTATTTTGACATTTCAGTTAGTTGTTTATTGAAAGGGTCATTTGATCTGGGCCAACATTGGTATCTGCCTAGCTTTGTAGAGTGAGAGAGACTTTAAAACTCATAAAGGTCTCAGATGAAGTTTCCTCAGTGGTATGGCTGAGGACAAGAAGGTCGTAATTTTTTCCTACAGATTGAGAAACATAAGGTGCCAGTGGGGTTCCCCATACAAAACTGCAGAGCATATCTTTGTTATTTATGCATAAGCAAACACAGATATGCTAGCAGAGTTAAAAATCAAACCATATGAGGTTAGATGGTGATATTTTGATATTTAGAGAGTGATATTTTGTTCGTATTATTTTGTTCTTGCCAGTGGATAAACCAGTGCAATCACAAAAATGAGAAATACTGAAAGTTCTTATGTTTGGATAATGACTGCTAAATACCCTTCAGAAAAAAATACTTCCTTCACATGAAGGGACTTTAATAACTGCTTTTAAGATATACACAGGACAAGTCTGAACTTAGTTAATACGATTCATTGAATTCTGAGTTGCACCTGAGTATATGAAAAAAGACCCGTGATCATTTTGAAAGCAAATAGTGACATTGCAGAGCTATCTGTGAGGTCTCATCTTGAGCAGCATAGAAGAGAAGCATACTGGTCTTGAGCAGCATAGAAGAGAAAGGGAAATAATTATGCATAAATGAGTATAAACCAGCAAGGACACAAAATTACTCTGCAGAAACAAAGTTATATTTTAATTGTGCAAGATTGTGCTCTGTATTTTGAATGATAGCCTGTGCCCCCTTTCACACAGGGAAAGGGAGTATGTACATCTGATGCTGTAACTCTTCTAAACTCTGAGCATCTTCCTCCTGAGCCATGCTGCTGTTCTGCCAGCGTCAAAGTTCTCAAAGGTTTTCAGGAAGAAAAAAGGAAAGGAAAGATTGAAAAGGAAAGAAAAGGCAAAAAAGGCACAGGAACTCTCTAGGAGATTGAAGTTTATCCCTACCTGCTGGTGTGAAGATTTCCTCAGCTGCCTTCTTATGAATGGAGCAAGAGGCAGCTTCTGCCCAGCCTGGGGTCCCTCGAGGACTGCAAAGCTAAACTGAGGCACATCCCTGTGCCTCAGTGCACAAAGACAACAGTAGATCTGTTTCCTCATTGCCTGCAAATCTTATGTCTTATGTATTCCTTGGGCAAAGCAACTATATTGGGGAGCAAAACAGTGAAAATGGATCCCAGGATGTTTCTGGTTGTTTTTACCAGGACACTGTGAACAGCAAGCCAGAGGCAGCGTGCCTTGGCTTTGTGATGTGGCCAAGGGACTGGATATTGATATGAATGAGAGAAAGGAAAGATTAAGAGAAGTTGCTAAGCAACCAAGGGAAATTATTCTTGGAAATGACATTTGGACTGGAAAGGGCCAATGTCTGACCTAAGCCTTTCTGCTGCAGAGGAGTTAACTTAATAAGAGTGCTATGCACAATTATCTACAGTGGGCTCTTCACCATTTTAAATGGAAGTTACTTAATAGCAAGAGAACTAATTTGAAGATGGAAGAGCTGTTAACTCACAGAAGTGAAATGGGCTAAGATAAAACTAAGGGGAAAGGCAGAATAATAACTGCTTGCAGGGAGGTAAAGCCCTGTCATTGCTAGAGCTGGAGCACAGACAACAGTGTTAGAAAGAGCACATAAGTGTTTAGTACATGAAGTTGCACGCAGCATGTTTGCATGTGGCATGTTCTGTATTTCTTGTTTTAAAATATGACACTATGGTATTATGTTAGGAAACATAACACTTGCAAAAAAGAATGAAATTATAAGGGATTGCAACAGTCACTTGTGCACTGGCCTCCCGAATTCACATTTAATGTAAAGAATGTATATATCTCGTTCCCAAGGGTGAAGAGGAGTGGGACTAGTTCCCTGATATTACTGCTTAGATAATCTGATAGCACACTTATATATACGTGTGTGTGTGTGTGTGTGTATGCCACACAGGAATGTATTATTCAGTGTTGCACTGACAAGGCCAACATCTTTAAAGGAAGTTAGGGGTCAGATGAGATCCACAGCAGTGAAAAGGCACCTAATCTACCTCTAATTTCAATGGGAATTTGAGTATTTGGTATTTTAGGGATTTCATCATTGTTCCTACCAAATGGTCTAGACTCAGAGGTAATAGTACAGGAATCAAGATTTTATTTCTAATAACTCTAATGATCAAAATGTCTTATGGACAATAGTCTGAGCTGGCAATTTATATTTTATAATATATTATACTTTATATTACTGTAAATTGCCTTATAGCATTGTGAAGACAGAATTAGTTTGTTCTGGTGAAAGAGAGAAGTGTGAGAGAGCTGAGCTAAGTTCTTCCTTTCACCTGGGCAGCAGGAAGCTGTGGACAGCCCCAGGGAGCAAAGAACAGGCTCCTACTAAGATGATGAAAGATCCTCTTTCTATGGTCCTAACTCTTATATTTCTGATTTAACCATGTTGTCTTGCACCAGACATTTAATTAGCTCCATGTTTTGGGCTAAGTAATGTCAAGTTTTGTACTAACCGGAACCAAGAAGCTAATTTTGCACCTCTCTCTAGAATGAACATTTGCACTGGTATGAAAGGACTGTATCAATACAGATGCTTCTGGTAAACTCACTGAAGTAAGAGGTAGCAGCCTTTTTGTTTTGAAACCAGCACATCAGCATCAGGCAAGAAAAACACCTTTAAAAACAAAGAATATTTTTGTGGTTTAACTTTGAAGCTGAACTCAAGACTTGTTAAGCTCTAATTGACTGTCATCATCTTATCCCCCTTTTCCATCCCTGTAGCCTCAGAGATAGAGAAGGAGAGCTGGCATCTCTGATTCTTGAATTTCTTGCTCACTTATCTTCTACTTTGTCACATTATATGCTTACATCTCTGCTGCACCAAGAAAAAGAAAGTCCAGCAGTGCATGTTTGTTGTCAACATTTTAGAACATGTCAAAATCCTGAAATATTATGCACTGACTGTACATGTGAAAAAAAGTTATTTGAAATGATGAAATAACTTTTGATTGAAATACCCTGTTTTGCATCTGCAGACTAGTCCATTTTCCTCAAATAGTTCTACCAAAGATGATTTCCCTCAAAACTGAAACACCAGTTGGGAACAGAAAAAGTAGGCAAGCTTGTTTTCCAGTTTTTGAATAAAAATGAAGTGTGGAAGTGAAATTTATTGGTTCTAAAATCTTGAAGGACGTAGTAACCAGGAACAATCTGTTCAGTTCACTGTATTTCTTAATAAATCATTTTTTAATGTAGAATATGATTTGATAAGCTTATTTTTTCTTTTGTGTCCGGCAGATTGAAGGTAATTTAACAAAAAAACTGCTCTTAAATTCTGCTGCATGTAATTTAGCTGACTTCCAATTTCCATCTAAAGGTTTCTCTGACATAACACAAATACGAAGTTTCTTAGAGACAGGGCATACACTGTTTATGTAAGCAGCTATTGAATTGTAAATGGTTGTGTAGCTTAACATAGTTATTTAGTCTTGATCTTACGAAGACATTGTATGCATCCTCATTTTATCAAGAATTATGAAATCTAGTGAGAGAACTAGAGTAGTTGAAAGCACTATGGCAGTTGTTTTCTTTAGGAAAATAAAAAGAGATCAGGATTAAAATGCATGACAACGTGAATGAAGACCTGTTCTGTGGTGTTTGTGTGGTATTTTACATACCTGAAAATACTCTGTAGACCAGGCTATTGAGTCAGTCTGGCATAATTTAAGCTTTACATAGTGTTAGATCACTAAAGCTGGCATGGAGGGGTGTGTCTGCCTTTGCTAAGTAGTAGTGAAATATGCCTAACACTGCTAATGAGCCAGAAAGCCAATGCATCAGGAAAAACAAGCAATGGAAGAAAATTGCTAATGGAACTAGAGTGCATGTCCATTTTCACCAGCGCATCCCATACCAGAGAGCTGTCTCTCCCAGCCCGTGGCACAGCAAGCCCTGGCCTTGTGGCAGCGCAACAGAGGGACGTGCTGCAGCCTGATGCACACAGCCCATGGACTGTGTTGGGTTAATGACTGCTAAAAAACATTGGCTGGTACAAGTCCACAATGATTGAATATTGCTAGAAACAAGCAGTACCAAAACTAAAGAAGTCTTTTAACTGTCATCTCTGTTTAAACCAGTTCTGAGAAAGTATGGATATAAAAAGTAGCTCTAACCTTATGCATAGCCAGTGTCTGTGCAGCAAGACAGAAGCAATATCGCCTTTGCCTTCCCCTGAGTTTTAATATCACAGGGGCTGACTTGGGCCAAGGAGCAGCACTAGGATTGCTTTAATACATACAGCTAGTAATTTTTACCAACAAAGAGTGTGCTCTGACCGCTTCTGTTCTAGCTGGGGAGTTGGATGTGACTTAAGTCCTGGGTCAGGGGGTCTCTGACATTAAAGCTGTCTCTCACACCAGAGAAATATTCTGCTTCCGGGTGGCTTTCTGGCCTTTTTGACATTAAAACACAGCTCTCACTGTAATGGGTTTGACCTGATTTTGATTAGATGCCTATAGCAATATCTGCAGTCATGAAAACAGAATAAAATGTAGGAGAGGGAAGGAAAAGATAGAAAACTTACCAGAGTTTCTACTGCATGATTTTTACTATCTTTATTTGTTTAAAGCACCATGTCTTTCCAGCAAGGTTAGCAGGTGAAAGCTGGAGTTTGACGTTTGGCTTGTTTGCTAACACTAAACACTGTGCCATGCAGGGTCCAGTTCAGCACCATGCAGTGACCCCGTTCATTTGTCCCTGCCAGGGAGCTTGAGGAACTGGGAGGTCATGGGCTACATCTTGGTGGGATGTCGAATGCCCCCACTCAGCCTCTCCATGGCTGTGGCAGGAGATAATCACAGGTGTAAGGTCACCACTTGATTCTCTCCATCAATGAAATGTAGCATTAAAAATAATGCACTTTAGACTTAACTCGTTTAATGATAAAAATCCCCAGCAAATCTTCATAGATTTAAGCAGTAACATCCAGTGAAAAAAGAGTGTTTTAAAGCGTTATATATATTTGCCCACATCTGCTGTCTTGGTTTTCATGTTGTTATGGTATCTAAATGCTCGCAGAAAGTGTTGACAGCAAAGTTAGGCTTCACACACAACAGAGTGGTAGCTTGAAATACCACAGCTGGTTTCACAGGAGGCTGCATCCTGCCAGCTGTGCTGGTCGGGGCATTGCAGTCATGAACAGGCTCTCCGACAGCCCAGTTTGGTTTTCAGCTGCCATATCTGCCTGCCTCCAAAGCTCTGCTGTGGTTTTCATGTCCCAGTGTCACGCATGCCCTGTGAGCCCACAAGGTCGGTGGCCCCACCAAGGTGCAGCCCCCTAAGGAAGATGAAGGGTGGTGGCAGCTGGCCATGCAGCCTAGTGCCCAGCAGAGAGAACATGGTCAAACATGTTGTCTCCTTTCAGAGGGCTCTGAAAGATGGCTAGGTGTGGGTACAAAGAAGCTGAGAGGCCCTTCTGGACTCACTCAAGGGATGCACCAAACCAGGATGAAAACTGTGACTTTGGGTGTTAGATGATAATGTGCTGCTGTTGCTTGAAATTTTCCTTTGCATTAGACAATTGCTAACCTGCTACTGATCGCAAGTCCAACAGTTGCTTTAGATAGTAATCTCAGAAGTCAAAATTTTCTTAAATATCAGGATCAACTGGAAAACCGAAAATTAACACCACTATCTGGTTCTGTTTATGTAACAGGAATTAAAGCTTTTTAAGCTGTCATTGCAGTTGCATCACTAGAAGGTTGTGTGTGACTATTTTGTTTCATCTAACAGCACTTACAAGTTCACAAATGGAAAAACATAATGAAATAAAATGTGGTTTAGCTTGCTGAAAAACAAGGGTATCCTTCCTCCATTCTGTGTCCAGATTTCAAACGCAACAAGAATGCAACATCCTCAATATTGGGGCCTTTTGGGATACGAACACGAAATGGATTTGAATCTGGCAATACAAGTAATATTTTCTTCATCTTATTTATGTTTTTATGCTGGCAAACAATAAATATCACATCTAGTAGGTACACACAAGCACCTGCTCCCTGTTTGCTTATGGGTTGGTAAAGGCACTCAAGCTTGGTTTTTGGCTGCTTTTCCCCTTCTGAGCAGCATAAATACTTAGAAAATCTGGCTGCTTCTGCTCTTCACCAGCACACGAGTTTCTGCACCTTTGTTCGAGATGGGTTGTGGGGCTGCCACTGCTCTGCAGGGACCCTCCTTCTCAGCACAGAGCCTCCAGGGCATGGTTGCCAGAGATCTCACCTCCCCACTTCCTAACTCTTGCCTCCACCACGTTAAGATTTTAACCATTAAATGTAACTACTGAAAATTACCAAACAGGATATTTTTAATTAATATTAAAAATTTTAAATTACCAACCGAGGGAGTGCCTCTCCCCTGAGATTGCGTTTCCCACCTGCGAGGGTTTCTGCCCACAATCCGCACTAGGGCAGCGCTGCCCACGAGCCTGGAGTCACAGCCCAGCCAGCTTTTCCCCCACTGACACTCCTAGCTCAGTAGTATTTTGTTTTGCTTTTTTTGTGTGTGTTCTTACTAGTAAAGTGTAACCCCAGAGACACCCGGGCAGTAATTATGCTCCCCATGAAGCTTAATAACACTCAGTGTTTCCCAGGGGTGGTGAGGCAAATCTTACACTTTCCTATTCCAACCTCAGAGTGAAAAGAATATTTTCCCTGTATTGCAAAAACACAGCAGCTCCACACTGCGAGACAAACAGTGCTGGGGCACTGTTGGATATCGTTATTTTAGTGATGCTCTTTGCCTCTGCTTTCAGGTGGATTGTAAAACAGTTTTTTGAGACAGGGATCAGTGTTTGTGTTAGGGCTAGGGGTAAAGGCTGTAGGGAGGAAGCTTGAGACAATACAGAGAGGAACATCTTCAGATGAGCTTTGCAGAGAATGAAGTGGCTCACCTCCTTTTAGTTTCTGTTAAAGAAGTAAAAAAAAGAAGTTTCTTTCTTCATGATATGGGTAGGGTCTATGTGTTTTTGTGTATGTATATATATGTTTGTATAGAGCGAGATAAAAGTCTTGAAGAGTTCTTAAAAACTCTTCTCAGGGAAGAAGGACTTACAAAAATCAAGCAACTGGAAATTAAGAGCAAGGAAAGTCATCCAGTCTGTTTAAAATCCTAAATCTCATTTATAGTCTCTTTTTAAAAAGGCTGACTGAATATATGAGTGTTCTTTGTGATAAATAAATGTTTTATTGTGCTGTCAGATTATCTCATGGGAAAGACACCAGAATCTTAAAAGCAATCATAATCTGGTTATCAGTTACAAACTCTATTGATTTATTTTTTAAATGAAAATATAACTGGGAAGATACAATATTTGCTTTCAAAAAATGACAATTTTACTGGCTTGTGTGGGTTGAGAATAAAAGAGGCAACTGATGGAAAGTCTGCAGATCTGATTGAAGAATCAAACAGAAAATTATTCCTGCAAGAGTTGAAGCACAGACAACTAGCCCAGTTTGCTGTGTTTATGATGGCTCTTAGTGATCTGGGACCAGAGAGGAGGCAGGGATTAATAATATTTTATTGTTGTTTAGGGAAATTTTAAATGGAGCCATTGTGATCCTTTACTGGTTAAAGCTTCACTGGGGAATAAGAAATGAGTCTTCTAGATAGTGAGTGAAGAAGTAGGAACTTCTTGCAGATGGGTTTTGCATGTTGATTGGGAACTCGTACCTCTAGAGCTAATGTGTGTGTTTATGATGCAGAGTACAGGCACAGAAGACTACTTCATTAGGCATTTTTTCAATTCACATAGGCCGGAAAAAAAGTTCAGGAAAGAACATGTATGTCATTGAGAGATATCTGCAAATCTGAAACATAGTTCAATGTGAGCCAAATTTTAAAAAATTTAAAAATTAACAAACCCTCAGATACGTACTTAACTGCTGTTGGAAGAAGTGAACCAGGGCTGGAAACTCATCTCAGAAATGTCAAGCATAGACATTTCACAGATGCTTTTCCATTTCTATGGCAATAAGGAAGGAAAAGCACAAAGTGTAGAATTCAAGACATAAAAATTCCAATGATGAATTGTCTGGAAGGGTCCATCAGTGCCGCCCATTCACTGTTTCTTTCCTGAGGTGCAGCGAGTCACTCTGGGAGTCTGCCCTCATCCCACGTGACTTTTATGGTCCAACAAAGAGATGTAACATAGGACTGTGCTCTTCTCTTGGCCTGTCCCTTCATGATAACTGTAGCTTTGTGGATTTGCAGGGTGTCTGGTGGACCTTAGACTTGTCTTAGGAGTTTTGAGGAGGAGAGAGATAGGGATATGAAGAACACGCACTTTGGAGTGGGCATTTGCCAAGCTGCAGTTGCTGGCCGGTGCTCAGGTTCCCCCAGGTGCTGTTGCCCAGCCCTGTGCACCACAATTTCTATACAGACCCTATGGTAGTGTCTGAGTTTCTTTAAACTCGTCTTCCTCTCAGGCTTCTCAGATGATAGATTTAGTCATTACTATTTTGCATCCGCTTACTCCTAGAACTGAGGTGGTATTGCACAGTATTGATGGAAAAGTCTGCCTCCAACTCCTCTACGGGAGCCAACTGCAACATGCAGACCCACTGACAGCCTGTTTTGCCTCTGAATTTAATTATTTTTAGTAGGACTGATGCAAGGCAGTGTTGAAATCAGACTTTTATTTTTCCCATAGTCTGTCTGCTTCTCTGTGCAGCACTAAACATACACTGAAAAACCATGAGCAGCCTCACTAGGATGCTGAAGAAATCAGTATTTATGAACAAGATGAAGGGTAAAAGATTAAGACAAAAATGCCTCTCTAACAATTGCAGGCTGCTTCTCTTAATTAAAATAACAAACCAAAATAAAGTCATGCCATTTAAAATGAGCTTGCCTGAAGTAAACAAGTGCACATGAGGCATAACGGCTAATAAAAAGGATAGGCTGCTGATGGATAATACTGCTTTTTGCACTTCTAGCTCATCCTTTAAATACTCCTATAAGGAAGGGGTATCAAAGAAAAAAAATAATTGGGTGCCTTGAACCATTTTTTTTACTCTTTCAAGTATAAAAAGCTGCTATCCAGGGAAAGCATAAAATACAGATGTTTATTTCCATTGTCATAATTTCAAACTTCATATTAAAAGTATATACAAATTTGAAAAACACTTATACAAATAATAAGCAGGTGAACATTAAAACCACTGAAATGGGTTTGTATTTTCCACAGGTCTGGCTGTCCTTTTGCAAAGCTTTTCTAGCAGAAAAACCTTATTCACATCTGCATATTTACATAGATAAGAGGGACATTTGTTTTTTTCACTTTTCTAGAAGTCCCAAAAGACCCTTTGGCTGCACAGAGAAGAAGGACCCAGACAGCCTTTCCTTGTCTTTTAAAGATGATCAGGTTCTTGATTTTCCCTTTGCAGGGGGAAGCAGCATGCCTCTCTGCAGAGAGCAAAAGACAGGTGCATACCATAAAACTGAATCAGAATTTGCATCCCAAATTAAAGAATAAGATATTTGAGCTTCCTGATAGCACCAGGCATGCAATTAGTCCCACAGATTTGGTGATACTATTCACATGACTGAAGTTCTTTTGTAACTCATAGAAGAAATAAGACATGTTTAACTGTTTTGTAGTGGTAGGGTCAGCGAGCATTTCTTGAAACTCTGAGGGCTTGCTGTGTGATGTAAAAATCTTTGTTTGATTACATTGAGTGAAAAAGGGGGAATGTGAGAACAAGCCTGATTTTGGTACTACATTAGATCTCAAAGATAAATTGTATTTTCTTTTTAAATATTCAAAATTGCCCTGAGACCTGATCTACAGAAGCAGTGTCAACAGGAGTGTATATCTGCAGTCAGGTAACAAATCTCAAAGTTTTTTTATCCAATATTTAGCATAAATCCAGTCTTATGTTACTTCAAGATTTTACCACTTCAGGACAAAATCTTACAAAAAAAAGAATTTCAACATTATGCCTTATAGTTTTATGCTCTTCTTAAAGTAAGTGACAGTTGTCAGCTAATGAGAATTTTTGTGGATTATCATAAAAAGTTTTTAATGTGAGCTCTCCTAGAGAAGGTCTACAGAAAGAGAACTTTTAAAATCAGGACAAAAGTATGAGATATAAGGGGATTGCCTAATAAATAGGAAATGTTCTGCAGTAAGACTCTAGATGTTGCTTTTTCAAAGGATGAGGCCTAAAGAAAAGCTAAAAAAAAAAAAAAAAAGGAGGAGGAACCCATTTAGCACAAACCTATGCAAGTGAAAAAACCCAAGCTTTTGCAAGTACAAGGCAAGGTGGCTATTGCCTAATGTGCTGAAATAATGCAGGTTGGCTTCAGACTAAAGCAGCTTAGATAGCACTCCAGGAAGTGAAATGTTGAAAGCTTAAAGGTTCATGGTAAATGAATTCCTCCTGGGAAAGGCAGAACTGTGGTTAACTGTGGTTAGCCAGGCTGGGATAAACCTTGACCAGTGCTGCCAGGAGTAGTGATACAAACCTGATCCCAGTCACCCAGCTCTTGGGAGATCTTCACACACCTTCATAGTCTCTGTAATTTCAGGGCTGATCCCTAAAACAAGGGATGGTCTAGTCGCCTTTGCTAAGTCTTTCCCATCTGCTTACTGATATTTCCAGGCTGTAGATGCTGGGGTTGCACCCAAACCACCCAGGTGGGAAGTGCCGGCCTGGGGGTGTTTTCCATCTCACAAAGCACTGAAAGAAAAACCTCATCACAGGGCATGATGCTGATGTGGCAAGGATGGGCCAGGGAGAGGCATTGCTCTCTGACCACTCTGCTCACTCTGCATTAGGCCTGGCGTGGACAGCACATGCTCAGGGTTGTGAAACATGGGTGTACTGGTTCCAGCACCAGCAGAGACCCAGCATTTCCACACTCCATCCTCACCTGTGGATCAGCAGGTCTTCCTTGATTTTGGTGTTACATGATCTGGCACTTCCTACACAAACCACTGCGTTTTCAGTAGTGGAATGAACACTGGTGTTTCAGAGGTTTTATGGATTTCCAGGAAGAGTAAATTAGGGGTGGACATGAAGTGTTGACACAAGAGAGTGCTTGCTTGCTTTTTGTAACCCACAGGTATTAGCTCTGCACCTGAAAAGCACCTAAAAATCATTGGCTCAGGGAAACTGATGCATAAACATCAGCTTTCACTCATAAAACCTCAGATTCCAAAGCAAATTTCACCTTAACTAAAATAGGAATTTTGTTCAGAAAAATAGTGCTTTCTGTCACAATTGCATTTGGCAATAGCTTCACAGTTGTTATTTAGAAACAGTGTTTGCCAACACGATACAATATAGGTGCAAGTCTCTTTGAAGAGGAAACAACTTCGAAAAGGCAAATGAAGTTTGGCAAATTTTGCCAACTACTTTAACAGTGAAATATTACTGAGAATATTTTGTTGCTACACAATTACTCTGTTTTCCATGAGAAATCTTGCTGAGCCAGATCAGGGACAGCAGACTCAATGGTACCACTTCCATAAGCTAAGGCAAAGTCTTGGTAAAGTATTAACACACATCTATAGCTGTCAGCTAAGTGCTGACTGATCTAAAATAAATTATTCTTTGCATACTGAGCATTTGGCAGGCTGAACTGAGATGCTAAGATTATTTAATTGATTTCCATTTTTGTGATAATGCCATGTTTATTCAGTCTTGCCTCCTGTTTGATGCCAGGGATAGGTATTTGGGGTCCAGAGTTTTCCCTCAGCTCCCTCCGTCTATTGTGCATGCAAGAGTTGACACTGCAGTTTGGTTTGTTGCTTGGAGACAGCTGCAGGGACGCACAGTGGCATAAATCACACCTGACTCTGTTGCTAAGGAAATAAGACTGTCTCCTGCTTTTCCTTCAGGCCTTGTAATAAGAGAGGCAAACAAAATTCGTATGCAGGATATTTAAAATATTGGTTTAATTTAACAAAAGTGAAAAGGAAGCTACATAATGCACATATGTAACAGCTTTCCTGGGGAACAAATACTGCATTTTCTTTCTTCTGGAAGTGATTACTGGAAGCACAGGATTTGAACACGTTGTGTGATGGAGGAGAATAATTAGGCACAATCTGGATTTGGGACATAAAAACTCAATAAACTTTCTGGAGTTTTTTTAAACTTGCAGAGCAGTGCCTGCTGCTCATGCAAATGTTTATGGAGTTTCAAAGAAAAAAAATCAAGAAATTTTGGCTCCCAAAAGCTGAAAAACTTGAAAATTGGACTTAAGAAGCTAGCTTTTCCTTCAGGAAGACCATAAAAGAAATGAATTTGTCAAGCTAATGAAGACTCACAGATGTACACTTCAGTTGTCCTTGACAAAATGCTCATTAAAGAGTTAGCTAAGAAAATACATTTGGGGAACAACAGAGAATCTGTGAACACATTTCCCAGTCCTTCCCAGCTTTGCCTTAGACTTCTTCCCCAAAACTGGGAAGTAGTGCAAGTGTGAAGACTGGTTGGATGGACCTATTGCTGCTGCTGGTCCCTCAGAGCAGAGTTGGCCATCCTTTGCTCTGAATTATTCTCTCCTTGGTAAAAGCAGTGTGCAAATAGCTCCCTTTTTATAAATACAACTTCATAACGTGCAGTGTATGTTATTTTGCCCTTTCTCATTTTTTATCCTTTGCAAGACCCATGTAAGTACTTAATCAGCACAGCATACCAAATCTATGTGTTGCACTGTGTTGGAAACAAAAGTTAATCATTACAGGGAAATGCATCCTTGGAAATTATACTCTTGAGAGGTATTTAGAGGTTTAGATGTACCTAAACATTTAGAGTGTCTTACCAGTGCTGGCACTGATTTGCAGGTCTCATAATTATTTCTTTATGTCTCATTTATTTATTTTGATTTATACAACCAATAAAGGAAGAACCTATCTCTGTCCCTAAGCATTCCTCATAAATTTTGATATGTCTTGAACTTCCCAAGCTTCACCAGAGAAAGCACAAGCAATAACATTTATTTCCTCTTATGAGTCTTTTAAAGATCCTATCTTAAATGCCCATTGTTTAATCTCCTGAGAAATTTTGCCTTCAAAATTCTGGAAACAGAGCTGGGTTTTGTAAGCTTGACCAGAATACCTTTCTTTAGGCGAAACAAAAATGTCAAACAATACAAATCTTCACAGTAATTCCTCCCCTCTGATGCAGAGCAAGGCTGATGGCCTGAATGGCTGGTCCTGGTGATGGCAGGTGGAGTGTCAGGCAGGTGCTGTGTCCTGCAGCCTTCCCCACCGTGGGGGACTTTGAAGCTGTGGCAGCCACTGAGGCACGTTGTAGAAATGCCAAGGAAAAAACCCACCCAGGATTTCACAGGCATGTTGAACCACCTGAATACTAGTATGCTTATAATTCATTCCTTCAGGTTATTTATTTGTATTGCATCAGCGAGTCGAGGTCCCTATTAGCATGTCACCATGAACAACACCTGAGCTGAAGAATTTACTACTGTAGTAAAGAAAGTGAATTGCAAGGAGAGGGAACAGTGAGGAAACAGTGAGAGTGAGGGTAGTACATAGGGCTGCCACAGCATCTGCCTAACCATTGCAAGGTGTTTAGTAGGTGCTATGCCGTAAGTGGATTACAAGAAGAATTTAAAAGAAATTACTGTTCTTTCTCCTGCCCTCTTATCTCTCACAGACACAGACAGTTTTAGCAGAGAGATTCATTGCCTTTCATGCTTATATTTTTAAATATTCTCTTTGTGTGTGTACATGAAATGCCAGAAGTTCCTTCTGTAACTAGCAAGACTTCCTTTTTTCAAGGACTGGGTGCACAGTAAAAGGACATTCAGATGATACCAAAGTACTTTCATGACTTTTTTTTTTTTTTCCCGAAGGTATTATTCCTTGGTTGGCAAACCATTTATCCACTGCTGGCACATACAGAGCTTCTGAAATCCTTTGCTCTCATATTTTTCTTAATTATCCTTCTTCATTGTCCTACAGCTCCCCTCTGTGCAGCAAAAGAAGGTGTCACTTCAAACCAATCTCAGCTGAACTTCTCTAACTTACTGAAAGTTGCTCAAACAACTTCTCCCAATAAAGAGAATTTCTAGAATATTTTATAGTGAGAACTATTGGAGAAAAGAGTTGGGGTGGTGTCTAATAGATATTCTTCTCTCAGAGTGTTGAAATTCCCCTAGTGCAGGTGATGAGCCATGTTACATCTGGACTTCCAACTTCAAGTGTGTGTTCATGAAGCACATTTCTCAAAATGGCTTTGCTCTTCCTGGACGCAGTAGAGTTTCAAAGAACTTCATTTGTTCTCTGGGATGCCTTTAGTTTGGGGGATTAAGGACATCTGTCTTCACATGGGTCAAGAAAATTTTCAACCTAGAGTCCCAAGTTTTCCAGGGAAGAAGAACAATGCAGGAGATCAGTGCATATTTCTAGCTCTCATTTGCAAGGGAAAAGGTAGCTCCTGCTTTTCTTCCTCTTTCCACAATGCTCTGGCTGTTTAGCCAACAGTGTGCCTTGCAAACCTCTTGCAAGATCCCAGGGAAAGCCAAAACAGCACTCGTGAAGGCTGGCTCCCTCCCATTTGATGCCGAGCCTCCCATTGACTTCAAAGGGGCACAGACTGTGTCTCCTCACTCTGTGCGTGATTCAAGTTGTTTATCATCCAGGCCATTCACAAACCTCCTGCTGCTGCTTTTCTTTCAGCAGCGGAAAATTCTTCCAAAAATGAAATTCTAAAAATGAGACCAAGTTTTTCTGGCTTTTTCATTTCATATGGCTAGTGGAATAACACATCAACGCTCCTGTTTCTCAGATGGCATATGCTAGATATAACAGTGAGGAGACGTTACCAGTCTATCTTTACCTTTTAGCTGCTGCTGAACATGCTGTACAATTTCCACACAGAAGTTTTCAACAAAATACTTATGCCCTGAAACAATGTACATTTTATTCCATTCATAAACATGTCTGATTTTGATATGCTTACATACATATACTTGCATAAATCTGTTGATTTACATAGAACTGCATCTCACCATAGTTCAACCCAGAAAGAATCTCATCAAAACAAAAGGCTACTTTAAAATTGCCAAATTGGACCTAGCACTCAAAATTACACTAATCAAGCCTACATAAGTGCTCTGTTATGTTCTGCCTCCGTACTCTGCTCAGAAATGTCTTTTCATTTGTCCAGAGACTGATGAAACTGAACACTTGGCTTTTTTTCTCTCCAGCTTCTTCCTCTTCTACAAGTCTATCTGCGCCTCCTCCATTTCACAGTGCCTTTGCTTGCACTGGGTACTGCCCTGACATCAGCTGTGGACACAACCCAGCCGTGCCCTGGCTCTCCAAACCCGGGCTCTGTGTCTGCCCCAGCACCCAAGGAGCTTTCTCTGCACAACAGCCCACTGATGCCAACATTCCCAGAGTCGCTCTTGTGGCCAGTTTAGCTTCACCCTCAGGTATGAAAAGCTGTAATTACCACAAGGAAAACACCCTGGATCTCCCCTTAGGTGTAATAGAACAGCATGTACGGTGCCTGGATTAAGTTTCTGCTTTCCACAGCAGTAGCAATTGGAAATCTGTTGCTTTGCACACATAAGAAAGAGTATTTCACTGAAGTCTGTAGGTCTGTGTACAGATTACTGCAAAATTCTTTTGCTTTTCTTTGTCTTGTCTGTGTGAGCCCCCACAGACCTCCACAGGGTCTGCAGCCGACATGAGGAAGAGCAGATGCTGTAAATTATAGCACAGACACATGCTAACCTGCTCTGCGTTTACAAAAACACATGTTGAAAGTAGCTGGTTTGTGGAAAGGACAGTAAATATTTATTGCTGTAAAGGACTGCTTTTCCCTTTTGCCCTGAAAAATGGTAACAAGAAGACTGAGTACCTGAAAAAAAGCAGAACAACTAAAAGATCAAGTGTCTATTAAAGCAATGGGACAGTAGGCTGAGTTCAAGCTAGGGGTCAAAGAAAGGAGCTGCCCAGTGCTGTTGTGGGAAGCACTGGGGCTTTGTTGCTCATCGGAGTGACGCTTTGGATTTGCAAGTGACACTGCAAGTAGACAAGTAGAGACTTTACTTTTGATGAGACATCCTTCTTCTCTTAAAAAAAAAAAAAAAAAAAAAAATCTCCAGTGCTGGCAGTGGGCATTGTGGGAGTAAGGCATGAACTGCCATGATCCCATCCCCGGCGCCAGTCCTGCTGGCAAGTGCGTGAGCAGTGCCTTTTCCTCCAGCTGCTCATCCCAAATGGCAGCATCCCTCCCACAGCCATCCTGCTGTGATCCATCCTTCCTGACCCCTGTTTGATTTAGGATGGCAAAAGACAACTTTTGAAGGGCTGATTTTATTTTGGCCAATGTATATTTTTCAACAGAGCTCTGGATGTCAGAAAAACACAACCAGGCTTTAAGGTTTTGAAATCAAAAAGCAGATGCTGAAGCTCTTTGTCAGACTACAACCATATGTAGGTGCTTCAGTGGATCAAGGCCTTATTCTGATTTCCAAGCTGCTGCATCCAATGAAAATAGTTTAAAATGGGTAAAATGGGAAAACCCTGCTAAAATACTGGCAGACTGTGAGGAGTGCTGCATTAAAGCTGAACCTGCACAAGCTGCTGGAAGCATGCAGCACTTGCAGCACATTGAAGGGGAGTTTGCAGGCTTTCTTTCCTACCTGCTTGAGAGCAGTGGGAGGAAATGCGTTGGAGCCAGACTGCACCGTTTGACCTTTGTGTTGGTTTATGATGCTTGCAGGTTATGTGGGGAGAAGTCTTTGATGGCCTTTTTAACCCTGGTCTTTCCAAAGAGAATTAGGCAAATATTTTACAGCCTAGCATCTAAAATGTGTTACTCTATGTTGCAAAAAATAATGAGTTTTAATCTTATGGGGATTGTATTTTTATTAGGAATTCCTCATATCTTTTATTCACTTGATGTCATATGGATCGTTACATTTTCAAACTTAATTATCTTCATAATCCTGAGCTGCACTGCATTTAATGAAACTGTTTTAAACAACATTTCATTCTGGTAGAAAGTCGTGATGCACAGCAATTAGGGCCCAATCCTGTGGGCAGAAAATTCTTTCGGAAACTGATGTCTGATTTCCAAGCTCTAGTAAAATATTTTCAGCCTTTTGACCTGGTTCATTAGGTAGAGTGTGGTCAGGCAATTAAGGTCTTAGGTGCATAATTTAATTTGCCACAAAGGTCAAGGGTGAGGCAGCAATTCAAAGCAGAGGGAAGCAGAGCTGAGTCCACAGGAATTGGGAAGAGACAGATGGCAGAGGGACAGATGCTCTCAGAAGGAAAAGCAAGAGCTGAGCTCCTCCACCCCATCGCCCGAGATGATGGAGGCCCATGGGCAGAGATAAGTCCCAGAACTTGGTGTCTAAGCTCTTGGTGAGACCACCACTTTTGGACATGAACTTTCTTCATGCCCTTGGGGGATTCTTTTCCTCTCTTCATTACCATCCATTTTTCTTATTCTCTTGTTCTATCCCTCTTTCTTTCTCCTTTGACTTTCTTGGACTGGAAGAAGAAATATCTGTGGTTTCAGGTAAGAAGTTTTATGATGTTGCACAGGATATTGCCTTTGAGCAATGATTCCTTAACATCACAAGCTGAAGTGGAGCACACCACAGAAATGCTGACTTCCCACAACTAGTTGTCAACTCTGTTTCTCTAGCATCTGTGCTGACTTCTTTCTACCTCTTCCTCTAGAGAAGCCACGTGCATCCACTCCTTTCTTTGGGGTTGAGGCACTACCCTGCATCCTGTATCAACCTGCAGATGCCAGGCTGGAACAACTGCGCTGCTCACACTGGTCACGGGGTGTGTGTAATTAAAAAGGAACATTACCTCTCATCTCCCCAGCAGGCACTGACTGCAGCCTGTGAAATGTGGCTAGCATACCGATTTGAGTAGTAGTAGCTGAAATCTCATTAGTCCTGCTGACTATTTCCAGTACGTTTTGGGAGTGCTTCATTACCATACAAACAGCAAGAGTCTGTTTGGAAAGTCTCATCCAAGAGGCAGAAATGCATTTTTCATGAAATGTGATTCCAGTTTCACGAAACGTGATTCCAAGAGTGGAAATGACCACTGCTAACACTCTGCAGGTCCTGTTGGAAAGTCTCTGTGTCATCCACCATTCTTTATACTTACAAATAAAAAGATTTTTCAACTCCAGTTGTTTAGAATGTAAGCACAGTACGTGCATCAGCTATTAACCAACTGATACTAGTCTTCTATCAGGGGATCCAAATTCCTTTGAATTCAGTGGAGTATTTTTATCTTCATCGATTCTGACTATTCTCCAACAGGCAGAGAAATAAAAATAATTTGTTTATTATTGATTAATATTCATTGCTTAAGTAGCCATTATACATTTATTTGCTTTCACTATTTTCTCATTTAATGTAGTTCCCATTTCTTTTAGCCACATTTAAATAACATTTACTACAGAACATGAATGGTTTGACTGATGTTTGGTCTTTTAAAAATAATCCTACAGCAAAGAAATTGGAACTACATCATAGTACATATGTGCTGCTCAGTCATAGCCAAGATCAATTACAAGATGTCATTCTGAATATCTTGATGGTAAAGAAACAGTTGTAAAATCTGAGTCCCTTTTTATAGCACTTAATTTCCATACTTCAACAAATCAGAAAGTACTTTACTATCTATTTAGAAATACTGTTTTCCTTTTCTCCCTCAGTTGCTAAATACTATGCCCAGTATGTCTGAACTACATCCTAAATGGCTGACACATACAAGCTGATTGCATCTTCTGTTTCTGGTGGACTACTGTAAAATCCTGCAAGCCCTATCCACTTCTGATTATCTCAACCATTTCAATCCTGTTACCTTCACTGATTTTGCTGTGTATGGTTTTGTCTTTTCTTACCATTACAGGATAACAAATATTGTCAGTGAAAATAGTTCACTTTCTCGACTTGATTTTGTCTTGCATTTTTAACAGTTTTTACCCTGCCTTGAACATTCCTGATTTGTCTGTTAGCTACAACTCCAAAGATAGGATCTCAGCCTACAGACAGTCTGAATTCTTCTGGAGTGTGTTGTCTGTTATCATATTGCTATATAGCAAAGGTTTCTATTCATGCAAAGGGCTCTGTTTTCTAACAGGTAAGTAGAGTAATGGGACTACCTGACTGCCTTGAAAACTTTTAATTCTTTTTTGCTTCTGCTGGAAAACTTAAAATTTAGGAAGGGAGATGTTGGTTTGGGTCTTTCAGCTCTATTTTTTTTAACCAAAGGTAGATATTTTCATATTGATAAAGTTTTTTGTGACCACGTCAACAGTACATTGGGTGCCTACATGGATTATGATCAGCATTGGAGATTGATTCTGCACTGTCTGTGGTAACTTCACCATTAAACTAGCTCATTTAGCTCTTGTTTTTTTGTTAAAAAAGTTTACTACCTTGAGAATGTGCTGAAATTCGAGTGTTCGAATCAAGCTTTCTCTGCAAGTTCTTTACCAACCTAAACATGGGGCCTTCAAGTCACAAAGACACTTGTTCATAACAAAGTGTTCATGAGCTTATATAGAACATTTTTAAGCATTGTCAGGTATGTTTAGAAATAAAAATCAACCTCTCTCTCATCCTTCCATATACTGAAGTTGCATACTTTGCTGTGATCTTATAGCATTGGATAGAAAATAGGGCTTTTAATGTTCTGCAATTGCTGCTCTCACTAATGCCATTAGAGTCTTTGCAGTAATGCCAACATAACCAAACTTGTTTGTTTGTAATTAGGTAAAAAAGTAGACACTTCTGTGGTTTTATGCAAACATCTTAGGTGAGGCACAGCATGACTCTGCATGACAAACTTAGAAAAAAACCCAAAACAAACCTTCTTCCAGAAACCTGAGAAATACTCTTCAGAGAGGAGTAGCTATGGTGATTTCCACCTGAGGACTAGATAGATGTTATCACTAATCTTTTAGCCTCTTTAAGTTTCCAGAATTTGGTCAACTATAACAGTTTTGCCAGACACTTTAATAGTTTTATTTTATTCTAATAGTAGATGTAGTATGCATTTTGGGCTTTATTTTTATTTGCATTAAGACACATATACTCCTTTGACCCCTCTGTATATTATTGTAATGTCTCTGCTTTGGTTGTAAAGTGTGCAAGTAAAAACATATGTTAGATTTTTATATTAACCCATCATGTTCCCAGTCTCTCTAGTTCATAACAACAGAGTGGGGATAAAATTAACATCCTGACATTTGTCAGCTGCCCAGAACAAATACGGCTCCTTCTCAGATTCAGTATCAGCACCGGCAAGGATGCTCAGGTTTTCTTAGTAGAGCATAACAAATCAGAGTGCAGAATAAGCCACATTTTCTTTTGCTTGAAAAGCAGAAACAGACATACTCTTTCACATAAACTGAAGAAAAGGCTATTTAACCTGTTTCTACAAGGCTTTTTTTCTGTCTACTTGGAAAATCTGTAAGCTGTTTTGACTTCTAAATAGCGACTGCTTAATGAATGCAAGGTGAGATGTTACTTTGACAAAGTAGCCAGATGTAGTATGAAATGACAACAAAAATATTTGTCACATCTTCTATTCACCCGTATGGTCACTTGAAAAATGATCTCATTCAATCAATCAACCTACTTTGACTCTTCAGGGTTTTGTGTGCTTTACCTTATAGATAAAAATTACTTTTTACACCTGTAAGCCCTGAGCATTAAAAAAGCTGAGAATAATGTGGATCCACTGCATTCTCAGGTAACAAGAAGATAATGAGGACTCAGCTGCAAACAACTGGAAGGGCTTTGCTGCCCAGATGTGACTGATGGCGTAATTTGAAGCCATGAGAGTTGCAAACATGGGATGGCAGCCAGGATTTGTTCTGAAAAACTTCTATTAATAGAAATGGGCAGTAGGAAGGAGGAAGAGACCAAACCTCAGAAGCAGGATCCACTGAAAAACTTCAAATATTTAAACAATAGTAATTCTTCTGTTCAAAGACTCATTTTGAATTCATTAACACCAGATTTAGAATAGCCTCTAAATAAATCAGATATAATAGGAAAATTATAGAGAGACAATGTCCCATTAAGCCATTTTTTTTTTTACCTTCCAGAGTGGAATGTACTTTATGTAATTTAAATAAAAATGTCCTATTACTCCTTTGTTATTCACATGATTAAAATAGATGCCAAGGACACATGAAAAGGCGAAGTATCTGCCTGTTAAAATGACAAAGTATAACAGTGAATGTTTACCATTAAAATGCTAATTTTTAAGAGAATAAAACCAACAGAAAGTCTTCTTTTAACAATGAAATTAATTTTGAGTGCTGAAGCAACATTTCTACTGGCTAAATTACTCTGTTTTTGTGTTCCATAGAAGCAGAGGTGTCACTATTCATCCATGCAGTTATAGCTGCAGACTGGAGAGAACACAATTCATGATGAAAAGATAGTACGATTTCAAATTGCCTTCTCTTCATGGCACCTTCAGCGAGATCAGCATAGCTGTGAATAACAGAGCAAAGATGGTACTTTTCAGTATCTTGGCACTGCCTTTCATTTTTGTTGTACCTGGTCTGTCTTAAGCTTTTAAAGTATTTGATTCCTGGAATCCACTTTCTTTGACAGTTCAGACTTGTTATGTGTAGAGATTTCAGTAACTTGACCAAAAATGTGATTTTTATTTTTTTACCCTTTTTAAATAGGAACAAAGTTTGTATGGATTCTCTGATTTTGATTTACAGCTACCATTGTTTATAAATCAGTTAAAACTACTAAACCGGCAGATTCAAACTAAAACACAATAAGCTACTCTTCAATCAAGATAAGCAAATAGTTTTCTCTGTTTTTTTATTAAACTACTCCCAAGCAGATACATAGACAAATGCTGAAGTTTCAAACCACTGAAAAGCTCCAAAAAGCTACTTTTTAAAGTCAAAGCTTCCACATAAATGTCTCTCCAAGTTGCTGTAGAAATGTATTCCTCTTTCTGTCCCATAAAAGCGTCCTCTCCTATCCCACTTCCTCTAGATTATTTAAACCTGTGTTCTGACAAATTCAGAAACCAGTGACAGATTTTAAGCCTGATACTTTAGCAGTTACAGTGCATTAGAAACAGATGCAAACTATCTATAGTTAGAAAATCCAGACTATGAAGAACTTTACTTTGAGCATCAAAAAAAAAAAAAAAAAAAAAAAGAAGATACAAAAGCTCTAAGTACTCGTGGAAGCAAAGACCAACAAGTTTCTAGTCAGTGTAGAGAGGGACTTTTACAGTTCTCCAGTAAAGTAGAAAGCATTACTGAGAGACCTGGAATGATATCAGATAGTTCAGGTGTTATTACATATAATCATAAATTTTAAAATTACTGGGTTTTGCAGGTATTTGTTTTATTGTGCTCTGAGCTACACCCCAAAGCTTTAGAGAATGGAAGAGATCAACAAAAGTATTAGCAACATGTTTAACCTTTCAAAAAGCTGTATACTTCAGTTTTATCTCAGAAAAGATAGAACACATAGTGGAGTGGATAAAAATTCAGCAGCAGCTTTCCAGGTAACTAGTAAAATCCATTAATAACTTTGCCACTTAAACTGATTTGATCTAATCATGTTGTTAAAAACAGTCATTACTCCTAACTTGAATGTTCTCTAGAAATCTTGAATGATTTTTACTATAATTTCCTCCTGTTCTTTGAAGATGATGTAAAGTGACATCGTTCATGTTTAGGTCATTAGTGGGTTTTATGTCTTTCTATCCATTTTTTTTTTATTTACTAATACCAGTGATTTTGGAAGGGGCAGATTAGCATCCTAATAGGCAGGAAGAAATACTGTGAAAATTAAACGTCTCAGTGACTGTTTGCTTACTCCTCCCCCTTTTTCATGTACTACTCAACTCAGATTCAACATCTCCCCTGAGGTCAACCATCTGTTCATATTTCCCCAGTCAAATCCCACCTCAGGAGCTATTTCTGTTACAAAGTGTTAGTCAGCAACATTTCATTTATTGAACTACCTCAGAAATATTCACTTATTTTCCAAAACATCGTTCCATTATTTTGTAGCTGAAGGAGGAGTTTTTCTTCATATTTGCTCTGAAAACCTGGACAGAAAAAGAGGGTTACTATTAGTAGTTTTCTGAATTTTTATTTCCAAAGACAGCTGTTACAGAAAATGACTTGGAGTTGTTCACTGACAAGAAGCTCAACATGACCCAACAGTGTGCATCTGCAGCCCAGAAAGCCAACGGAAACCTGGGCTGCATCAAGTGTGACCAGCAGGTCAAGGGAGGGGATTCTCCCCCTCTACTCTGATCCCGTGAGACCCCACCTGCTGTGTCCAGCTGTGTCCAGCTCTGGGGCCCCAAACATAAGAAGGACATGGACGTACTCAAGCAGGTCCAGAGGAGACCACCGAGATGATCAGGGGGCTGGAGCACCTCCCCTATGAGGGCAGGATGAGGGAGTTGGTGTTGTTCAGCCTGGAGAAGAGAAGGCTCTGGGGAGACCTTATAGCGGCCTTCCAGTACTTAAAGGGGCTACAGGAAAGGTGGGGAGGGACTCTTTATCAGGGAGTGCAGGGACAGCACAAGGGGTAATGGTTTTAAGCTGAAAGAGGGTAGACTTAGATTAGATGTAAGGAAGAAATTCTTTACTGTCAGTGGTGAGACACTGGCACAGGTTTCCCAGAGAAGCTGTGGCTGCCCCCTCCCTGGCAGTGTTCCAGGCCAGGCTGGACGGGGCTTGGAGCAACCTGGGCTAGTGGAAGGTGTCCCTGCCCATGGCAGGGGGGGTGGCACTAGATGATCTTTGATGTCCCTCCCAACCCAAACCATTCCGTGAGCCTATGATTCTATGCTGAGTGAGAACACAAGTTATAGGACCACAGCTGACCCTTCTAGGAATTCAAGGTGGACTGATAACTGATCCTGGCTCAGGCATGGCTCTCTCCCGGCACTGTTTCTGACAGATCCACCGGGTGAATTTCAACACTGTGTATCAACGGCTTCGATGAAAAACAAACAGTTATGCTGAGGTCAGAAGCTCAGTCTTGTTATAACAGTTTAAGGTGGCTCACAAGTCTGTATCAGGTTCATTCATTCATTGATCAGGAGGCAGTAATGTAAATGCTTTGCTAATGCCAACTCTTAATACGTCTCCAAAGACAGATAGGTTGGGAATGAGAATGGACGATACTACTTTGGATCATCCTCAAGGACAGTAAAAATTTATTGCCAAAAATATTACGGATCTCCAAGGAATGTTCAAGTAAGGAGCATTTTTCTTTTTTCTTTTTTCTTTTTTTTTTTTTTTTTTTTTTTTTATTGTGAGTAGCCCACTGCAAAGGGAGAAGTGTGTATCAGAGGCAGACGAGCCTGCCACAGGAATCTGCCGTGAGGGGTGCCCAACTCCTACCCCAGAACTGATGGCCAAGGTCAGGGAGGTTATTGCAAAGTCTCAGAGCTGCGCGGGGAACAAAAGCCAGGCAGCGTCCCTAAACGCCATCCCAGGAGCGGAGCCTTGCCGGCCACGGCTCCGCGGCCCCGGCCGAGCTCTCGGGGGGCTCCGCTGGCTCCACTCGACCCGGGGGAACGGCGACGGGGCTGAGCCGGCCGCCTGGAGAGCTGCATGTCGGCGGGGGCCGACCCTGCTCCCCGCCCCGAACCCGCTCTGCTATTTCGGGTGGGCTCGCCCTGCCGAGAGCCCCGGGCCGCGCCGCCGGTGATGCCGCCCGGCCCCGCCGCTGAGAGGGCACACGGCGGCGCCGGCGGGGAGCGCGGCGGCGGCGGCTCCCAGCGCTCTCAGAGGAGGGCCCGGCGCTGCGCCGCGGGGAGGCGGCCGGGGGCAGCGCCCGGGCTCGGCGGGGCGGGGGGAGGCGGCGGGAGGCGGCGCCGGGCGGGGCCGGGACGGGGCCAGGAGGGTTGAAGCGAGCGGCGGCGGCGGGAGAGCGGCAGAGGCGCGGCAGCGGCGGCGGTGGCAGCGGCAGCGGCAGCGGCGGCAGCGGCAGCGGCGGCGGCAGCGGCAGCGGCGGCGGCGGCGGCGGCGGCGGCGGCGGCGGCGGCGGCGGCGGCGGCGGCGGCGGCAGCAGCAGCAGCAGCAGCAGCAGCAGCAGCAGCAGCAGCAGCAGCATGGCTTCGTCGCAAGGGAAGAACGAGCTGAGGTTCGCCGACTGGATGGCAGCTCTGCCCGGCAGCATCCACCGCATCCCGCTCACCAACCTGGCCATCCCGGGTAGGTGATCCCGTCTCCCCGCCCCGCCGCCGGGGCTGCGCCGGGGCGCGGAGCGTTGAGCACCTTTCGCTTCCTCACGCCCTGCTCTGGCTTTCCGCTTGAGATGCCTCGTCGTGCTCTGGCATGAGCCGGAGGGGCGGAGGGGTGCCCGCAGGACGCGGTTCCTGCGGCCCCAAACTGTAACGAACTTGGAGGTGATGGCTGGCGGGGCGCACGGGCTGCGCCTTGCTGTTTGTGTGCGGGAGGAGCGCCTTCCTGCACCGCTTTACTGGACCTCATGTATGACCAAAATGCCATGTGCTGCCTGTTCCCTCGTAAACTTGTGCCGCGAGGTCGGGTCCCAGCTCGGGAGGGGGGAGGGGGGGGGGCGGTGGGGTGCAGGTCTGCCGGCTGTCGTGAGGGTATTCAGATCGCACCGGTGTGCGACTTCATCTCGGGTCGCCTTCAGAAAACATCTGATCTCACCGTGAGAAATGGCAGGTCATGGTACTCTATGAACCCTTTCATTGCTGCACTCTCTGCATTTTTTTAGTAAGGTTTTAACTGTAACTGTAGACTTACACAAAATACATATCAGAATCCAAACCAGTAATTGATTCGGATGATCCCTGGTTTGAGGGAGCACCTCATTTTGCAAGGCATCTATCAGCATCTTGTCCCCTTTGAGATGTCTAACATGAATGAGGTTTCAGAGATGCTGAAGCTGTAACATCTCTTAAGCTCCTTATGAGAAATGCTCACTTCTTGCAAGTTTTGTGTAGCAGCTGCTCATGTTACAGCAATTTTTATAACACTAGTCAAAGGTATTTTTTTGAGACAATGTAATTGCAGCAGCTATTTGCTAGCATGTGTTTTCTATAGTTCCATTTAAACACCCGTGTGACCTTTTAAAATCATGTCTCTTAGTTTCTTACAGTTTACACAAGCTATGTCTAGTATTTTACTTGCTACACTGGGTTTTGCTATTGGTTGAATGTATTATGTATAAATTTGTGTCCCTCCAGGGCACAGGAATCAAGCATCTGTAACTGTTAATGTCAAAGTATGTTTGGTGTTAGTAACTTTTCATTAACCCACAAGCTGCGGAATGTTCTTACAGAATGTTGGCTGTGATGAGAAATGAGACTGAGATTCATTGGTCCTTGTCAAGTTAAATCTATTATTTTAGAGATTTTCTCTTGGTTTTGAGGACATTGTGATCAAACTTACTTGCTTCCAGATGCAAGAAATTGCATTACGTATTCCCTTTAACTGGCTTTCTTGACTGAAGCATCTTGAGGCCATACTGGTGCATCTTATCTCACCAAGATCTCTTAGCTACTTTCTCATAGCCTCTTTGTAAAATATAGGAGAGTTTTTCACAGTGGATGTTCTTCAGTGCTTTGGCAGTAATAATACAAGCTTTCGCTATTTGTTAACATGTTTACATTTTTGGCAAATACATAACCTACTGTGGGCTGTAAATTCCAGTTAATCCCAGTACAGCATTAAGCAGCAGGCACATTCTGCATCCTGTAAGTGCAAAGACTGACCCTTTACATTGGCAGAAGGGTTTTGTTCATGTAACAGCCATGCACAGTCTTGCTTTTTGTGAAATTAACAGCAAAACTTACATGACTTGAGTGGCATGGGGTTATAAGCTTAGAAATTTGCCCTTCTGTTATTGTACATTGACATAAACTTCACTTAACTGCCTATTTCACTTTTAAAATTTCAGCTTTGGCAAATAGAGCCTTATGGGGAGGGAGGCAATATGTTTCATATGAATTTGTCAGTTATGGAGCGTGGCACACAGGCTGTTATTATCTTCTAACAGCAGATTTATTATATTCAACATACAGTATGGAAATACACAATATTAGTACACAGGCAAACACTGGATTGATTTAATCCTTTAAGAAGAAATAACCTTTGAGACATTCATAATGTTTATTTAGAAGTTTCTTCCCATATGATCACAGCTGAACATTAATGCTAGGTGCACTTAATAACTATTAACATATAACTGCTATTCAAGTAATTAATGCAAGGAATATGTAGAATGCAAAACCTCGTATGTCAAATATTCATATTTTTAACTTGTGAATTTTCAACTGGTTTGGAAACTAACATTTAATAACTAATGTATTCATACAGTTACTGCTATATCTTCTAAATAGCATTTTGTTTACATTGCGCCTTTTTTTTTTTTTTTTCCCCCTTGCCAAAATAAGTTAACGGGGTTTTTTTGTTTGTTTGTTTGTTTGTTTTTGTTTTTTTTTCCGCCAGCAGGATGTAAACTTCCCTTACGCAGTAGGAATACCGATTTTGACCTTAATTCAGCAGGACAGAAGACAGTTCAGGAGCCAGAGTAACAGTGTGGTGCTAATGTTGAAGAAAACTATTAGCTTGAAAATGTTAGAATGAATTTTCCAAATGAATGTATCATCACTTACCCAATACAGGGGATGTTCCACTGTATTAGGGGAAAAATGTTTTATTAGAAATAATCAGTACTTTTCTCATTATTTAGAAGGAGTTCTTGGAACTGAGATGATACACTGTTTTTGCACAGACATGCATGTAATATTTTAACTGTTGCAAAGAGAAGCAGAAAACCCATAGTATTGTCATGATTGTATTTAAATGATACTGTTGAAGGTATGTTATGTTCATATTATATTTAAAAACATGATCAATCACACTTTTTTTTTCCCCTAATTTGTCAGTTTTTAAGCTTATGCAGTCACAAATTTATACTCTTTATCACCAGTTATGCTTCCAAGGTCAGTGCTGAGTTTTGTTAGTATTCCAGTAAATTCATTTATTCATTTCATTCTCTACAGTTCAAGCCAGGTACTATTGTTTTCCTAAAACCAGGAATCCAATAGATGAGGTGGAGATCTCTAATACAACTTGTGCCAGCTCTGTTAATCAGAAACTTTTCCATTTGCATTTCTTCCAAATATGAGGATGATGTGTTATACCATGACATTTTCTTCTTTCCTTGTGCTGTCTATGTCTGTGTTCTCTTGCACTGCAAATGGCAGATTTTCCTCAAGTGAAGGATACCATTAGAAAATAATAGTGTACAGTACTTGGGAATAAAATAATCTCTTCGCTTCCAGAAAATACCATGCATATTTAGTCTTTTATTGCCATGACAATTAGAACAATGACAGGATATATTCTTAGGACTGCAGCCCAAGGTGTGTGTCTCCTAGCATGTGTAAACTGCCTTTTATGTTAAAAGATCTGCCTAGCTAAACTCACAACAGTCTGGTGAAGAAAAAAAAGTGGAGGATTGTAGATTGTTTTTGTTGTTGGTTGGGGGAGAGGGGTGGGAAATATTTTTTGGTACTTGGTAAAATGCAGTTTTGTTCAAAGCCTGTGCCTCTTTGACCAGGGTAAGAAGTAGTTTTTTTGTTGATAATGTATGTTTATAGAACTGAAATCTTTGTGCTCCGAGATAAAGGCTAGAAGGTGAGGTATAGAGAGCCTGTGTATTCTGCTGTGTTAATGCCCTTTTCTTAATCCGGGCTGAGCGTATAAACTATGTGCAATGCAGTAAAGTAGACATCAGTAGGCAGCATTTCCTTATGAATTGAGACCCACTTACTGATCAATTAACTTTCTTACTGACAATCTGTAAATATGTATCTAGTTTTATATCAGTGTTAGTTTTTGTACAAATAATACGTGTAATACATGTTGCCTTTTCGCCTGATGTTAGTATTCCAAACTCCTGAGAAGTCTAGAAGAATAATTTGTGATGGAAAAAAGTATTTTCCTCCCCAAGTAACTAATCCGTCCACCAAAATTTGTGCTAGCCTAAGACCTGCCATATGAGCAATCCTGATGTGTGCTAGAGACATGTGTGTTCTTCATATAATGCAGATAAAATCTTCTGAATGAATTTGAGACCCAAAATATTCCTTGAGTGCATAATTTTGAGTTGGGACTCCAGGTTCTTGTTTCATAGGAAAGTTTTCTACTTTCTTCGAGCAGATGAAACCTTTGGCCACAGTATTTGCTCTTGTCACTGGAGGATTCACTGTGAATCCTTAGTGAAAATTATTTTCACAGTGATACCAGCTTGGCAGCTATGTTTGCTGAATGTTCCTTATGAGGAATGCACAGGACCTGACTGGTTTCTTTTGTTTCTCAGATGATTTTTTTTTTTTTTTTTAAATTTTGACCTATAAAGTTCTTTGTCTATCAGCCAGAAAACAATTACTAGACACAGCAGAGCTAAAGTTGGCTCACTTTAAATAAGAAGCTGTTGGAAGGTGGAATTTTTTGTTACCCATCTTCAGAAAGAGAATCTGAGACTTGAAATTTGTATTTTCCACTGTCTCACTATCAGCATGCTTTGAAAAGAAAGAGCAAGACTTCATACAGAATTAGTTTGCAAAAAGGGAGGATGTGTGATAGTGTCAAAGGTGTATTAAGAGATGGGAGATGGTACAAGGAGACTTGGGAAAAGCATGCATGTTATTGTATTTTATATTTTAGTTGTATTTTATATTTCAGTTGGTTTTTGAATGACAGGACTTCTGAGGTAAAATAACACTGTTTCAAATATTTTAAATTCCTGTCTTCTGTTGTAATAACTTGAAATTGTTTAAGTAATTGCTTTTTGGGCAGACACTTCTCATTCTCAGCCCCACGGGCTAGAAATACTTCCTTGTTGGCTATATAGATAGGCAACACTGACTGTTTAAATGTTATTAGGGAGCTCTTTAATTTTGAGCTGGAACAGCCAATAAAATTGGATGTTCTTAGAGTGAAGAGTGATTGTCTTTGGGAAGCAAGTGGGACCTGTTTCATCCTTGTCTGTCCACTAGTGATGAACAGAGTACCTCCACTTCACTTGCCAGGTCCGATTCTGTACAAAATTAGCTCCTCTAAGAACCATAAACTGATGATGTGGGTAAACTTACATATAAACCTATAATGCAGGTTTCCCGTTCGTTTTTGACATGCATGTAAGTATCTAGAAGAACTGTTTCTTTTTCCAGTGCACCCTTTACTCTATTTCAGTGTTCTACCTGAAGTACTTTATTCTCTGCTCAGAAAATGAACAAAGATCTTCATAACTGACCTTCCTAACTTTTTTAGGCTAATTCTCTTCTTCCTTGTTGATGGTTGTCTTTTTACATAATTTTTCTCCACAAAACAGTCTCTCACTGGCCCTGCACATGCTAATGTGCCATTTCCAACCCTTTCAGAAATATTTCTGTGGATACAGTTTCCTGTGTCATTCAGTATTTATTTCCCTTGCTGTGACGTGTTTCTAGCATGCACAAAATTAAGCTGTTTGGTTCAAAAATTTAACAGTTCAAGCCCTTCAGTTACTTGCCCATCTGCTACGAGAGTAATTTGAAACTGCCTTTGCTTCGTTTCCCAACAGGAGCTGTTTATTTAATCCCGCAATCTCTGTCTGCTCTGTCTCCTGTGGCTTAGTTCCAGCAGAGCTGGCTTCTTCTCTGACCTGCCTTGCGTCCCACCACCATGGCAGGTGCAGCAGAGGGAATGGCTTTATTGCCATCTGGAGTTATTCCTCTGTTTCCACCTCATTGAATTTCTGTTTTATTTCATCTCTTGGCTGAAAACTTCTTAACTGTTCTCTGCATCTAGACTGCCCTTCTGACAATTTTTACCTTTGTGTTTGGTATGTGGTTTATGTTTGGTAACATACTACAGTTCTTACTGTAGTGCAACTTGTACTGCGTCTTTCACACAAAATGATACTTGCTTTGAAGATGCTCAGACACACCCAACTGTGCAAGTATTCAAAAATGTGGGTACAAAGTAGACAAAGTTATGGAGACTATAACTTTAAGACCCCCAAGAGGGCTATGTAGTTTCTTCTACTAGAAATTGATTGTATGTATTTACTAAATCTGAAAAGTATTTATTAAACAGATTCATGTTTAACAGTTCTGCTCTTCAAAGAGTAGCCTGTTCCAGGGAGAATAACCTCCATGCCCATCTTTTCCTTTCTTCAAAGTAGGTACAAATTATGGATGCTTAAGTTGTGATCATATCTGCTTGTACAGTTCTTATAGTAAAGCCCATGGGACGTTACAAAGCATATAATTTGGAAGAAAGATAGTTCAAAATATGGAAGTTTGTATTTGAATCTAAACTTTTGCAAGGTTGAATGTTTTTTTTGTTTGACACTGTAGCATATCTTGGTTTAATCTTATCTTTTCCATTATTTTGAAGAGTTGTGTGGTATCAGCTAAGAACTGTACAGACACACTGAAATGCTGGGGTAAGTCAATGTAAACAAAGGTAACAAAGCACTTCTTTTCCCCTCTCAAGTAGCCTGCCAAAAATGGGAATCACTAGTGATTTCCTCCAGGGGATGCCCATCTGCAATAAGGGCTGTAAGGAGGTTCCAGGGAACTATAGTCTGACCTTGGTGCTGGGGAAGGTTATGGAGCAGATCATCTTGGGTGCCATCACATGTATGGGACAACGAGGTGATCAGGCCCAGCATGGGTTTATGAAAGGCAGGTTCTGCTTGACTAACCTGATGTCCTTCTGTGATAAGGTGGCCTGCTTAGTAGATGAGGGAGAAGCCATGAATGTTGTTTACCTAGACTTTAATAAACCCTTTGACACCATTTCCCACAGACTGCTCCTGGAGAAACTGACGGCTCACGGCTTGGACAGGTGTACACTTCTCTGGGTAAAAAATTGTCTGGATGGCCGGGCCTAAAGACTGGTGGTGAATGGGGTTAAATCCAGTTGGCGGCCAGTCCCAAGAGGTGTTCCCCAGGGCTCAGTAGCAAGGCCAGTTCTGTTTAATACCTTTATCAATGATCTGGACGAGGGTATCCAGTGCACCCTCAGTAAGTTTGCAGAATGTTGATCTGCTTGAGGGTAGGAAGGCTCCTCAGAGGGATGTGGACAGGCTGGATCGATGGGTTGAGGCCAGTTGTATTGAAATTCAACAATTGTGACTCCTGTACTTGGGTCACAACAACCTCTTGCAATGCTACAGGCTTGGAGAAGAGCAGCTGAAGAGCTGCCTGGCAGAAAAGGACCTGAGGGTGTTGGTTGACAGCCGGCTGAACATGAGCCAGCAGTGTGCCCGGGTGTCCAAGGCAGCCAACAGCGTCCTGGCTTGTATCAGAAATAGTGTGGCCAGTGGCGAGCAGGACTAGGGAAGTGATTGTCCCCCTGTACTCAGCACTGCTGAGGCTGCACCTCGAATACTGTGTCCAGTTTTGGGACCCTCACTACAAGAAAGGTATTGAGGTGCTGCAGCATGTCCAAAGAAGAGCAACAAAGCTCATGAAGGGTCTAAAGCACAAGTCTTACCAGGAGTGGATGAGGGAACTGGGGTTGTTTAGCCAGGAGAAAAGGAGGCTGAGGGGAGACCTTATTGCTTTCTACAACTACCTGAAAGGAGTTTGTAGCAGGGTGGGTGTCAGTCTCTTCTCCCAAGTAACAAAGGATAGGACGAGAGGATTTAAGCTCATGTTGCACCAAGAGAGGTTTAGATAAGGTATTAGGAAAAATTTCTTCACTGAAAAAGTATTAAGCATTGGAACAGGCTGCCCAGGGTATTTAAACGTTGTGTAGATATAGTACTTATGGACGTGGATTAGTGGTGGACTTATCAGTGTTAAGTTAACAGTTGGACTCAGTGATCTTTAAAGTCTTTTCCAACCTAGATCATTCTATGATTTCAGTGATGAATAGTTTCTGCACTTTCATGTATTTATGCTTCTGATAGAAAACTGGTGCTGTGTATGTTTGCACAGCTATTCCACTTGTGGTCATATTTCACATTTTAATAGTAAGGGTTCAGTTTCCTTACTGGATATAGATAAATAGCAAAGAAATAATTTGTGCCAAGAAGTGGTTGGTTAATCTGAAGTTCTAAATAATTTAATTTTTTTCTACCATTTTCCACATGGAAGAACAGCTAAACAACAAAACTGTTAAATTGCAGTTTATAATACCAATAGTAACCCCTCCTTAAATTGTCATTTGTCCAAAATGCTTGAGGCATTCTTTGTTCCCTCCTAGATTAGTGCCTGGTAGATGAGGACTAAATGTTGAAAGGTACTGATGACTGCCAGCTTCCTTGGAAGCTGACATTCCTCGGTATTCCATCATCTCAGGTTCAGCTATCCAAAGAGAATGTTCACTGAAATGTTCGTACTGTAGCGAAATGTCATAGCTACTTAAAAGTTGGTTTTCTTTAGGTGAAACGGAATATATTGTTTTTTCTCTTTGAAAGTACAGGTTTAGTCTTTTTCTGTTTGTTCTAAAAACATCTCAGAGTTTTCACTGTGATCTAACTTTTAAGAAAATTACTAGAACAGTTTTTAGATGCTTTGCCACCTTTTAAAACACCTCTGTTCATATTAAATAAAGTTTAATCTTTGCTTCGTCTGATCTCTTATCTGGATAGATTGCATACCTCATGAGTAAATACTTCATCTTAGTGTTTCAACTATGAAATGAAACATCACAGAATATCTTGAAAAAGAGAAAGGAGGAAAGAAAAAAATGGATTTCCTTAGTTTCTAAGGAAACTAAGATTTCCTTAGACCTTAGTTGCGGTTTCAGTCTTCGCTCCTATCTGTGCGTGACGCGTATGATGTTTCAGATGACTGGAGATGTATGACATGTGGCAGCTATGAAGGTGAAAACCAATCCACGAAGTTTATTGGATTATGAATTTTTGCTTCAGATTTTAAAAAGCCAAAATAAAGGGCACGGAACTAACCTGCTCTTAAATAAATTCTTCAGCTTTTTTTTTTTTTTTTTTCCCCCAAAATATGAAACTGTTGGCTTAGGGCCTCAAAGTGTATTAGTTTGTTGGTTTGCTAAATCCTTTTGCTAAAACTTCCTGTTCTTCAAAAATACACACTTCAGACTAGTCTGGATGTTCACACCAAAGCCAAATGACATGTTTGTAAATCTTCTGAACTAGCGTGTGAGTAGAATTGTCTTCTGGTGTTTCACTTGGATGCCTGCCACTAAAGGGTAGAAGAGAAATGGAGAAGTTTTAGTAATTTTCATTATCTGTGAAGCTACTGTATGATCTTTAGAAAGCTGTTAGAAATCTTTGCCATTTTTTTTTGTCTTTGTAGACTGCAGCTGGTAATCTGAAGAATACTACAGATACTGAGGCAGGTCTTGTTCTTAGGAGGATAACTGGGTTAGGAAGTGTGCTCCATGGGTTGTGGAACATTTCACTGACCCCTAGGCAGTGCTTTGGGAGAAAGGCCATTTGTCTGTTTCACACTGCAAAGCTCACACAAGCTTTTGGTGGAGTGTTGCTCTCCAGCCATGTTAATAATACCCAGAAGTTGCTTTGTCAGCAGAGGAAAAGTTTGAGTAGATAGTGACTCTAGTTGCTAGTGCAGGAATCCCAACATGTTTGCTATTTTAGGATCAGTCTTGTTTCTGTTGAAGCCCTTAAATTTTGCAAGACTGTTCTAACTATGTAGATCATATTCATAAGTACTGTCTCAGAAGCCATGGCAAACTGGGGAGGTGATGTTCCTTAAATATTGTGTGTGTCCACGCATGTTCTCATCATGTGATCCAAAAAAATTAGTATTTTGCATTGTTTCCTTCGAACTGTCTGCTTTGACATCTCAGAAGTGGCTTGTTTATGGATGATGGACAGATCAGGAGATCACTTTAAAGCTACTGCAGAAGACATCTGCTAGTTGCTTTTTCCATTGCTGGAAAGCAAGGAGGACTACATTTGCACTCTGTATTGCAGTGCAGTGAGAATGAATCATTAGTGCACTGAGGTGAGCTGCATTTGAACAGAAACTCCTCGGTTACCGTCAGCCAAAAAAAGGAGGAAGGTGTTGACTAGAAGTTCTCCTGGAGGTAAAGATCTAACCTGGACATTGAATAACAGATGTTGTGGGTTTGCCTGTGTTCATCTCTGTATCCTCATTGCACTGCTTTTAGGGAGTTGCATAATTGGATCCCCAGAACCTCTTCTCAGTGGGTGCATGCTGGAATTAGCTGTGCTTGCATATGTGTATTGGGCCTCAGAGCGCACACCACAGCAGTCAGCAGTGCATTTTTTTGGTCAACAAATTGCATGTTTAAAGTCAGAACTACTTAGACCATGTAAGTATGTGAACCCATCTGGAATTTTCTGTTTTGGCAGTGTTTGTGGGTTGTTTTGTTTTTTTAATGCTTCAGATTTTCCCCAAGTTGATATAGTTCTCTCACCATCTCTAGGACTGAAGTGCAGGCTTTTCCAACGGCACAGAGATGCTCAGTTTTGATAAACTTAAATCTTCAAAGCATTGCTCAGTTGGAGTTCTGACTTACTCTGCCTCTGATGCAAAATTGACAGCCTTTATGCTTTGCAGTAGGAGAGTTTGCCTCAAATTGAGTCCTGCATGGGATGGAAATGTGGAGCATATGTATTTTGACCTTCTAGTCATGCTTCAAGGCTTATGTAGTAGTATAGACTCTTGCTGTGATAGGGAGCTGGACTCGTGCTGCTAGCCAAGTGTTATTTAGTGCATGTGCCTAGTGAATGTTTTCAGAAATGTTTTATAAGTTGACAATAAAGAAGGAGAAATCAAGCCAGCTTCAGTAATTTTTGGATGTAGCTGTCTTATAGGGGAAACAAGCCAAGAGACACTGTGAAAGACATAAACAGTGCGTATACATATGAATGCTGTTGCTTCTAGCGTGCAGAGGCAGGAATCCCTTTAGATTGTTATATGGAGAAAACTGGGATTTCTAAGATCAGTTTGAATGAACTGTCTGTCAATGATGCAGGGTCTTCTGGCTGGAAACTATGTGAATAGGAACCCATAAAACGAGACACTGTCTTATTTAAGAGCTCGGGATGATATGGTGGTGGTACTGAGGAGAAATGGTTTGCTTTTGTGCCATTGTGTATTTGGCCATGTCAAATCCTCCTGCTCTATGTGGGTCAGAAAAGTCACTGAAAGGTTGGCTGGTCTGGTCCACCTTATGATTTCAATTTCTAGCTGTTTGTTAAAGTCATACCTACATGACAAAAATCTTTGAAGTTGCATCCTTTAATAAGGCAGTAGTAACCTCTGCTGTAGGAGAGTGAGTTCAGTTTTACAGGAGAGCTGTGTTGGTACATGGACAAATAAACATAACGAGTATTAAACTGAGCCAGGTTACATGGTATGGGAGATGCAAGATGAGAAGTGGTGTGCTAGAGGACATCGAAGGTGCCACTGGTTTAGTGCCCTGGCTCTGGTGTCTTCTCTGATCTGTGTCAGGGAAATGGTTTAAGGACGAGGTGAGAATAAAGGGATATTCCCCCCACCACATATATCCCCTTACTATTCTAGCCTGTGGATTTCTTGAGCCAGAAGGTTCCATCCAAACTGTTATGTTGTATAACCTCTGATGGACTCCTTTTCCATTGGCTTTCAAGACAGCTGTGTCCATTAGTCTGTAAGGCTGGAGTAGGGACTTTCCTTGTTCCCCGTGGCTGCTGGAGAGTGTGAGGTTTGTGCAGTTGTGGGGAGAGGGCGCAAGGGTTTGTGACACTGGTTCAGTAATGGGAGAATGTGACTGGGACAAGAGAGGACTGAGACAAGCCTGGGTCCCTGCTTCTGGGACTGCTTAGTTTTTTGACACTGAATAGATACTGGAGAGAACTACAGAACCTGCGCTGGAAGCAGTTGATGCAGTCTGAATGCCTCTTTCCTAGCTGAACATGGTAGTTCGTCTTGTGGTCTCCTGGGTCCTGTGAATCTCACCCACTGCTGCAGAGATTTAGGGGCATGACTGGAGGACATCCTCTTCATTTTCCCAATGCTCAGTAGTTTCTGGCTATTTACGATCCATATAAATCAACATTTCTTTGTCCTGGAGGAAACATATATCTCTTTGACACGCATACATTTTGTCACCTACCCTAGAGGAACTAACACTTGGGGTGGCCTCTTTCCAGCCCAGCCTGCTTCTGAAAGTAAGTTTTCAGGCAACAATAAGCCACCAGTGTAATTTTCAGAACTGGATTTTATCTTTGTTTGGCATTGCTTTTCCAGATGTGCCAAGAGAGATAAGATTTCTTAATCTTTAATCTACCTTTCTAGGCTGTGAATTACCTTGAATTTTATCAGAGAGAGGGGAGGTGATGCAGTTTTGTTGTCATTTTAAGGTTTTAATAATAGATGTTTTCATATTTTGAATGGTATTCAGAAGCGCTGATAAACAGACTTAATGCCTTGAAAGCAACTTCTCAGTTCGAGAGATAATGCCCTTTCCTTTTGAAATTGCTATTGTCTACAAGACTATGCTGTTCCTGGAAGACAGAAACCAAGAAGCTAAACGCAATCCCTTTTACATCATGCTTTCCTTCGGGTGTCATTTTAACTCTGTCTTAAGTATGAGATACAGGCTGGAAATACTTTGTTAGAGAATATTTAAAGCCAGTAGAAATATGGAGAAGTATTCTTCTAACGTGGAAATCACATTTAAAAGTAAGTGGGGATAGGCTAGCAATTATGTCACTCTGTCTCAGGTAGTAATTTGTGACCTGTGTTATAATCTAGGAGACAAAGTAATGTGTTTTCAAAACCCACCAACTTTTGGACAAACCAGGATAGATCCAGGAGGCAGAGAAGGCAACATTATGCTTGAACATCATGCTTTTTTGCATGAGTTCAACCCAGTTCACAGTTAAGTTTGGGTGGGTTTTTTGTTTGATTTCATTTTGGACAGTTTATTGGATAATAGAATTAACCGACTGCCAGGAGAAATTTTGACATTAGTCTCACTGGGCCTGACTTTCCACTGTCTTGTACCACATGTAAATGCAGATCTGTAAGAAGTGTTACTAAATCAGAGCAGTAACTGTGTATTTTTACTTCGTGCAACATGTAACTGAGTCTGTCTTGGTTAGTTCTTGATGAATAAATTGCTCAGAGCAGGCAATGCTGATTAGATGATGGACTTAAATATGGCCCTCTAAAATACCCAGTGCAACCCATTTGTCAGAAAGATAAGTACCATCTTATGTTGCTTCCAGTCTTTAAGTGAACCATTATTAAATAGCTACATGAAAGAAAAAATAATCTGTCTTCAAAGTGAAAAAAACACAAGCTTTACAATTCAGCCTTATCCAAATATTCCATTGTCTTTGATTATGACTTAAATATAAATTAGGGAGCTACTACAGAAAAGCAGGATTTGAGATTTTACCTATTGCATTTTGAAGTCAACTGACAGACATGCTGATGACTAATAGTGCTAGATCAGGGCCTTAGTTATTGTAATGAATTAAGGAACATGCAGAAGAGGAGGAAATAGCATATAATCTAATCTTTTTTGAGACAGTATGCTATGAAATGCCACTAAGTAATATTTTGGTTTCGGTCTGCATTATAATGATACTGAAGCCAGCTGGCCTTTCACAGACTTGCTCTTTACTGTAAAATTAAGAAAATATGAGAGGCTTTCAAATGTATTAACATTTATCTATAATAATATGTTTTTATATTTAGGCAGCAGTATTCCTAAAACAAGCTAGCTTATTGTCAACGTCTTAACATATCTTTTAAGATGTTCATATAATTGAAGTCTGGAGAACTCTTGGGACAAGTAAAGGGTGTAGTTTCTGGGTTTTGTCTCCCAGTTCAAATGTAGTGATTTGTTCCTGGGTTTGCTATGGAATTGAGATACACGTAGAAACAGAAAATATTCTCCAAAAGAGGGCTTTAAAATGTCCATGGTGTATTTAAGGCCATGTATGGTTGTTTCATGACAGAAGTATTGGTTTGTTTTCTGAAGCCTTGGAGCACCAAGGCTCTCTTTCCCTTTTGAACAGCTTCTTACAAAAGACTTGCTTTGGTTCCTGATCTTGGCTGGATTTTCACATCATATTACTAACTGTGGTATAGTCTGAAAACAAGTAGTTTAAATAATACTGAGGTGCAATGGGAGAGAAGAAGAGCAGCTGTCAGAAACACAGCATAGATTTGTGTATCACATTAAGGATTTATGGAGTTTTTGATGCCTGGACTGGGTGCTGAGAAGAACAGTAAAGCTGGAGATCTTTGAGATATCACAGAGCAAGTGACCAGACTGGGTGACTTTGATACTAGCCCAGCTGAAGTGCAGCAGACATGTCTCTCTAGTGATGTGTAAAAGCACTGATGATTGGTGGTATCACTGAGCTAGGACAGAGCTTCTGACTTCTGGCTTTTGCTGATGCTTCCAGAGGGAGATATGAGATCAGATTCAGTACAGCGGTCTTACAGCCAAAGACACGTACTTAAAGCTTGTCTAAAAGAAACAGTCAGAGCATGGAAAGCATGTGCATCATTTAACCATCTCCATAACTTCTGTACTGAACACAAAGTGTGAAGGATTTATATTCTGTATTACAACAAAATGTTTTCTATGTTTAATGGACCAGAAAACTAAATGGCTTGCTTAAAATGGGGGAGGCTGAGGCAGGAGTGTTATAGATCTTAACTTAGTGACTTAGCCTTTGAACCATACTTTTTCCTAAACAGTAGTGTAGTTTAGAATTTATGTATTCCGCTCTGACAGTGAATTACAGTGTTGTATAATAGAGGACAAAGAGGGTATCCAAAGCTTCTCATGACAGCTGACGTGTTAGATTTTGGTGTCTTGTATGTGAGACTTCTGTGGTTTGCACTTTGTCATACCATCAGCAAAAGGAAACATTTCCCACAGGAAAGCAATACATGTTCATTAGTCATCAGCGGGTGTGATGGCATATGGAGCGCTAGATTATATCGCCCACCTCTGAGGTGGTTTCTGAAGAGAAGGATCACTCAGAGGCAAGATAGATCATAAGCGATTGTGGCAGATCCCTGCAGGTTAGAGAACGAGCCATAGCAGATGAGGTTTCTGGCCTCGTTTGAAAAGCAAAGAAAGTGTTACAGCAGCATCAGTTACACGGGACATTTGCAAGGTCTGCAGAGGAAGGGCTGGCCAGTTAGCAACAAATTCTGAGTTACGTTAAGGGTTGTGTATGTTGTCCAGTGGAGTTATGTGCAAACACTGCCTTGCTGTTGCACTGAATGTTGTTTCCTGGTGCCATCCAGCAGTACTTCTTCCCCTCTCAGTGGTTGAGCCACAGACAGCTGGTTTTATCTGTGTCCTTCAGTCACCCAGGCAAAGAACCAGAAGGGTGAGGTTTGTTTCCTAAAGTGAAGATTGTTGAGTAAGTTGTGTATCACTGTATTCTTTAATACATGCTAGTGGGGAGTGGGACAAGGTGTGAGCACTCAAAAGTCTCCTCTAGCCCTGTCTGAAAGCTTGAAGGAACCAGTAGTTTGATCCATTCACCCAAAATCATGTGAGAGAGGGAATATAGTAAGTTAAAAGATGAATAAATACACTGAAGGCTGGAGGGATGAGGACAAGCCATTTAGGTTACTACCGTAAATCCCTGCCTGCAGATTAGAGGGTGAGCACTGACAGATTTAGCTCCCATCTCTTTGCAAAACATTGCTTCAGAAAGCATCTAAAGTGAAGCCCAGGAGTGGTTTGCTGACTGATTTCACTTCTAAGACTTGAGCAAAAGTGAAGGAACACTTAATTTCTGGGTTTTGTCTCCCAGTTCAAATGTAGTGATTTGTAGCTCAGAAAGAGGGGACACATATTATGCTGTTAATGGGAAAATAAGTGAAATTTACTGTAACAAAAACCACATTTTACTGCTAAATAAAAGGATATACCCAGGCACTTCACCAGCTGCTAAGTTCATTTGTGGGCTCTAAAAAGACTGCTTTGCTCTGCCATTATTACGTATGTTCTGAAAATATGTATCACTGCAATATCCCTATCTATTAAATTTTGTCCTCAGGACCTCTGTTCAGAAAGAACTGTCTGTATACCACTGCAGCTCAGGCCTTTCTTTAAAAAAATGTGAAAGTGACAGAATTTGCTGTGGAGAAGTTCAAGTAAAATTAATGTTAAACCATGCAAGAAAAAGGTTTCTGTGAGCTCCCAGCAGAATGGGGCTGTGTTCTGATGACCGGGTGCTGAGATCAAGCTATTTTACAGTATTGAAGTATTCTACAAGTGCCAAGCTAAAATATCTCAAGTGAAAACTGTTGATGGAAGATGTTTTTATAGCTGCCAAATTTAAATGAGGATATGGAATTGCTGAGGGCCTAAAATGATATTTGCCAGTAGGCCTGTGCCTGCTGGTAGACTCTTCTTGCTGCTCTCTTTGACAGTGAATTCATGTTGACTTCAGAGAAATAAGCTTCAAGTAATTTCTTTGGGTGGGGGGGAGCTGATGAATGAAAACCACAGGTTTAAAACTTGTTTACTTTTGTCTGTTGTGTATGATACTTACTAAAAAAAAAAAAAATAGTAGTGTTTGCATCCAATCAATCTGAATGGCTTTCAGGTGAGGACAGCACTAAACTGGTAAAATTTGGTTCTGGGCATTGTGTTTTTTCACTGCTGCAGTGTTCGGGTCCTACTTAATTTAATGTTTTTCATTAATAACCTAGATGAGAACAAGCTCATTATGGAAATATATGAGTAATAACAATTGAAAGGAGCACATGAGGAAAACAGTAGCCCATATTGTACCACAGTGAAATGGACTTAATTTTAAACTAATAGGCTGGGGCAGAACTGTAGAATTATTCAAGAGGCAGTTGTTTTTTCAGAAGAGGGATTTAAAACATGGTAATGCAGGAAGAGACCTGAAGGGTAGCAGTGGCTGTGATTTTGGCAGGTGAGGCGGCCGGGAAGAAATGGCCACTGCAGGCTTTAGCTGCCTGCTCAGAAGCAGTGTGTAGTGTAGAGATATGGTAGTCTGGTGTGGCCACAAATGAGGTATGGTATTCGTCGTAACTGGAAATACAGAAATGGAAGCTGAAAGTGAAGTGACAAAGCCCCTTGAAGTCGTATGTTGGTGTGAGGAGTAGTGAAGCACCCAGGTACAACTCTGGAAATTGGGCTGAGATCAGCAAGAGGTGACAACAACAGGAAAATGTGTCGATGGTTGATAAACTTGCTATGTAATTCAAAGAAAATAAATATTATACCTTTGAGCTCCTTTAAACATAGATTGGAAAGAGTGCCTTTGTTGTAAAACAAAGTTACCATGTTACCAGGTGAGTGCCCAGCCTGACCTCTGAAACCCTCTCTTCCATTCCTTGACTCATCTTCGGGCAACTTAAGTTGAAATGTGGTGTTCTTCAGTCAGCCTCAGTTGTAGTAATGAGCTATAATTCACAATAGTTCATGTGTAAAAACTTGAGGGCTCCTGGGGGATCAGGCTTATGCAATCTTCTTGAAGCTGCAGCTTGGCACATCTTTACCATCACTTGTAGCTATCTTCAGATTTCCCTTCTCTTCCAGCAGCTTTAGCTGTTGGGCATCTTAGGGAAGTTACACTGCGTGTGGGTGAGGTCAGATGGGTTCCAGGTTCCACCAAGCACTGGTCATCAGCTGTGCAGCAGACTTTCTGCTGCAGGTTGGCAGCATGTCAGTGATGGTTTACTCATGAAGGAACCTTCCAGAAACTTCTTAAGAGATGAAGAATGTTCAGCCATGTCTCATTGATTTCTCTTGAATTCGATTACCTTCTGGCAAAAAAATATTTAGGACAAATAGTTTAAAGAGTAACAATTAAGATGCTTTTATAGTTTTTCATCAGGGACAAGCTTGGATGGGTGCTATAAATTCAGAAAGCTTGCTGCTAGTGCACACTGCGGGTGAGTTACTGGAACTGTTGCTCTATAAAAATTGATGCTGCTAATGCCTCGGTAAGATTGTTCTTGTTATGCTGTATAAAAAGCCTGGGCAACCACTGGAAGAGTGAATTTTCTTGAATGACTTGACCTGCTCTCTGAGCTCTTCTGTGAAAGTGGGTATCTTAAACTCTGTCAAAATGCAGTGCTCCTTTTGGGTGAAGTTTTGTGCTGAGTAGCTCTATCTGGTAAAGAGCCAAGATCTGGTAAAGAGGCTCCAAGGCCTTGGAGCCTCTCTAGATGTGTGCCAGAGCCTAGCCAATTGGATTACATACTGCTAATTATGCAGAAATCACTCCTCATCAAGAAACAAATTTTGAATTCTTTTTCTCTTACTAGTGAGGCTTTCTACATGAAGAAGCCCACTGGTAGGACTGCCTATACCTTAAGAAACCTTTTACAAGCTGGAGGATGACAACTGCAGTTGAGCCTTAACTAGTCATGGGTGTAATTCAGGTGAGAATGAAATTCATGCCTTAATGCTTTGCTGGAATCAAAGCATGTTCTGTCTTAGAAGAAAATCTAAAGCAGGGAAGATGTCAGGAAATAAGTTAACAATTAAATGTAGTATTACTTTCCAAGGTACAGTGATACTTTGACATTAGCTGTTCCTGAGCGGTGAGGACACACCTGGCCAAACACTGTACCAGGGCAGTTCTCTGACAGCCATGCTGCCTGTCCATCAGTCTTGAGCTAGGTAGGCTGAACCATTATTTCTGGCTACTGCCTATGCTGTCCTTACTACCCTGCCAGAATTTCAGCCTTAACCACATGGAAAAACTTATGCAAGATCCAGGTAAAGAGACAACTGGATCTCTCCGTGTGTGGTTCTGGGGTGCTAGTTATGTCCTGTGTTGCAGAACTGCTTCCATAAGATGAAGGTAAACCAGAGGTTTGGTGATGTGGAAAAAAAAATGACTAGTGTCTCCCTTTCTGAAGCTCATCTGTAAAAATGTATACTTAAAAAGAATTCTTGTTAGTTTTAACTTACACATTTTCTGAATGTGTGTGTTTAAAATGCTGTGATGCCTAGCAGGTAGCCCACATGGTATCAAAGTAGTCTCTTCTTGAGACAATGATGCTCATTTTCTAAGCTGTCCCTGTATCTGCAGAGGAAAGGAAGAACCAAACCAAAACCCACACAATTACCACAGTATTTGTTACTCTGTTCATAGTACTTGAAGAGCCCTTCCATCCCTAATAGACCTCTTTTTTACCCTTGTAAAGACTTTATGCCTTTCAAAGAGTATTTGAGATTCAGGTGTGTGGCAGTGTCATTCTGTATAAAAGTGTGTTTCTGACTGTGCTGCATTCCATAATCACAGTTCTCTGGTTGCCTAAGAAGATGGTATTGCTGTATAGTATGTCGCAGTAGGATTTCAAAGCCTCAAGAGCAAACAGTGAGGAATTACTTACCTCAGCCAAAGAGAGGAGGGGATAGCTGGTGATATCAGAAGAGGCTGCAGTCCTTGCGGCTCCTGTGCATTTTAGTATCAGCTGAAGATGATGTCCCATAAATTATTTCATGAGCTGCCCTTTTAAAGCTTTTAATGACACATTTTACTCTGACACTAGAAATCATGAAATCCTGAGGGCACTATTTGCTACATGAAGAAGTTCATGTTAGAGACCCTGTGAGATTCATATTTTTGATGGAACCATTGCTTCCTACAGAGTATGAAAATGTTTCTAAGTCTGATTAAAGAATACGAGCAATGTTTTTTTTCAGGATGGCTCTTTGGTAGGAACATAACTATCATAGCATGCTCTAGGGGTAGTCAAGAAGTGAAATATAAATGTCATTTTTACTCCATATGTATTCAACTTGGAATTAAACTGTGCATTTTTACCAATGAGACTGCTAACATAACTGATAGATTGAGAAGTTAAATTTGTTAAAGTGAGATTAGAGTTCTTTCCAGAAAAGACACTCTATCTCAGCACAAGGCTTCGGTGTTGCTGTAGAGTCTATTGAATAAAATTATTCTGTGTCTTGAACAGACTTCTTCTGTGCTATGCAACACTCCAACATAAATAACCATTCCCTATTGCTGCCTCAGAGGTCTGCAAAGAGACCCTGATCTGAAATCCCCTGTCATCATCTATTTTCCAGTAAATTCCATGCTATCAGTAAAAGAACTCAGCAAGTAACAGATGCTTTTCTTCATTAGCAGTTGACAAAACCCAGTGAAAAAATAATATTTTATTTTGGATGAAAAAATAGGCATTTTTTAATTGGAAAATAAAAAGTTTTACTTCAGTCATGAGCCAATTTAGTGGTATCATAGAATCATAGAATGGTTTGGGTTGGAAGTCACCTTAAAGATCATCTAGTCCCAACCCCTCTGCCATGAGCAGGGACACCTTTCACTAGCCCAGGTTGCTCCAAGCCCCGTCCAGCCTGGCCTGGAACACTGCCAGGGAGGGGGCAGCCACAGCTTCTCTGGGAAACCTGTGCCAGTGTCTCACCACTGACAGTAAAGAATTTCTTCCTTACATCTAATCTAAATCTACCCTCTTTCAGCTTAAAACCATTATCCCTTGTGCTATCACTACACCCCCTGATAAAGAGTCCCTCCCCACCTTTCCTGTAGCCCCTTTAAGTACTGGAAGGCCACTATAAGGTCTCCCCAGAGCCTTCTCTTCTCCAGGCTGAACAACCCCAACTCTCTCAGCCTGCTCTGCACCTGCTTGAGTACATCCATGTCCTTCTTATTTTGGGGGCCCCAGAACTGGACACAGGACTCCAGGAGGAGTCTCGCAAGAGTGGAGCAGAGGGGGAAAATGACTTCCCTTGACCTGCTAGTCACACTTATTTTCAATCAGCCCAGGATACAGTTGGCATTTTGGGCTGCAAGGGCACATTGCCAGCTCATACTCAGTTTTCCATCCACTACTACTCCCAAGTCCTTCTCCTCAGGACTGCTCTCAATCCATCCCTCAGTCTGTATTTGTGCTTGGGATTGCCCTGACCCATGTGCAGGACCTTGAACGTCATGAGGTTTACACGGGCCCACCTCTCCAGCGTGTCCAGGTGCCTCTGGATGGCACATCCCTTCTCTCCAGTGTGTTGACCATGCCGCACAGCTTGGTGTCATCAGCAGACTTGCTGAGGGTGCACTCGATCCCACTGTCCATGTCTCCAACAAAGATGTTAAACAGCTCTCTTCCATTACCAGCCCCTGAGTAATGCCATGTGTCACTGCTGTCCACTTGGACTTCAAGCCGTTGACTGCACCTCTTTGAGTGCAACCATCCAGCCAATTCCTTATCCACTGAGTGGTCCATTTGTGAAATCCATGTCTCTCCAATTTAGAGACAAGGATGTCATGTGGGAGAGTGTCATATGCTTTGCACAGATCCAGGTAGATGATGTCAATTGCTCTTCCATTATCTACCAACGCTGTAATCCTATTGCAGAAGGCCAATAAATTCATCAGGCACAATTTATCCTTAGTGAAGCCATGATGGTGTCACCAATCACCTCCTTATTTTCCATGTGCTCTCACATATTTTCCAGGAGATCCACTCTATGATCTTGGTGGGTACAGAGGTGAGAGTGCCTGCCTGTAGTTCCCTGGGTCTTCTTTATTTCCCTTTTTAAAAATGGGAGTTATGTTTCCCCTCTGCCAGTCAGGAGGAACTTCACTGGACTGTCATGATTTCTCAAGTATAATGGATAGTGATTTAGCCAGTTCATGTGCCAGTTCCTTCAGGACCTGCAGACATATCAGGTCCCATGGACCTTTGCACCTTCAGGTTCCTCATATGGTCTTGAACTTGATCTTCTTCTACAGTGGGCAGTTCTTAACTCTTCCAGTTTCTGCCTTTGCCTTCCACATCTTGTGGCTGGACCCCTTTCCAGTGAAGACTGAGGCAAAAGAATCACGGAATACCTCAGTCTTCACCATATCCCAGATAGCCTGGTCTCCTCTTTCCTTTCAGAGATGTCCCTGGCCAGATTTAATTCTATCAGGGCTTTGGCTTTCCTAACCTGATCCCTGGCTGCTTGGACAGTTTTTCTGCATTCCTCCCAAGCTACCTGGCCTTGCTTCCACCTCTGTAGGCTTCCTCTTTGTGTTTGAGCTTGTCCAGGTGCTCCGTGTTCATCCATGCAGGTCTCCTGGTGTTCTTGCCTGGCTTCCTCTTTGTCGGCATGCCTTGCTCCTAAACTTGGAGGAGGTGATCCTTGAATATCAACCACCTTTCATGGGCTGCTCTTCCCTCCAGGGCTTTACCCCATGCTACTCTGTCGAGCAGATCCCTCAAGAGGCCAAAGTCTGCTCTCCTGGAGTCCAGGGTAACGAGCTCGCTGTGCTCCCTCCTCACTGCCCAAAGGAACTTGAACTCCACCATTTCACAGTCACTGCAGCCAAGGCTGCTCTTGAGCTTCACACTCCCCACCAGCCCCTCCTTTTTTTGAGAACAATGTCCAGCATAGCACCTCTCCTCATATTGTCAGTAATGACAGGATATATATCAAACCCAAAGAATTCACTTCAAACCAAGATGTTATGTTTAAAGCACCATATAAATAGCTGTACCGCCATCTCCCCATTGTTCTGCTCTCCAGCAGTGACTGTAAGCAGAGTAGTAGGGAAGAGCAAGAACAGGAAGGGACAAGCAGAGCTGCTGCTTCCCTTGTATACTCCTGCAGTTTCCAGCTACTAAAAGTGGCATAATCTTTTCTTTTGTTTCACTGAACTACTTGTTCATCTTCTAAATCTTTTGATGATGCTGGATGGAGAGGTGTATGCTTTTTCAAGACCATGAAAATGTTCAGCTAGTTCTATTCAGAAGCTGCAAAGGTCAAAGTAGCCTTTTATTCTGTGAGTTTTTCCAGATCTTCAGGGTTTCTAACTTCTGACTGGGTCATTTTACAAATAGGCCATTTCTTGTAAAGGATTCATTTGCAGGGAGCTGAATGCCCTGTGCAGAATGCTGTACTTCTCTGAAACTATGCATATTAAGCTCCTATTTTAAAGCTGTTTCCAAAAATGAACAGATTTCTTGTTGAAAGCTTTCCTTTCTGTGACATCTGTAATACAGTCCTTTTTTAAAAAAACCCCAACACTTATGTTGCATATTTCAGTTTTTGGTGAGTGTGGACTTAGATCAGAAGTAGGACTTGTAGGATGGCAGCTCTTGGCAGAGAGCCAAGATGAGCAGGAAATACTCAAGAACTAGAGTATATTTCTGCCTCCAGGGTTTTAAATCCTCTTCTCTTGTGGACCTGGCAGTTGTAGGCTGGTTTTGTTGAACAGCCTATGAGTTGTAATATGATTTTGGTGTAAATCTGTAGATATTGTCTGTTAATTCCCTTGGGTGTTTCTGTTCTGTAAACCAACCATGTAATACTACTTTCCTCTAAAATAATACCTTGCAAGCATTCTTGAACAATGTGTAAACTTGGATTGACAGGTGATCACATGAAAAATTAATGCTCTCTCTTACTGATTTAAGTAATAGAAAATATTTTATGAAATGGACAGCATGTCCTGTTAGTTTAGGTCTGGCAAAAATAATCCTTTTTCTATTACCTGCAAGACCTGGGAAGTGTGGTATCACCTCTTTGCAGAGGATTCTGAGATCTCTGTCAGAAACCAAACCATTATCACTTATTTTTATTTAATTAAAAAAAAAAAAAAAAAAAAAAAGAAGACAGCAAGAGGTAGAGGCTACTCCTGACAAAGTTGTGAAAGAATATTTCACTGCAATGCTAGTGTTGCTGTCTGCTTAAGGAGGATTTTTACCTGGATGGCTAAAAGACTGGTTTGCTTGCATGTGCCCTTAAGCACTGAGTCTTTTAGGAGCAAAGTTTGGGTTTTGGGAGCCAGAAACAGGAAACGGTATCTGCAAATATTCACTTAGAAAATATGCTGAGAATACATGGGATGACACAGTGTTGCTCTCTGGATTAACTATGCCACAATTATTACTGCTTGTTCAATGAAGGGGATTTAATCATGGCTACAACAATTTACTGTAACTAGATTTTTTTGTCACTTTATTTCTTTCTTCATAGCCATTAGACTTACTTAATTAACTTATACAACAGATAGTGCATTCCCTTTGACTTGTAGAATTTTTGCTTTCCTTACTCTTACTGTCTTTTGACATTAGTTACAAAATTTTTCATCTTCAACATTTAAAAAACAAACCATTATTTTGCAGGATTGGAATTAGGTAGTTTCTTTGGTCCTTTCATCCTTTTTTAGCAGAAAAAAAAAAGTTTGGTCAGAGTCTTCCTTTGAATGTTTATTTTCTCTGCAGCAGAGTAAGATCTCAAATATGGACAGTTCAGAATGAATTGATAAACAGACTGTTTTGGAGTAGATTGGGGAGACAGAGCAGGGTGTAGAAATGAAAAACATGTTTTCACCTGTAACTTGTATTCAGTTTTTCTGGCTAAAGTACAGTCCTTCCAGTATCAGAGTTGCTTAGGTAGAGTTTTGTTCTCAGGATGTTTTATACAAGCTGAAATTCTAAAAGCTTGCTCATAACCTCAAAACAGAGAAAGTCAGAATGTGAACAGGGTACAATGTGGCTGTGATCCTGATTCAGTAAGTTAAAAACATTTGGGATTTAGTAAATTAAAAGTATGAAAAGGTACTTCTTGAATCCAGTGACCCAATGAACTTTCCTGAACACTTGCATAACCTTTCTTACAAGAAACAATTATGTGCGAGAAAATAATTTGAGGGACTTTACTCACCATTGGTCATAGGAGAATAAACTGATGAATCTGACGGATTAATAGGCTGCAAAATGCAGTATTATTAGTCCCAGCCAAATTCACTGTTTCAAAGCAAACTGTGGACTAAGCTACATAATATGAAGAGTGAATCTTTGCTTGGAATATGTGTAAGGACTGAGCTACAAAATAATGAAAAAAAGCCTGTAAGCCACATAAAGGCAATGACCCTTCTTGACAGGTGATCAGCAAAAGGTAAAGGTGATGTGCATGCAAACATTTTTTAATTCCTTGTTTATGACACAAGTATTGGACTCCTAGGAAGCAAATGATACCTGTATATACTTTTTCAGGTTTCCAGGTGCTTAATATCAGGTGGAGATTTACAGAATGTGTATGTTTTTCTGAGGTGTTTTAACATTTAGCAAGTACATATCTACTAATTTGTAATTTTTGCTCACATATGCTCAGGTGATATATATATATATGAGTTTACTTTCACAGGGACTGGTAAAAGTTTAAATGTGGATTTTCAAATGTACCTGGAATTCACAAAACCACGCTCTCGAGAAGTCAGAATTAGGTCAGTGCTGAGGTCCATGTACGTGTTGCCCTAAACCAACCCCTCTGAACTTGGAGTAAATAAATGCATGTGAGCTCCCCTGACAACAACAAGTTTTTATGTTTTCAAGGCATTTTGAAAGTGACCCTATTGTGTGACTGTCTTAGTGACTCTTGCCCCTTCCCTAACACAGGGCAGACTACTGTCTGTCTCTGAGTGTCCTTATTCACCACATGTTCTTAAATTTCTGGAGAGGACAGTGAGTAGGATTAGGATGTAAGAAATGATTGCAAGGATCCATCACAGCCTTTTAAAGGTGGCTGTACACATTGCAGGGTAACTCTTCTGGCTCCTGTTCAAAAGAGTCCTGCACACTTTTTTCATGTGTGTGTGTATATATATGTATATTTATATGTGTGTGTGTTTATGTTTATGTGTATATATATGTACGTATGTAAATAATTCATCCATTCATGTTTTTTCCCAACTGTTGAGCTAGGCTTTCACTTGTAGTGATCTTCTCAATTAATTGTCTTCTTTGTACAGGTCTTCAGGGTAAAGAGGTAAAAATGCAGTATGATTTTTTTGCACAAAGTTCATCACTACTTAATTGGTACATTGGAGCTGGAAATATTCAGTGTCCTTAGCTCTATGTTGGACACCAGCTGTGCCACTGATTTGAGAGGTGGTTGTTAAAACTACCTGAAAGACTACATTGTCTTCATCAAATATTATAACCAGCTGAATACAGGGCTTTTTAGCTAACTTACCTCCTCAAAGCTGAGCAAAAGTAGTTGTATCACTTGTACCCAGACTTCAAGAATACTTACCTTTCCTCCAGAGAGACTGGGGTTTCTTTCTTAAATGCTGGAAGTGAGTTCTTTGAAACACATTGATAAAGATGGACTCCCAGGGGCAGGTTGGTTCAACCTGTCCCTCTCCCTGCTGTGCATCCTCAAAGGGCTTGAAGATCAAAGAGCCTGGACTTGCTCTGCACTGTACTTGGGCACAGGCCTCACAGGCTGAAAGAAGTAGTTAGGAGATACGTTCTTTTAAATGTTGTTGAATTTGTACTGTTACACAGAATCATAGCGTCACAGGTTAGTCTGGGTTTAAAGGTCATCTAGTCCACACACACACACACACCCCAGCAATAAGGAGGGACATGATCAAGCACTTGCTAGAGACCAACGCAATGTTACTTTTGAGTCAGCTCCTTGTGACCAACCCTCCAGGTAGGAGAGCTGAGGGTGTCCTTGGCAGTAGCTGTGTTACTTTTCCTGCATCGGGAACAGGTATGCAAACCCAATATAAACATGAACTGGGAGTTGAAAAATTAATTTTCTCTCCACTCATGGCTGCCACTAGTAGTGTTAGGAAGATTTGTGTTTTTCTTCCTTTGCACTCTTTTGTCTCTCCATCTCTTGTCCCTGTTTTAAATTGTACAATGTTCAGAGCAAAGGCTGCACATTACTTAGCACTCTTAAGTTCTACACAGGGGTAACTTTTTAGTAAAATCTTACATTCTTTTTAAAAAAAGTAAAAAAACAAATCACAAACCAAAGAACGCAGGGTAAAGGATCACACTTGGTAGTGCACTGTCTTTGGGGGTTTTTTGATGGGTGAATGAAAGTAGAGGTCTCAAGAACTGAAAAACTATCCTGGGCCCAATCCTGATTGTTTTGAAGTCTGCCTTTTTGAAGACAAGGCAAAATTTTTCCTCTGCAGGAAAGCAGATTACCCCTTCAAAGGATAGAGCTAGGCTTCACATGATGTTAATCACTTCATGCTTCACATGATGTTAATCACTTCATTAACAGAATAATTCAGATCTTCAGTAATCAAATAATTTGGACATGCATTAATCATTGCATTGGCTCCAATACATATATGTGTGTCTGTATATGTGTAAATATATTTTTCTGTGTTCATTCATGTGATGACTCCATGTTGAAAGTTCATAATGAAATTAGAATTTATTTTGCAAGTGGCACAAAGTATATGGAACAAATCAAGTGACTGATGAACAAGTTATAAAAGGAAAACTTCTTTAGAAAGTTCTTATATCTCTGTAGAAAACCCTCAAAATCTGAAGAATCCATTTTCAGAGTACACATTGCCACCATCTTCTCCAGTTCTCTGTTCCTCTATTCTCCATGTGGGTGGCACTGCTGAACACATGGGCACCCTACACCAGGTGGTGCAGAAGCAGTTGAGCAGCAATACCCGCCTTGCTCTGACAAGAACCCATGTGGGAACTCTCACAGAACATACATAAGTTGTGTCTGCTCAGGTACCTCATAATAGTGATTGCTGTACAGTTTGACAAAGACAAAGAGTGTATTTGTCAAGGCAAATTATTTTTATTTACTAGATAGTTCGTATCTTTACCTTTAGTAAAAGAAAGTACCCCAGAGAAGTTAGATTCAATTACCAGCACAGACACTCTACTGTAGTGTTTGGACATATGCCAGGTTTTTAAAAGATAAATGACAATTATTTCCTGTCTCTCAATTTATTTTTTCCCCAGTACACATACATGATCTGTCTGGTTTGACTGTAAAAAGCCACTAGGGGGAACGAACTTGAAGAAGTGGGGACTGTGTTCTGGTGTGGGGTGGCTTTAATTTCCCAGCTTCTTTCCATGTGAGAGCTGCAGCCCACATTCCTGCTGCAGGTATCTACCAGCCTTGCCTTGATCTTGTGTGTTTGCAAGGTTACACTTAGGCTCAGTAGCCCTGTTTTGGGAGGCACGTTCCCTGAGAGTTAGCCCTGTTTTGGGGGGCACGTTCCCTGAGAGTAACTCAGTGCTGGTACTACTTCCTCTTAGGTTATGAAACGATAGAATTTAGGGCCGCAGGTCAAGTGCCATCTCTCTGCCTTGAAGCCTTCTTAGTAGTTTAAGCATGCTTTTGGCAAAGGTCCATCTGTGTGTGGATGGCAGCACAGAGTGGGCTCCTTCAGGACTCTGGCCATTAACAGCAACTTCACACAGAAGACTCCCTGGAACACAGGTATTTTACCTGAAGACTAAAGTCATGGCTCATCTGAAGCAAAATAACAAATGCCTATATGAAAAACCTCCTCTACATTTCCTCGGCTCTGCTGAAAATCTCCTGCACTATAGGCAAGGTTACTATGACTCTGTTTGTATTTCTGTTCCCTTGCACAACCTTTTCTTCTGTTCTTGTCTGGTCTTTTCTGATACAGATGATGTGCTTCATTGCATTGTCTCTTCCTGTCTCTGAGGTTTTTCTGTTTTGCATTTATGAGTTCTGATTTTTAGTATCTTCTCCCTCAGCTCCCTCCCGCCCCATTCACAGCTGCTGGATATTTTTGTTTGGTACAGCGGTTAGGAACCATTAGCAAGACAGTCATCTTTGGCCAGGAGTTATCATTGCCAACGACCAGTAATTACTTTCTCTGGACAGACATAAAGATCTTTCAAGTCCCTTCTTGAGAAAAGAGGCATGGAGTAAAAGTTAAAAGCAATTCAGAGAGCTGCTTCAGTGAGATTGGAATTTGTAAAATGATGCAGTCAGATTACTCACAATCACCTGGTGCCACAGTTTGTTTCCAGTTCTAGTGTTTTTCTGGTGGGTTTCAAGGGCTTCAGGAATGGTGATGGTTGTGGAGAGAGCAGTCACCTCTCCAGGGACAATATCATGATGAATG